>NC_139028.1:26048113-26602796 GCF_964662115.1 Mustela nivalis | reverse complement strand
CACAAAGAAATGGAAAGACAGTCCATGTTCATGGACTGGAAGAACAAATATTGTTAAAATGTCTACCCAAAGCACTCTACACACTTAATGCAATTCCTAACAAAACACCAACAGCATTTTTCACAGGACTAGAACAAGAAATCTTAAAATTTGTATGGAACTACAAAAGATTCTGAATAGCCAAAGCAATCCTAAAAAAGAAAAACAAAGCTGGAGGCATCACAATTCTGGACTTCAAGTTATATTATAACGCTGTAGTAATCAAAACAGTATAGTACTGGCACAAAAATAGACACATAGATCAGTAGAACAAATAGAAAATGCAGAAATAAACCCACAATTACATGATCGATTAATCTTTGACAAAGCAGGAAAAGACTATTCGATGGGAAAAAGATAGTCTCTTCAACAGTGTCGGAAAAACTGGACAACACATGCAGAAGAATGAAATTGGACCATTTTTTTTATACTTTACACAACAATAAATTGAAAATGGATTAAAGACCTAAATGTGAGACCTGAACCATAAAAATCCTACAAGAGAACACAGGCAAGTAATTTCTTTGACATTGGCCAGAGCAGCTTCTTTCTAGGTATGTCTCCTGAAGCAAGGGAAACAAAAGCAAAAATAAACTTTGGGATTACATAAAAAAGGTTCTGCTCAGTGAAGGAAAACAATCAACAAAATTAAGGCAACCCAAGGAATGGGAGAAGATATTTACAAATGTCATATCTGATAAAGGGTTACTATCTAAAATCTATAAAGAACTTATCAAATCCAACACTCAAAAAACAAATAATCCAATCAAAAAATGGGCAGAAGGCCTGAACAGACATTTCTCTAAAGAAGACATACAGATGACCAACAGACACATGTTGGTCAATGTCAAAGATGGTCAATGTCACTCACCATCAGGGAAATGCAAAATTACAGTGAGATATCCCCTCATACCTGTTAGAATGACTAACACCAACAACACATGAAACAACAGGTATTGGGGAGGATGTGGAGAAAAGGGAATCTTCATGCACAGTTGGTGGGAATGCAAATTGGTGCAGCCACTCTGGGAAATGGTGTGAAGGTTCCTCAAAGAGTTAAAAATAGAACTATGCCACAATCCAGCAATCACACTATTGGGTATTTACCTGAAGAATGCAAGAACACTAATTCAAACAAAACAAAACAAAAACAAAAAAACAAAAACACTAATTCAAAGGGATACAGGCACCCTTATGTTTATAGCAGCATTATTTATAAAAGCCAAGATAGGGGCACCTGGGTGGCTCAGAGGGTTCTGCCTTTGGCTCAGGTCATGATCTCAGGGTCCTGAGATGGAGTCCCACATTGGCCTCCCTGCTCTGCGGGGAGCCTATTTCTTCCTCTGCCTCTCTCTCTCTTTGTCTCTCATGCATAAGTTAATAAACTCTTTAAAAAGTAATAATAATATGGGGTGCCAGAGCTCAGTGAGTTAAAGCTTCTGCCTTGGGCTCAGGTCATGATCCCAGGGTCCTGGGATTGAGCTCCGCATTGAGCTCTCTGCTCAGCAGGGAGCCTGCCTCCCTCTCTCTCTCTCTCTCTGCCTACCTCTGCCTACTTGCGATCTCTGTCAAATAAATAAATAAAATCTTTAAAATAATAATAATAATAGCCAAGATATGGGTTGGTGAATGATATTTATACCTTTTTCAACTAGTAATAATCACGCCTTAGACAAATCTCATTGACTATGTCACTGGCTGCCACTGCGCAAAGCTTATATACCTTTTTAAAGTCCTTATTCCTCTGTCTTTTCATTTACATTTGGACTATGTGATGGTCAGTTTTCAGTGGTATCCCTTAAATATCACCTATTGCTTATATAACAATGAGGTGTTTTGTTTTGTTTTTTTTCAACTTTCTTCTTCCCCTTCCTCTTTTCTCCCTTATTTTAGGGCATTGCTTCCAGTGTTTTCAGAACAAACAACACATAACACGTGTTATATTCATATGACAAAATTATCATTCTATCATCATCCCAAACTTTGCTCTTGTCTTAGACCTACAATCAAATGTATTAAATATTTACCATCAGTATTTATAGTGGTATTTCTACAGTCCTCTTCTTTGAATGAAGTCCATCATCTCCTAGTAAATTCCTCAAGAGCAGTTTATAGATAAAGAATTCCTTGAGCTCTGGGCGCCTGGGTGGCTCAGCGGTTTAAGCCTCTGCCTTCGGCTCAGGTCATGATCTCGGGGTCCTGGGATCAAGCCCCGCATCGGGCTCTCTGCTCAGTGGGGGGCCTGCTTCCCCCTCTCTCTCTGCCTGCCTCTCTGCCTACCTGTGCTCTCTATCAAATAAATAAATAAATAAATTTTTTAAAAAAAAATTCCTTGAGCTCTTCACATGCTTAAATCTGTTTTCAATAGCCTTAATACTTGAAGGAATGCTTAGTTGGATATAAAATCATTTCAGCTTTTTTTTCCCCCTTAATTTCTTCAAGTGTTGCTTCATGCCTTGATATAAGTTGTGTTTGAGAAGTCTTTTGTCAGCCTAATTCTTTTTGCCTTTTCTAAGCTTGTATCTATATCGGTAATTATAATTTGTTCTTTTATTTACTTCTGTATTATCTGCTACTCCCTACCCACCAAAAGGAGAGAACTTGTACATCTACTTCACCATAATATTCCAGCACTTAGAACAGTAGCTCGCACATAGTATCCACAATAGTGCTCTTTGATTATAAGTTTTTAATTTTGATGCGGTCTTTTATTTTTTCTGTTGTTTCATATGTTTTTGTTGTCATAACCAAGATATCATGGCTGCATCCAAAGTTATAAGACTGTCTCCTATGTTCTCTTCTATGATAGAAAAATAATTTTCTATCGATGCGATAGATAATATCGATATTATTTTATCGATAATAAAAACTTAACGATGATAATGTGAAATATTGTATTCAAACAGCATGAAGGAGACCCCATGGGTGTTGTTAACATTCTATTTCTTTGAGTGCTTATTACACTGACGAGTTCTCTTTGTGAAGATTTAAAGAGCTATACATATACCATTTGTGATCTTTTCTATATGCATTTTATATTTCAAAAAAGGTTACTCAAACTTTCTTCCAAAATAAAACAAAACAAAAATAAGAAAATAACACATACGGGACACCTAGGTGGCTCAGTGGGTTAAAGCCTCTGCCTTCGGCTCAGGCCATGATCCCAGGGTCCTGGGATAGAGCCCTGCATCAGGGTCTCTGCTCAGCGGGGGAGCCTGCTTTCCCCTCCCCCTCTGCCTGCCTCTCTGCCTACTTGTGATCTCTGTCTGTCAAATAAATAAATAAAATCTTTAATAAAAAATAAAAAAAGAAAATAACACATAAAAATAAACTGGGCAAAGAGAGTTCAAGAAGACAAATTGTAGCCAAAGTTTACTTACGACAATAGATTCAAGAATTCTAAAATAATTAGAAAATTTATTTCAGCAGTTTATTAAGACAAACATAACATGACTAAAGAGGGACTTTCCCAGGAACTCAAAGTGTTTAACAATGAGAAACAAGAAAAAAAATTAGTTTGGGAAAATTTGTACAGGGACATAGATGAGTGCAAATTTAATTTAAACAATCTAAACCAAATGGAACATAGTGTTAAGGCTTTATAAGTTTAGACAATAAGTACACAGGTGGTTATTACATTGTTTTCTACTTTGTTCTGTATGTTTGAAATCACAATAAAATACAGAAAAATTTTCCACAAATGATAATTTATATATAAGATACATCCTATTATTGGGATAGGGAAAAAAATCAATTGATATTTCAGTAGATGTATGAATATTTTCAATAAAGTTAAACATTTACTTCTGGTCAGTTGACTCTGCAAATGAGATATATAAGAAGAAGTCCTTTAATTTGATGAGGCAAATGTGCCAAATTCTACAGTGTATATAATACCAACTATTAGGATTATACAGGCATTTTAATTAAGATGAAGAACACAGAAAGGATGCTTATTATCTTTTTCTTCCCCATTCACCTTATCTTGGAAGTCTGAACCAATGAATAAGACAACACAATAAAACAGAAATAAGTAATAAAAGTATTGGAAGGAAATAAACATGTTTTCGGCAGACAATATGTCTTCCTCCAAGAATAACATAAGAGAGTATATAGACAAATTAAAAGGCCTAATTAAGACAAATTTTAAAAAGAGTTTAGTCGTTTCTAGAGACCATTTGTCTACACCATTTGTCTACATCAACTCTACACCAATAATAGGCAACTAGAAAATATTATAAAATATTTCAATTCACAAAAGCACAAAACTGCAAGTTACCTATGAATCAACCTAACAGAAGATCTTTCTGGAAAAAAAAAAATCATAAAACATTGTTGAAGGACATGAAAGAACCCCTAAATACATGTTGTCATATTTTTGGATTGGATGGGTAAATATTATTAGCATTGTTAATTCTCCCCCAAATAAATTAATAAATTAATATGATTATGAATCATATCAAAGTAGGATTTTTGTGGAACTGTATAAGCTAGTCCTGCTATTTATATGGGGACCAAAAGGCCAAGAACAAATCAAAATCATTTGGAACAAGAACAAGCACTTGGACATATTAAACACCAACACTTTCTATTCCTATAGTAATTTAGAGTGCTGTATCATACAGGGATATAAAAACAGACCCATGAAATGTGTTATAGAGATCAGAAACACACTCACAACCTTGTATTTGAAGCATGTAGGAATTATGTTACAAATATATAAGACAAGGAATTAAGTCATAAAAATGTTCTGAATAAATAGCTATCCACATGGAAAGTAAATAAAATTTGCATCTATGCTTTATATACTTCGCAAAGATTATTCCTAGTAAGTGTAGAGTAAGGAAGGATTTCTTAAACAAGACACCGTTAAGCACCAACTAAAAGGAAAAGTTAATATATTGTATTACATTTCATCTGAATACCTCTGCAAAACAAAAAGACATAAAACCCAAGACACCACCACTTAGTATTAGTTTCCAATGTATAAGAACTACAAATTGATAAGAAATAGACAATTTGTTTCAAAAAATGGTCAAACAGCAATTCACAGAAGAGGAAATCCTGAAGCTCAATAATGAAATGAGGTGAGCAGACTCAGCGATCGTTCAAGAGGAGATTAAAAATAAAAAGACTGATTAAACCCAAGTGTTGGCAAGGCACAAAGAGACTAGAACACTCATACACTGCTGACAGAAGTATGAATTGTAACAGCCATTTTTTACATCATTCTGTCAACATTTAGGTAACTTGAAAATGAAGACAGATTAAAAATAAAAAGACTGATTAAACCCAAGTGTTGGCAAGGCACAAAGAGACTAGAACACTCATACACTGCTGACAGAAGTATGAATTGTAACAGCCATTTTTTACATCATTCTGTCAACATTTAGGTAACTTGAAAATGAAGACACTTTCTGATCCAACTCTTCCAGTCCCAGATAAATACCCTAGAGAAAGTCGAGCTCATAGACAGCTGTGTATAAGAACATTTATAGCAGCACTATAGCAGAATAAAAGAAAACTAGATTTTCATCAACTTAACTGTAAGTTAAAAGCTTAACTGTAGTTTCAGTGAACAAAGTAGAACAAAGCTGAATGAATCACAAAACCATACGCGTAGTGAGTGGGAAAAAAAGCAAGTTGCAGAGGTGCCTGAGTGACTCAGTGGGTTAAGGCGCTGCCTTCAGCTCAGGCCATGATCTCATCAGGGTCCTGGGATCAAGCCTCCTACTGAGCTCTTTGCTCAGCAGGGAGCCTCCTTCTCTCTCTCTCTCTCTTTCTGCTGCCTCTCTGCCTACTTGTGATCTCTATCAAAAAAAATAAAATCTTAAAAAAGAAAAACCAAGTCGCAGAAAAATGATCTGTACAGTCTTTTAATAAATCTTTGAGCACTTGGAAAGCTAATCTATGTCATTTTTAAGGAGGCATAAAGTTGTAAAAAATGACAACATGAATGTAAAGTGATCAGGAATGCATCATTAAAATTATTTTGTGAAAAGAAACAAGGGAGGGAAATGAGATTAGGGAAATTTTTAGCTGAATATCACTTTATCTATAAATTTAATTTGAAAACATCTAAAGCAAATAAGACATAAAGTTATAATTTCATAAAGTTGAATGATGTGTGCACAGGCACTTATCATACTGTTTGGTGTTCTGAATGAAATATTTCACAACAAAGTTAAAGTACAAAAGGTATTCTATGTTATTTAAATCTTTGTGGTGTATATAGTTAACAATACGGCAAGTATTCGTTATAAGATAATATTTATTGTGTGAATAACACATGTTCTTAAATGGCGAGAACAAATAGAAACTATTTGTTCGGCAGGCCAGGATTTAAAAAAAAGTCACCCTTTGGATCTTCTTACAGACACAACCCAGGCACAGTCATTAAATAATGCCGAACAAAGACAATACGGCTGTAGAGACACCCAGCGCCTTAGGCAAAGCGGTTTCCATTACGATGTGTATGTAATGAAAGATCGAATGTCAAATCAAAGAGCCCAGGTTACACGGCGCAGTTGGAATTGTGGTCTGTCTGGAGAATCTTCCCTTGTGTGAACAATACTACGAGGCATGGCTGCCTTTGGTGAAGAAACAACAGAACCCTCCGACTCCTCTGCGTCCCGACTTTCTCTCTGAGGGGTAGGGAAGAGGGTCACGCAGGCACAAATCTTGGTGGACTGCTTGCACTCTAGCAAAGACATGGTTCCTGGGGAAAAGAGAAGCCAGGAGAAGGAGATGAACAATGAAGAGTCACAGAAACGTTCCCTCTGTGCCAGCAGAGAGGCCCCTACCCAGAGCCCAGTGGGTCCCTCTGAGCCGCCCCAAACCAAACCGTGGGGGAGAGGGAGGTGTTAGCAGCAGAGAGGAGACGCATATGCAAGATAGCTTAAATGCCGCGCAAGTCCAGAGCACCCGAAGACTGAAGACTCATGCTTCTGAGTTTGTAAGTGCAATTCCAAATAAAATTTAAAGACTTTTTAAGAAAAGGAGGGTCTCCAGTGTTGGCACGTGGTCATTTAACACCAGGAATTGCTTGTTTCTGACCTCAGAGTGCCTCGGCACCACCCTGGACTCCCAGGGCACCCTGTCCCTCTTCACAGTAGTAAACATTCGGTATCAGCCATTCTCCTTAGTCATGACTTTACTGGCTCTCTCTGCCCGGAAGTGGGAAGGGGGTGAAAGACAGTAGAAATGGCAGACGTGAGAGCTGCCCTTGGAGCAAGCTTACTGAATATTTCACACAGCCCTCATCTCCAGTTCTACCCTTGGAGGAGCTGCCCTCAGAGAGTGAGTCCACTTAAACCTTGGTCATTTAATACTCAAGGGTTGGCACCTTTTCCCTATGCCCCTTCCCCATCCTTTTTTCCTCTCTATCAGAGATTGATCGGTTCTTATCACCCATCAGGGGCCCTGAATATACTCACCAGAGGCCATAAAGAGGCAAACGCTTAAGTAGCCAGTGACAATGATCCAGCTGATTTTGTAACTAGAGTAGTACACGGATTGACCTTGCCTGAGCTTTTGATGATACAGGACGAGTGCACAGAACAGGAGGATACCTTTTGTCCAGACACAAGGGGAAAAAAAAAGTCCCTTCTGAGGAACTTGGGCTCTTCTACTCAAGCCTTTAACCCAAGATATGCCTGACTTCCAAGCCTCCATCCTGTACACCAGCACCTTATCCAAAACCAGTCCCCCTAAGTGGTCGTTCCAATTCAGAGGCTCAATCTCTGAGCCAGAGAACTAGGAAGGCTGCAGCCCGGACCCATAAATGAAGTCAGTCTCCAAGCCTGCGTCAAGGGAACCAGGAAGTTACCTGTGAGGAAGCTGAGGAAGGCAGTGATGAAGAGGATACGTTTAGTTGAAGGAATCAGATAAGTGACTTCCAAACCCAGGAGCAAGTTATGGAAGAGGGAAAGGTTGAGAACCAAAATCATCATGATCCTGACCACTTCCAGGCCATCTGTTGGAAAGCAGAAGCTGTGTTGAAAGAAGGACAGAGATTTCTTCTAGGCTCATTTCCACCTGAGGACCACACAAATCTCTAGGTAAAAATTGAATTGGGGTAAAAAGATCTGATTAAATAATAAAGAGGGGCAAGGGGAAAGAAAAAAGAGGCAGGGAGCCTGCAGCTGAATGGGAGCGAGAACCAGAGGAAACTGCTATCTTAGCGTCTCTATAAGCCTCCTCTTCTCCTTTTCTTTTCTCAGATTTCTCATTCAATACAATTCATCCTGCCCTCTAGTGCTAATACAAGATATTTCCTTGTTGCCAATTACCTTTCTTTTATGGCCTCCTGTTCTAGGTGCACTGACTACCCTAGGGCTACTGCCAACACTTCTCAGATGTCCAGCAATTAAGTCTAGGCGCTTCTAAACTTTTCCCCAAAATACGCAGAATGGTGAGATTTGGGAGTCAGCCTTGACCATTGATTATGGAACTGGGAGCAGGGCAGCCTGCTCTGCTGCTGGTGAGATAAGTAGAAATCAAGGAACAGAGAACAGAGAGTAAGCTGGTGAGATAAGTAGAAATCAAGGAAAAAGGAACCCTCCCTCTCCCCCCATCTCTTTCCATAGTGTCGTTCTGACCTTCTGGCCAAAGAGTGGTGCAACATATCCAGGGGCTGTGCCTTATTGTATTTTTATTTGTTTCCAGTGTCAGTTCAACCCATTCTTCTGTAAGGACTCCTATTGCCACAAACACTAAGGCCCAGGAGGAGAACATCACGTTCATGGCCTGGATATTTCTGAATGAGACATTCACCATTGCGAGGGGGTTTTCAAGCTGAGACCGCCACCAGTATCTCACATGACTCTCCTCTGATTCGATTATTTCTTCACAGGAGAACAAGCAAAGTCTAAATTCTCAATGATTGCAGAGGCATTGGACGTGGCGGGGCTGATGTCACCTACGGAACAGAGACGATAAATCCCACTCCCCTACTCATATATCTGGGCCGGCCTGCTGTCAGGGTTGCCAACTGCCATGGAATTATCTCTTAGCTTGACCCTTGACCCTGGTGACTAGCACAGTGGAAAGACCAAGGGGACTACAGGTCCTGAGAGAGTTACCCTTTATAGAGGGAGATATAATATCACATATTAGAGCTGCCAGACGCAATGATAACTAGAGGCCTTGAAAGAAGTTAAACATGCTTGACCGAAGAGGTCCAATTTTAGAGTGAGGGATCAGTAAGAGCAGAAGGAATTCAAGATGATTGAAGGAGGAGTCGGCCAGCTAGCCGCACCGAAGGGCATGACCTCTCAAAATTTAGGACGTTTTGGAGACACTTGTGTCCTCATTTGGAGAGCCTAAAGAAGGTGAGTTAGGCAGGCACCTGGGAAATGGACCAGCGCCTTGAAGCCACAGAAAATGGCTTCATACACTGAAGCATTGCAGTCCAGTATCATTTATAAGGCACAGACTATTATTTTTTGACAGTTACCTTTGTAACTCAGCAGAGAAAACATATACTTATTCCTTGAATAGGCAACCATGGTATGCAGTAAGCGCAGAGTCAGAGGACTTATAGTAAAACCCCCAGGAAAGCCTTTTACTGAACTAAGATGAAAGTCCTATCTAACAGCCTCTTTCTGCCTATTTCTTTGACCTTATTGCAGACCCCTTTCCATGGGCCAAACTGGATTTCTTTCAGTGCATCAAACATACTGTGCGGTCTTTCTTCCAAACCTCTTTACATATCTTGGTATATTGTATTTTAAAAACTTTTTAGGGATGCCTGGGTGGCTTAGAGAGTTAAAGCCTCTGCCTTTGGCTCAGGTCATGATCTCAGGGTCCTGGATGGAGCCCCGCATCAGGCTCTCTACTCGGCAGGGAGCCTGCTTCCCCCTCTCTCTCTGCCTGCCTCTCTGCCTACTTGTGATCTCTCTCTGTCAAATAAATAAGTAATATCTTAAAAAAAAAAAAACTTTTTAGAACAATGTTCAATATCTTTAATCTTACAAAGGAGACTTTGTAATTAAGAGAATGGATTCAAGGGGCGCCTGGGTGACTCAGTGGATTGAGTGGCCGACTCTTGATTTCAGCTCAGGTCATGATCTCATGATAGTGAGATTGAGCCCCAAGTGGGGCTCCGTGCTCAGTGGGAGGTCTGCTTGAGATTCTTCCTCTCCTTCTGCTCCTCTGCTCACATTCTCTTTCTCTCCTCTCTAAAAAAAAGAAAGGAAAGAAAAGAAAAAAAAGAGCCTCACAGTCCTGGCTTTCCATCCTGGCTCTGCCACTGAGTAGCTTTGTGATCTTACAGATAATAATTCTTCCTACTACATAAGAATTTTGTAAAGACTACATGAGTTCAGAGAGGTAAAGCACTTCAAAAGAGTTCTCAGCACGTGACAAATGATACAGAAGCAATTACCACGGTATTCACTTGGACTCCCTGGGACAGTGACTCTGAGGTAGGAATTGTATGTGAAGAGTTTATTGGGGACCATGTCCAGCAGTCACACCTGCCAGTGTCTGAGGCGAGTGGGTTTGGACAGAAGTTGAACTGGGATGTCGTTGCAACCAAAAAAACTTGAGCCAGCCGGAGCCACCAGGAGCTCCGGATCGAGAGCAGCTTTCCGGAGTCATCTCGGATGGAGCAAGAGAGCGTAGTTTGCTGTAGAATGTAGCCTGTCCCTTCTCTGTCCAGGACAATTCCTTTCCTCTCAGAAACTGCAGGCCTCAGGGGCCGTCCCTTCTGGTAGTCATGGGAATGAGCTCCCATCCTTGTCCTCTCCTGTATCAGAGCCAGCTTGCTCTGAGAGCTGCCAACTGCTGTGGAATCACCTATCGGTGACCTTTGATGCTTGAGGACTAGTGTAGTGGAGGGACCAAGAGGGTAATAGCCATGACAATTTATATTATTACATTCTTATATAGTGATGATTTTATACCTATGCAATTGGTCCCTAAGAATAGGATTCAGGGCCAAAAGATTTATGTCTCTTTTAAACTTTAAGAGATAATGGCACAAGAATATGAAGAGGTAACCAGATTAGAGAACCTGGTGGGATGTGAGGGATTCGTGAGAGACAGGTCTAAGAAGGAACCATGTTTCCAGCTTGGGAGAACAGTAGTCCATGATGCCATTAAGTAAGAGATAAAATATGGTCTCAGAAGCACAAGCCTGGTGAGGAAGAAGCTAGTAAGTAAAATACTGGTTTCGGTTCAGTTTAAGGTACCTACAGCCCATATGATAGATGGAATTTAGTTCTGGAACTTGCCGATGCATTAGGGGTTATCAGCCTGGGGATGGCAGTTGAAACATAGATGTGCATATCCTCGTGTAAGGATATGACAAGAAGTAGAGAAAGAAATTCTGGAGAGGGGCACCTGGATGGATTAGTGGCTTAAGTGCCTGCTTTCAGCTCAGGTCATGATCCTGGGGCCCTGGGACCGAATCCCACATCTGGCTCCCTGTTCAGCAGGGAGTCTGCTTCTCCCTTTCCCTCTGCCCCTCTTCCCTACTCATACTCTCTCTCACTCGCTTCTCTCTCTCTCTCTTTCAAATACATAAATAACTTTTTTTTAAAAATCCTTTTAAAAAAGAGAATTCTGGATAGCATTAGCATTTACAAGAAGAAGCAAAGAGGATGAGTCAGAGAAATATAAATGTTGGTGAGTAATTTAAAAGAAGCTAGAGTTTTAAGAAGACATTGAGCAATGATACCTCATGCTATAAGGAAATCAGGTTTGGTACAAGCTGAGCATATGTCATCTTATTGGTAATCAGAATGTCCTTTGGTGGTTTGGGTTCTAGCATTTTCAGTAGAATGAGGGCAGGAGTGGAAGTAGAAGAGAGAGAGTTTTTGTTGTTGTTTTGTTTTTTAATGGCAACTAGATGACATCAATAACAAAAAGGGAAAAGGGAAAGTAGAATTGTAGTTTCAAGAGGATAATATGCAATTTTAGAAAAATTAGAGAATAATACAATGATGCCCACATATCCTACATCCAGCTTCAGTAGTCGTTCCCTGAATTATTCTGAAATAATCCATGACAATTTCATCTTTAAATATTTGTTTGTGTCACAAAAAAGGATTGATTTTTCCCCCTTCTACATTTTCTTCCTCCCCTCTCCCTCCCCACCTCATCTTATCTAGTTTATTAGAGGGTTATCATTTTCATTCAACATTTCAAAACCTCTTTATGTATTTATCCATTTGAAAACATTATTTTTAATTTATTCACAACTTTAGGCTTTTCCCTTATTTCTCTTTTCGTATTATAGCTCATAAAGGAAGTTCCCTTCATGACCTCCAGAAGCATTCACACCTTTGTTCTCTTTGATATGAATACAACCAAGGCCCTCCTCCATCTCAACCCCTTTGCTGTGATTCTTTTTGCCACCATTTGGTTCTCTTGAGGGGAGAGAATCTCTGGGCTTTCTTCTGCAGGCTGTTGCTGCAGATGACATGTAGTAGAGAGACCCAATGGTGATAGAATCCTCTCTAACCGCAGATGTGAATTACATGATGTGGGGTTCCTTTCTACCTCTCTAACTGCAAGAGCAAGTTACACACAGAGGTCTTGGAAAAGCAAAACTTTGTAGTCCCTAATGACTTAGAAACAGACAAAATTAGAAAATACCTTTGTTTCTTAAAAAAGGCAAAATAGGGGCCCCTGCATGGCTCAATTGGTTAAGTGGCCAACTCTTGACTTTGGCTCAGGCCATGATTTCAGGGTCCTGGGCTCCAGCCTTGTATCGGGGCTTCACACTCGGCAGGGAGTCTGCTTCAGGATTCTCTCTTCTTCCTCTGCCCCTCACCCTACCCCTGCTCACTCCCTCTCTCTCTCTCAGTTAAATAAATATTTTTTAAAAGGCAAAGATCAAAATTGTGAGGAACAAAGCATTTTGAACTATTATTAAAATGAAGAGAAAAAACCAATATCAAAAAAGAAGAGAGTAACATGTGAAAGAATATTTAGGGAAAAAAGCCATAAGTGATACTCTCCTACCACAACAACTAATTTCCTTTTGCTTATTACCTTCCAGTTTCTGCTTACCATGATGCATGTTGGATGTGATTCTACATGGCTGCAATCAAAATGTACTATATGTAAAAAAATAAAAATGTAGTACACATAATGAATAGCGTGAGCATTTAGAAACTCCTTAAAATGACAATTTAAAAGAACACACAATAGTTCACTGTGTTAATATACAAAAGTATGCGATCCCATTTTCCTCTAATAGTTGGTTTTCATGGATTATACTGGCAGCCATCTTGGAAAAATGGCTGGAATCAGAGGAATTCACAGATCACGCAGCTGATTCCCGCATTGTGTCTTTCCTGCTTTCCTTCCTCCTCCCAAAATACTCAATAGACACATTAGTATAATCTCTTTTTATTTTGTAAAACATTCCTGTGTATTTCTTATTTGACCTTCAAAAAAATGTTAAAATTCAGGTAGAACATGTTAGAATTATATATATCTTATCAATAAGAAACCTTATATAGATAACCTGACCAAAGGTCACATAACAGCTAGTAAACAACGGGAAGAGATCTTTAAAAATCTTCAAGATGAGAAGCCCATGTGTGTTTTCTTTCTCTTTCTCTGAATATCCACTCCATGCACACATTAGCCATCAAATTAGAAGGGTCCACAAAAGAAGCATACAGCATAGATCACAAATCATGTCACTCCTGAGACAGAGAGCCAAGGAAAGGCCAGTTATAATGTTAAAAACTGGAATCCATTGGGGACAGTAAACATATGCACAAATGTTCTCTCACCTGAAGGCACTGGGGAAAGTAGAAACTATAATATTGTCACACTCGTGATTACAGGATTCACTTATGAATAATTGAACATAGTCCCATCTGGGGCAATTAAAACTTTCCCTAAACAAAATGGACTCCAGAGACCATAAAGGAAAATGGGATGCTATTCATCTAAATCAGCATCTAGGTCACTTATTAGCTTGATTAGGGACCTCCATGATCCAAACAATAATTTCAAGAATGAGAGCATTGTGAGCCTTTGTCTACCAGGGCTGGGAATTCATGGGCGATTTTTTTAACAGTACTGTTCTGGGACTCTCACCCAGATAAAGAGTTTTCCTTCCCTTTAAAGGGAAAGGTGCCTACCTCCCTGTACTCCACTAGCAACACTCCAGTCTCGGATTGAGGGACCATATGCTAACAGACCTCACCTCACTACCTGAGACCAGGCTTGTCTGATTCCTGCTGGAGGATCAAAATGTACTATTCAAGGTGGCACTGCATCATACCCCTGGGGCTGAAACAGCTATTCCTGACATCTTCTTGAAACGAAAGGCAGAAAGAACCCACATGAAACCCACATGAAACCCCCTTCCACCCATTGCCCCGGGGATAGTGGTGATTATGGCATTGACGAGAAGATAGCATCAACACCACATAGGCTCATGGCCTGTGTGGAAACTTCCATTCAGATGATTTCTCCTGTCACGTGGCTTCCCGATTCTCTTCATCAGGATGTCCTCCTGAGGTTGGGCCTGGGCTTTCAGGATTCCCTGAAGTACAGAACTACGTGATGACATTTTTCCGCATGCTAGCCCAAGATTTCTTGATTCTGTATCCCTCTGGAATGCTTACTGAAATTGAAGATTCTTTTTTTTGACCCCAGATTTATGGAATCAGAACTGTAGGGGGTGGGACCAACTTGGGCCAGGTGCCGTGAAAGAATTTTGGCACACAAACCGTAAGAATCTCTTGGAATCATAGGCCTGACTGCCTGGAAATGTTGTAGCACCTTGTCTTTGGATGTATTCCTATCCCTTCAGACCCTTTCCATGGTGATCAGGGTCTTTGAGATGGACAAGAAGAAACCCACAAGTCCAGGGATCCTAAAATGAGAGGGGCTTTACTTTCGGGTCTTCTTTTCACGAATCTCCTGAATATCCATCCAGAATATGAGTCTGGTGCATTTACTGAAGAGGTCAGTGATAAAAGAGATTAGCAGATATTTTTCTAGCCAAGTACACCAGCTTTATTACTAGAGAAATATTTGCTCCAAATAGGTTTGCTTTTCAAGCTTAATGATGTGTGCTAAATCCCCTAGGAGACACTTAGAGTTCTTTTCGTCTCACTCCAAATATAAGCAGCCACCTTCTTGCTTGCTTTGCTCTTGGGGCAACAAGACACAGGCTCTGGGATGAGGCTTTGCAAATTTGCTGCTTATGGACCCACCACTTCACCAGCTGTGTGACCTTGAGCTCATTTCTCAATCACTCTGAGCTTCGTGGTCCCAAGGAGTGAAATGGAGCTCCACGTTTCCCACATTGAGCAGTTACTGCTAGCAAATGAGATGTTTACCAAATGTCTGGAGCAGTACTCAGCACATATCAAATCTGTTTACCTTTTCTTCACCTCGAGTGCGTGTGCTTGTGTGTGTGTACACACACACATATGTTGTGTGTCTGTGTGTATGCTTACATGGTATGTCTTTGGGAAGCAAGCAGTGCAGACACATCTGGACACATAAGATGATATAATGGGGGCCATCTTCAAGTTTCCATTTACATCAAGACCAAGAGTTCTTGAAGAATTCCAATGAAGAAGCAGGAACTTGGTTTGATGAGTTCAACCCAGTAAGATAAACTATATCCACCCTCAGAGATGTATAAAATCCAAGAATAGTACAGAGCTGTCATGAAATTTGACTCTGGGCCATATCCCTTTGCATTTTCATAATATTGGAGGGAACAAAAACCAAAAATCGAATTTTAGTAGAAACCTCTGTGAGACATTGCGGCACCATTAGCATCACTTGGATTGACAGCTAGCAAAGTACAACATGCAGACAAAATGTAAAACTCTGTCTTCACCCCATTGACCTTGACTCCCTTACAGCTAGCAATGCTTGGTGGCGGCTGCCGGGCATGGTTAGCAAGTGGTGGGGCAGGGACTCTCCTGAGTGGATCAAGGTGTTTCCAGTACTGACGAGAGTGACAACATGGGTATATGAGGCTGTGTGTGGGTCCTGTGTTCTGCCCAAACCAAAGAGCCCTAACTAAAAGCCTCATAAGGCCCTAGCTTTGGGGTGCCTGCGTGGCTCAGTTGGTTAAGCAACCAGCTCTTGATTTAAGCTCAGGTCTTGATCTCAGAGTTATGAGATTGAGCCCCACAGAGGGCTCTGCCTGGGTGTGAGGCTGCTTGGGATCCCCTCTCTCTCCATCTGCGCCTCCACCCCCCCATTCACACACGCACTGTCTCTCTAACAAAAAAGTGAAATAAAATGGGGTTTTTTGATCATTTTATTTTTTTAAGATTTTATTTATTTATTTGACAGAGAGAGACACAGAGAGAGAGGGAACACAAGCAGAGGGAGTGAGAGAGGGAGAAGCAGGCTTCCCGCTGAGGGGAGAGCCCGATGTGGGGCTCGATCCCAGGACCCTGGGATCATGACCTGAGCCACCCAGGTGCCCCTTTTCTTTTAAATCATTTTTAAAAGACTCTAGCTTAAATGGGGTTAAAAGCAAAAGGAAAAAAAATACAGCCACAAAAACAAAAAAATAACAAAGTCATCTCTAGTATCCTGGCTTTATACTAACTCACCTCACCTTATAATTTTCTCATTTCTCTGCCTTGTGACAGCACCCTGAATCTTAGTCTTAGTCTTTGAGTATAGGAAATTGAGAAAAAGAAGAAGAGAATTGCATCCAAATCATTCTCTGTCTTTACACTTACATCTCTGTGTGACTTCTTGAACTCCATGTTCTATTTCAAAGCAATAAATCTTTTTTAAAGATTTTATTTATTTATTTATTTATTTATTTGGAAGCGAGAAAGAGCATGAGTGGGACTCGATTCTGGGACTCCAGGATCATGACCTGAGCCAAAAGCAGTTGCTTAACCAACTGAGCCACCCCGTGCCCTGCAATAAAATCTTTTAAAGAAAGAGCTATTTGTGATTTGTTATACAAATTTATGGAGGTCTCTGACTACAAAATACAAATGAAAAAAATAGAATCCAAAACCAAAGAGAAATGTTCAGATTATCTGGTATTCTTCCTTATAATGTGGGTAAGTCAAAATTGACTCAGCAAAAGCAATGTCTACTTTGAACCTCCTTTTGTATCCACTCAGCTTAAGCAAATTCCCTCCTCCTTTGAAGGTGCTGTCTAAAACCTACCCTTCCATAAAAATGATCTTTAACACATAGACAGTAGTGCTTTGTTCCTTCTCTGAGCTCAAACCTTACCTACTGCTTATCACGTAGTGTGCTGGATATGGTGCTTCTCATTCACTGCTCTGTCAGGGCAAGCCGTGTGTTGAGCAATACTGTTGTTCTCACTAGACTGCAAAATTCTGAAGGGATTCGTGTCAAACCGTCCTTCAGAGTGCCTACTCTATGTTGTATGGCAGTGTTGAATCACTATATTGTACACCTGAAACTAACACTACACTTTATATTAAGTAACTGGAATTTAAATAAAAACCTTAAAAAGTGTTTTAAATTAAAAAATAAAAAGACCTCATATTTGGGTCACCTGGGTGGCTCAGTCAGTTCAGTGGCCAACTCTTGATTTTGGCTCAGGTCATGATCACACGGCTCCTGGGACCGAGCCCCACGCAGGGCTCCGCACTCAACAGGGAATCCGCTTGAGGATCTCTCCCTCTTCCCTGCCCCTACTCTCTCTCGCTAAAATAAATACATGAGGGCGCCTGGGTGGCTCAGTGGGTTAAGCCGCTGCCTTCGGCTCAGGTCATGATCTCGGGGTCCTGGGATCGAGTCCCGCATCGGGCTCTCTGCTCAGCAGGGAACCTGCTTCCCTCTCTCTCTCTCTCTGCCTGCCTCTCCGACTACTTGTGATTTCTCTCTGTCAAATAAATAAATAAATAAATCTTTAAAAAATAAAAAAATAAATAAATACATGAATCTTTTACATATATATAAATATATATGAATCTTTTGCATATATATAAAATATATATATATGACTGGAAATCTAACTTCTATAGTTTAAAAGAATTCATGTGAGAAAATAATATCTTTTTTAGATCTACCCCATTTCTTTAGTATGTATTCTTTTTTTTTTTTTTTTTGAAGATTTATTTACTTACTTATGGGAGAGAGAGAGACAGAGATAGTGAGAAAGGGCAAGAGCAGGGGGGAGAGGAAGAATCCGGCTCCCGCCGAGCAGGGAGCCCACTGGGGGACTCGATGCAGGAACTCTGGGATCGTGACCTGAGCAGAAGGCAGTCACTTGACCAACTGAGCCACCCAGGCAAGCTTTAGTATGTATCTAAAGAATTCCTAGCATTGGGCCATACTAGTTGCATTCCTCGAGAAACATGATCACATTTAATGGCCAAGTTTACTTATGTAAAGGGTGGATAATAAGACAGCACAGGGACAGTTCTTACAAATCTACAAATACTCCAAACCTCAAGAGATAGGAAACCCGTGAGGATTACTTGTCTTTGTTTTTCCAGACATGCGACACTTGAACTAAGACTAGAAGTCACAGATTCATTTAAACCTGCTCTTTGCCGTGGTTGTTTGGATACGTAAGGATGAAAAGGTATAATTAACCCATCTCTATTCCTAAAGTAAAAAGGATAAGAAAAAGAAGAGGCACTTGGCAAGAGTCTTCAGAGGAGGAAAGTGAGTTTCACAACTATAATGTTTGTATAGTTTAGGTATTAAAACGCATTCTAACTTCAACTCCCGATTAGCCACAGGAGCTCTAGAGGTCCCAGTGTTTGCAGGCCACTCAGACTCAGGAATGGAGGGCAGAAGCTATGGGCATTCATTCTGGACTCAGCTGTGCTATGCGCCCTCACCTCCGCCTAATAAACCTTGTGCCTTATCTGTGAATTAATCTGTGAAATCATCAGCATCCAGAATAGAAATTTTACAAATGTTTTTATAGAGATATTACAATGCACAGAATGTGTTTACGCTTGTCTTACTTAATTTGCACAATTTTCAAGTATTTATATTTTTTACGGGTTAAAATATGAACCTCTAAGAGAATTTATGAATTAAATATTACGCCGTAAGTCTTAAAGCAATGGTTGCATTAAATCTTATGGCTCCTTGTTCAGTGCTCTTTTTGCCACCTCTGTGCTAATGGTTTCTTTCTTTAATAGGGGGCTTTGGAGATTTAACATTTAAGTCAGACTTAGGAAAAAAAATTCTGGACCTGTGCTGTCCAATACTGTAGGCAGTAGCCACATGAGGCTACTAGGCTTCTCAAATAGGGCTAGTTTGATTTTAGAAGGGCTGTAAGTATAAAATACATTAAGAATTCAAAGCTCTGTACAAAAAAAAGATAAAATAATCTGTTAGAATTTTTATATCATAATGCATAGATCTTTAAAACAGGAATTTTTATATCATTACATGTTGAATGAGTAAATTTTTACATATATCAAGTTAAATAAACTGAAGTATTAAAATTGACTTCAACTCCCTGTTTTACTTTAAAAAAAAATAGACTTCTGGAATTTCAAATGACACCTATGACTGCATATATTTCTATCGGGCAATGCTGACCCAGACACCACTTTTGTAAAATAATTACAATTGTCATAGTTTTAACAGCACTGTGTGGTGCATTAAAATGTTTAAAAACATGTTTTAAGCTACTAGATGACTTTTGAGTTCCTGAAATTATTTGAGATCTGAATCAGGTCTGAGTCAGTGTAGTAGATTGTCTTGGAAAGCAGTCAAACACAACATAAAAAGTTTTAACCCCGGAGTCTAGGAACTGACTATTAAGTAGATGGTCAGACAGAGCAGATAATTTTGGGGGGGCAATGTTAGCATTGCTAGCTCCCGTTGCTAACATTGTTAGCAAGGCTAATACGTAAACACTGCTAGCATTGTTCACTCCTAAGTGGATTAGGGTATAATTTTATAACATTTCTTCCCTGCAAACACAAAAGCATAATACAATTTATTGTAATAAGCTCTCAGACATGCACCTCTCACTGCTGTGAGGTCTCTGAGTCTACGTATAGGTGCTAAAACACTGAAAGGAAAAATACAATTTAATCCTTCATCCAAGAAGCCTATTCTTGAGAAGCTGTTTTCAAACACTTCACATGAGCACATAATGGTTTCTGACACAGAGAAGAAGCAGAATTCCAGAGGAAGAAATGAGAACAAAGAAAGGTGATTTCAGCTCCAGGAGATAAAAAACGAAAATAGCCCTTCTCATACTATAATGTGTGCACAGATCCTGTGGGGATCTTGCCAAAATTTTGGCAATGATTCAACTGGCATGGGTTAGGTTTGAGATGGTGCATAAATTTCCAAATCTTACAAATTTCCAAACGATGCTGGTGTTGGGTCTGTGGACTGCAAAATGAGTAGCAAGGACCTAAAACACTGAAATGTGTGAAAAGCAGGAAATATAGGAGAAAGAATCAGAACTAACCTCAGCAGAAGGCAGATGGATTCAGGGCCCTGGGTCAGAGCTAGGAACAGGAGCAGGACAGAAGACATTACTTTGATGGGGAGCCCAGCAGGAATTAGGGGAAGTGGGGGAGAATTAGAAACGTGGCCAGACATTCAGGAAAGTCTGAAGGTATACATAAGAGGAGATTAAAGGCCAAAACTGAGTATTCGTGTCTTCTTGAACATCCTTTGGTATTTCCCTGTATGGTCTCTGTGACTAGACTATACCTGTGTATGCTGATTGGTAAGGGATGAAGGGAAAGGAAGACTCTGGACTATTCTAGCATTAGGCTAAGGGCAATTGGACATTTTCTCTTTTGCAACTGGCTCCCCTATTTCATCCCTCAGGATGGGATAAGAAGAGCAGATGCAAAAGTCTTGTGTTCTATAGAGCTTGCAAACCTTAGAGAACAGCTGTCCAGTGTTATGAAGTCTCTTTGTTGTCAATTGACTTGGGAAGTAGGGAGGAGGCGCCAGCATCCTTGAGAATGCAAGTGGCCAGAGGAAATGGGCCTTGTCTTGCTGTGATAGTAACAGATTGAAAGTAGGAGGACATGAACAGCTTCTTCAAGAGCCAGGCAGAAAGGTAGGCCCTGGGCAGCTCAGGTCAAGAAAATACTAAACCAGATGTCTGAGCAAGGGTCTGTATAAACTGTGGGTGAACACGAGTGTGTAGACAGGGCTCCATGACAGCTTTGCTTTCTAAAAGGTTTGCTGTTCTACCATCACTCAGCTTTACTAAAGTGTATGAAGAATTAACTTCCTACCTGGAAATCAGCTTCCAATTAGACTAAAAATAGAAAGAACATGCCTATGAAAACATGGTTTCTTTGAAGGTTCTGAGCCACACCAGTGCTAAATACATTTTATTAAAAAGTGGGTTGGGTGGGGGGACTCTACCATCAAATAAGTTTGGAAAACATTGTATGTTATATAGCTCCCTAGGAGATTCTGAAATATCCTTTAGATCAGAAACATTTTTAACTTTGTGTATGTAACTCTGTGTCTAAAATCGTGAGCTACATATTCCGTGTCACACCTATTAACATCTCCCTAGAATTAGTATTCTGAACACCCCCAGAATCCTTGACGTGGAAACCACAGTCGACCTTGACAATGGACATCTTCTCTGTGGGAAATCCTGGAGGCAGCCCAGCCCTCGGCAAATGTGTCATTAACAAAAATATTTCTTTTCTCAGTCCATAGCCCTTTATTTAAGAACATCTTTGGCTGACTTGCTTTAGATCGCCTCTCCTATGTCTTTAGTCTTCCCTTTGATTCTAGAGTTAAAGGTTTCATACTTGGCTAAAAGAATCTGAGACACTGGAGAGATTGCTAAAGTTATTTCATAATTCCTAAAACCTATAGTTAAATAGGTGTTTACCTCCTATACTATCGGAATGTGGACTTTGGGGGTTGGAGGGGGGCCTGCGGTCAAAGTCTCTGTACATCAATGGAGGCATGGGCTTGGTGCCGAGGAGATAAGATAACCTTCCTTGTCCATTTTCTTAACTACAGGGAATGGGAGACAAGCTAGGATTGTGCCTGCCTGACTTGGCTCTTTTCTCTCATCTCCACAGATCTCTCAGAAAAAAATGGGCATCAGAAACCATTCCGCAGTGACTGAATTTCTTCTTTCTGGACTAACCGACCAACCCAAGCTTCAGGCGCCTCTTTTCTGCCTCTTCCTAGGGATTTATGCAGTCACGGTGGTGGGAAATCTCGGCATGATCTCAATCATTGTCTTGAGTTCTCAACTCCACACCCCTATGTACCATTTCCTCAGTAGTTTGTCTTTTTTAGATGTGTGCTATTCTTCTGTTATTACCCCCAGAATGTTGGCAGACTTTTTAGGCAGCGATAAAGCTATCTCTTATTCTGGATGCATGACTCAGCTATTTTTCTTCTGCATTTTTGTCATTTCCGAGTGCTACATGTTGGCTGCCATGGCCTATGACCGCTATGTAGCCATCTGCAGCCCCCTGCTCTACCATGTCACCATGTCCCCTCAGGCCTGTTTTCTGTTGGTGGCTGCTGCCTTCTCGATAGGACTAACGGACGCGATGATTCACGGAGGTTGTATACTAAGGCTGACTTTCTGTGGCCCAAACGTCATTAAGCATTATTTCTGTGACATTATCCCACTTATTCAACTCTCTTGCTCAAGCACTTATATTGACGAGCTTTTGATCTACGTCATTGGCGGGTTTAACATGGTAGCCACCAGCCTGACAATCATCATTTCTTATGGCTTTATCCTCTCCAGAATCCTCCACATCCACTCTGCCCAGGGCAGGTCCAAAGCCTTCAGCACCTGCAGCTCCCACTTGACCGCCGTTCTCATATTTTATGGGACTCTCATGTTCATGTATCTCAAACCTGCCTCCAGCAGTTCACTCATCCAGGAGAAAGTGTCCTCAGTATTTTACACCACTGTGATTCCCATGTTGAATCCCCTGATATACAGTCTGAGGAACAAGGAAGTGAAAAATGCACTTGTGAAGCTCCTAAAAAGAAAAATATCTTTATAATGAATTTGCTCTTTAGTAAGATGTATTTACATATTTATAATCATAATATGTCTGTGTATGTGTTTATACCCTATTTTTTTTTAAGATTTTATTTATTTATTTGACAGGCAGAGATCACAAGTAGGCGGAGAGGCAGGCAGAGAGAGAGGAGGAAGCAGGCTCCCTGCTGAGCAGAGAGCCTGATGTGGGGCTCGATCCCAGGACCCTGGGATCATGACCTGAGCCGAAGGCAGAGGCTTTAGCCCACTGAGCCACCCAGGCACCCCTACCCTGACTCTTGCAGTGAGGTGAAATTCTCTATATAATTTTATGAATTAGTATATATATATAGTATCAGTTAGTAATATTTAAAATATAATTAATATATGTTTATTAACATTGGTATTGTCCTGAGAATACCTCTTTATTTCCATCCATGATGTATAAAACAGATACAGGGTGCCTGGGTAGCTCAGTCGGTTAAGCATCTGCCTTCAGCTCAGGTCATGACCCCAGGGTCCTGGGATCGAGCCCCATGGGGGCTCCTAGCTCAGTGGCGAATCTTCTTCTCCCTCTCTCTCTGCTCCTCCCCCCCACTTCTGTGTGTGCTTTCTCTCTCTCAAATAAATAAATAAAATCTTTAAAAAAATAAAACAAATATAATTTTATGGAGGAAAAGTCAAATTCAAGCTGCAGACAAGTCTTTAACCACAACACAATAAAACTGAAATTTCAGTTAACATTGTATGGTAACAGATGGTAGCTACACTTGGGGTGAGCATATCAAAATATATAGATTTGTTGAATCACTATATTGTACACCTGAAACTAATGTAACATTGTGTGTCAACTATACCTCATTAAAATATTTTGATAGAAAGAAGAAAAGTGAATAATAACTGGAAACCACAATACGATCCAGCAAAGTTGGTTAATGTTCGCCTTATATATCCTTTATCTACCCTTTAATTTTTTCAGCCATTTCTGCTTCTGATCTAGATGTGTCTCCAGTAACGAGACTAGAGTTTGATTTTTTTAACCTAATCCAACAATTTCTGGCTTTTAATAGAAATGTCAAAGTTTCAGGGCTTTGATTGGAGGAATCAATAGTTTCCAGAAACTAAGTGATGCTGTAATGTAGAACAAAATGCAATGGAAAAAAGCCACAAAGCGAAGAACACACAGGAAATTACATCATCAGAGGATAATGCCAGTTGGACACTTCTCCATTACCTGTCCAGCTGCTTTGGAAGGTCCCTACCCTGTATCTTTTGGAGATTACCTTCAGTCAATTCAGAAAATGTCTGCATTTGTGGCACTTAACCATCATTCTAATTCACCAACCTAAGGATTTTTAGGCTAATATAAGGCTTAGGTGTAGATGAATATAAATGAAGAGAAAGTCACCTTTTGTAGGTTCTGGCAAGAATAGGAGAATTTTTCTTCACTTTTAACAGAGAAGGGAAAAAAGGAAAGTTTACCATTTTCAGAGCACTGAAGGATTATTATTGCCAGCATCCCTGGGAAAGGAAAACAGACATCATGTTGTCAATTATTGGGGAACATCAAAAGTTTTCTATGTTTTGATTTCCCTAAAGTTCTAAAGGTGGCCACCAAGCTTTTATTAACTGAATAAAACAAAAGTCCTAAAATAATTCCTCTGGAGTCATGAACATGTCTATTTGGCATCTCCAACTAAACTTTGTGGTTGTGATTGTTTTTTTAGGGCTAAACTTCCTTGATAACAAAATAGTAATTAACCTCATTTCACCTCATATTCCCAAGAGCTATTATTCTCAATTAAATCCTTGAGAGCAAGCAAGAGCTTCAAGTATTACTGTTTATTCATGGCCTATTTTCATAGAGGAAAGGACACATCCCATCCTAGATACAGAAAAAAGAGGTAGAAAGCCAAAGTTCTATTTATCTTATAAAGGTTTCAGAGTTTTCAGAATAAATACA
Organism: Mustela nivalis; assembly: GCF_964662115.1. Taxonomy (NCBI): domain Eukaryota; kingdom Metazoa; phylum Chordata; class Mammalia; order Carnivora; family Mustelidae; genus Mustela; species Mustela nivalis. Next base: position 26,577,873 of record NC_139028.1, on the reverse strand, counting down.
GAAAACAGGTGGCATTCAGCTTCCACGTCAATGTAATGGTTGATTTTGGAATAGAGCTGTCCTAAGATACAACGGATTTAGTAAGTCTCTTAGGATAGAGAAATATTTGGGAAGGATATTGACATTTAGACCCTCATAGAACTACATGATCCTAACTATCCCTTCCAATCCTGAGATTTTTCTGAATCTAAAATGTTCTGGTTATTCAATTCCTCAACATAGCAAAACCAGCATTTCCAGACTTGGAACACACGGTGACAATAACATTTCTGCTCTGGCTCAACTAGAGAGCTGAGTCTTGACTCAGCTTCATGTGTTTTATCACTAACTTAAACCATAACCAGAGCTTCTCTGACATTCTCTGACATTCTCTCCTCTCTGCAAAAGTGGGACTAAGAGTCCATATTATGTTTATCTCTAAGGAATTCAGTACTCCAATGTGACCCTGCCACACACTAGCTATGGGACTCTAGGTAAGTGATTCAATCTCTATAAATTTCTTTTCTTTTTCTTTCTTTTTTTTTTTTTTGGTGAGCAAAATGTAGATCACGACAATACCTATTAGCAGGTCACTGAATCTATACATATGAAAGAGAAGAGCCTTGAAAAAAATTAAAACAACTGCCAGGAAAATATGACAACCTCCAAATCAGTCATAGGGATGCTTTAATACTCACCTATCAGAAACAGCTCAAAGCAGAAAGGCTGTGTGGAAACAAAAGCTGCAAATCTAAAATTTAGCCAGAAAAATTACATTTCAGAAATGGATGATACCCATTCCTTTCTGATGCCACTTAAATTTTTCAAGTGGTAACAATGCCTGACACAGAATACCAAGAACTCAATGCATGTTAGGTAGTATCACAGCTATGACTTGAAACCTAAAAGTAGAAATCAAGGCCTTTTGAAGAGATGAGAATAGTGGCTTTGTCTGAACACGCTTCAGGCCAGTACTGGGACCAGTTGCTCCCAGTAACTGGGAAAAAGTATTACCTCAAGTTAATAAAGAATTTTCAAAGGGTCAGAAATCACCAATATGAAAATAGATAATGAATTAGCAGTGAATTTCCCACAGTCGAAAGATTCTAAGTATAGATGGTTTGACTTTTGCTGAGGAAGAAACATTAAGTTTGTGTAATGACCCATGGACAACCAATATTATGAAGTTTTCCAAGAAATCCAAGTGAGAGGGGGCAAAAAAAATTTCATCACTCAACATTTATTTTTTTAAATATTTTTTTATTTATTTATCTGACAGAGATCACAAGTAGGCAGACAGGCAGGCAGAGAGAGAGGAGGAAGCAGGCTCCCTGCTGAGCAGAGAGCCTGATGCGGGGCTCAATCCCAGGACCCTGGGATCATGACCTGAGTTGAAGACAGAGGCTTTAACCCACTGAGTCACTCAGGTGCCCCATCACTCAACATTTAAAAAGAATCTAACAAATACAACTCTGAAAAATTAAGTTTCCTTTTATGTTTAAATATAAAAAATGCATGCTTATGGGATCAGTTTTGAATAGTCTGCAGGGTATAAGAATATCTTCCCTTTTATCACTATGATAGAAGCGTAGGCTAAAACATGCATGTGAGAAAGCAGTGTGGCTACAAGGTCGAATCCTTTTAGGACCCTCACACAGATTTTATTTATTTATTGTGGACAGAAGTCCAGGTTTTGTAGAGATCTCTGTTATCACATCTCCACTGCATATTAATGTTTTACATTTTTATTACTCACGGAGTAATAATATTTTTTTTTCTCCATGGTTTGTCCATATTAGTGCCTCCTCACTCCCACCCAAGGCTCCCAGTCCTATTTGTTTTGCTTGGTTTTATTAGCAAAACATTTATTGAACATTTGTGCCAGGAAATGTTACGTTAGTTGTTTGCTGATAAGAACCTGACATCATTCCAATCCTTACTACGAACATAAGCAGAAGATTGTTACAGCATTTCCATTTACCAGTGAGAAAAATAAAGTCACATGCAGAAATCACAGCTATGGAACTCCTACTGGAGCCTTCCCACTGCAAACACACTTACTACTGTACTACATGGCTCAGCTTACACATAAAACTTGGAATGAGAAATTATTTTTTTAAAGACTCATCCACAATTTCAGACATGAAAGGCTTATGAAAGGACTTCAAAGTAATTTGTATTTATATGAGCTGACCAGTGGAAATGAAGGAAAATAAAAACCTTAGTAAGGAGACTGAGACCTGGATTTTTGAAAGAGATTGTTAAGGGATAAATTATTTAATTATTTTCAGATTTTACTCAGTAGTTCAGTTACCTGTTTTGTCTACAGTCCAGTCAGCAAGGAACAGGTTTATTTGGCTACAGGAAATACTGACACAATCACAGGATCCTTCGGTAAACTTTGCAAGAGCTATGCCTTAGTAACTAGCAGAGAAGTCATGTAAAATTAGGTTATTTGTGTGTTTAATGAGTTGTTCATATAAACAGTGACTTGAGCTTGTCACACACATACACACAAATATTTTAAAATTTAAAATATTATAAAATAAATGTATTTACTAAAATCTTCCACTATGATGATATTTTGTTCTTACTGTTCTGTGATTTTTTTCTTTATATGTGTTAAAGCTGTTTATTATGTATCTACATATTCAGACTCATAATAAGTTCATGATGGATTGAAACTTATAAAATCACAGAGCGGCCCTGTCAATTCCTAATGATGCATTCTGTCTTAGTGTCTATTTTGCCAGTTATTAATACAAGTTTCCCCACTATCCAAAAGTATTAACATTTCTATGAAACCTTTTGTAAACCAAGATAGGATCAAGTGAAGAAAGAATTACCATTAATTTATATGGAAATTTGTTGAGCATCCCTAGACACCAAAAAATAACACCTTTTAGACTTTTTTGATACCTTTAGCATACATCTTGCTAATAGATTCACAAAGTAAATCAAGATAAAAAACAGACATTAACAGACACAGCTCAGCTCTGTGCACGTTTACTATTTTATTTATTATTCTTCTTAATATCTTAAAGTATCTCCATTATTTTATGCTTGAATTATATTTAGAAATTACTTTATAATTTGTCCCTTGGTAATAAATTCCTGAAGCTTTTATCTGAAATATGTTTATTTTACAATGGGAGATACTTTTACTGGATATCTCATTGTGAGTTGGCAGGTACTTTCTTGCCACGCTTTAAAGATATTATTTAACTAATTTTTGGTTTTCACTAATGCTGTGTTAAAGCCAATAGTCATTCTGCTTTCCCATGTAAGTGATCTGCCTTTTCTTGCTGTTTTTCATTGCCTCCCTTTGGTGTTCTGTTTCTCTGTAAATACTAACCATCTTCACTGTCTGTGTTCTCTCCTGCAGGATAACACACTACACATGTAAATATTCCCATTCCCTGATTTTGTTTTGGTTGTTTTAACAAAATCCCATTCCTTTGAACACTCATATATTTTGCAAGTTTATCTCTCTTTGTTTCATTAAAGAGAAATTCTTTTGATATATCTTCCTATTTATTAATCTGGTTTTCTTGTTTGTTTTCAGAGTGGATGAGATGACCTAATAAGAGGGGGTTTTGGGGGGTGCCTGAGTGGCTCAGTCGTAAAGCTTCTGCCTTCAGCTCAGGTCATGATCTGGGGTCCTGGGATCAAGCCCCACATGGGGCTCCCTGCTCAGCAGGGAGTCTGTTTCCTCCCTCTCCCACTCCCTCTGCTTGTGTTCCCTCTCTTGCTGTGTCTCTCTCTGTCAAATAAAGAAATATAAACTTTGGGAGAAAAAAAAAGAGGGGGGGCGCCTGGGTGGCTCAGCGGGTTAAAGCCTCTGCCTTTGGCTCAGGTCATGATCCCAGGGTCCTGGGATCGAGCTCTCTGCTCAGCAGGGAGCCTGTTTCCTCCTCTCTCTCTGCCTGCCTCTCTGCCTACTTGTGATCTCTGTATGTCAAATAAATAAATAAAATCTTTTGAAAAAAAAAAAAAGAGAGAGAGAGGGAGAGAGAGAGGGTTTTGGTTTTGGTTTTGAATATAGTTGACCCACAATATTACATTAATTTCAGGTGTACCGCATAGTGGTGGTGGTGTTGTTTTTAAGATTTATGTATTTATTTTAGAAAGGGGGTGTTGGGCAGAGGAAAAGGGGAGAGGGAATCCCAAGCAGAGTCTATACTGGGTGTGGCTCCTGACACAGGGCTTGATCCCAGACCCCTGAGATCACGACCTGAGTCAAAAGCAAAAGTTGGACACTTAACTGACTATGCCATCCCAGTGCCCCCAACATGGTGCTTTAAGTCATATTTAATCCATGGTTCATTCCAGCTCACCTCATTTGAAACTATTGAGTTATTACTTCAACAATAACCTTTTTTTTTTTTAATTCTGTAAGTCCCACTGTGTCTTTTTAAAAGTTAACTTAGTTTTTAAAAGCCTTGATATTTTTTGTGGCATTCTCACTTTTAAAATTACATCCTACATTTCTTGAAATATTCCATATATAAGTGTACTATATAACATATCCTAGGGATGCCTGGGTGGCTCAGTTGGTTAAGTGACTGCCTTTGGCCCAGAGTCCTGGGAAGGAGTCCCGCATCAGGCTCCCTGCTCCGTGGGGAGCCTGCTTCCCCCTTTGCTTGCCACTCTCCCATTTGTGCTCGCTCTTGCTCTCCCTCTCTCTCTCTTTCTCTGGCAAATAAATAAATAAAATCTTTTTTAAGATTTTAATAAATATTTTTTATTTTTTTTAATATTTTTACTTTAATAAATAAATAACATATCCAACAATTATGAACTCTGTTGTCTTTACACTGAATCTCTTATCCTATTATTTTTTTTTTCCTGTTCTCACTTATAGTAATGCAATAGTTAGAGTGTTTGGAAATCTTTGTCCAAAAGTTCATTTCTTCTTAATATCAGGGAGTTCTTGGGGGCCTAACTTGGGGGATTTTTCCTCTGGAAGGAATTGGCTTCCTCTCCGATTGCTTGGCATGCCCCACCCAGGGATGCCTCACCCTCTCAAAGATGTGATTCGGTGAGGAAGTCTCAGGATCTGCTTTCCAGCTTTGCTGATATACCACAAAAACGTCTCCATAAGAGCATGATCACAGGGCCATCCTGCTCCTCGCTGATGCTTGTTGGTACAAGTCAAATCTGCTTTGGTTCCCTGCTGTTTCAGTCTCTGTGCTTCCTTCGTCAGTTCTCTGTCTTGGCTGATTCAGGTCCCAGCCACCTTGATCTCGGCTGCCATGTCTTTATGCTCCAGCTCCAGCCACCAAAGCTTTGGGCCCTGGCTGCCTCGCCTCAGTTCAGTTCCTGTTTATTTATTTCTTTGTTACTTAGAAAATGGATCCAGGGGCACCTGTGTGGCTCAGTGGGTTAAAGCCTCTGCCTTTGGCTCAGGTCATGATCTTGGGGTCCTGGGATCGAGCCCCGCATCGGGCTCTCTGCTCAGCAGGGAGCCTGCTTCTTCCTCTCTCTCTACCTGCCTCTCTGCCTAGTTGTAATCTCTGTCTGTCCAATAAATAAATAAAATCTTTAAAAGAGAAAAAAAGAAAATGGATCCAGACACCTCCCCTTACTTTTGATGCAACCAGCAATGTCTCAGAAAGTGTGTCCTATCCAATTCTTGTTGCTGCTTAAGAGAATCCTTCAGATCATCATATGCTGGTCAGCCTCCATACAGGAAGGATAATAGAATTTTTGTCTGGTGATTTCTTTTTCCTCAATGAAGTCTGATATGAGGTTCTCAGCTAAGATATCCATAGTATTAAATTGTAAGATGTTCAAAATGTCTTGAGTGAACTTCAGTGAATGATACATATCAGTTAGCGTGAATGGATTTGGATGTAAGGAAGGAAGTAAAGAAAAGAAATATATGCATGTAATTGGAATTGAAAAGTTAAAGTTTAAAGAGACCACAGAAAGGTTTTTTTTTTTTTTTTCTAACTCATCAACTATGAGGATGGGAACAGAGGCCAAGCAAAGGAATTTGATTTACCAGAAGCCACATAATACAGTCACAGTGAGGGCCAGGACCCCAGCTCTTGGATGTTCTCTCTAGCAAAATTTGGAAGAGATCTTAAACTATTCTGTTTTTCTTCATTTGTTTCTTCACCCCTCCAGTAGAAATGGCTCTGAGAAACCAGAGTTCCTTGACTGAATTCACGTTGGTCTCCTTTCCTGTCATCCAAGAACTTCAAATCTTGCTGTTTGTCATTCTCCTTCTGGTTTATACGCTCACCATAACAGGAAACATTGTCATCATTTCCTTAGTATGAACTGCTAATCGTCTCCAAACACCAATGTATTTCTTCCTTAGTAATTTGTCATTTTTGGACATTTTGTTCACAACTACTATTACCCCCAAGTTGCTAACTTGTCTCTTAGAAGAGAAAAAAACCATATCTTTTGCTGGCTGTATCACTCAAATTTATTTCTACTTCTTTCTGGGGACAGTGGAGTTTATCCTGCTGGCGGTGATGTCCTTTGACCGCTATGTGGCCATCTGTAAGCCCCTGCGCTATACCATCATCATGAACAGCAGGGTCTGCCTCCAGCTGGTTCTGGGCTGCTGGGTCGGAGCCTTCCTCTCAGTACTGTGCCCAACTATTGTGGTGTCCAGATTGCCATACTGCACTGAGGAAATTGGTCATTTCTTCTGTGACATTGCCCCCCTGCTACAGGTGGCCTGCATAGACACTCATTTCATTGAGATGATAAACTTTCTCTTATCCTCCCTTGTCCTTCTGACCTCCCTGGTACTCACTATTGTGTCCTACACCTACATCATCTCTACCATCCTGCGCATCCCCTCAGCCCAAGGCCGTCAGAAGGCCTTTTCCACCTGTGCTTCTCACATCACAGTTGTGTCCATTGCCTACGGGAGCAACGTCTTCATGTATATGAGGCCCAGCCAGAGCCACTCGCTGGAGTTTGACAAAGTGACTGCCGTCCTTACCACAGTGGTGACCCCTCTTCTGAACCCTTTCATTTACAGCTTGAGGAATGAAAAGGTAAAGGAGGTCTTGAGAGAGTCAATTAGCAGGATAGTTCTGCCGCATTCCAAGGGAACATGACTCTAACCCATTTCAGGGCATCTAAGCTATGCCTTCTTCATGGCATCTCGTGCTGTATGAAGAGTGACACCAAAGTGGACTGAACTCTTGCTAGATTTTCTCATACAATTTTGTGATAGTTGAAAATATTGTTACGGGAGTTAAGATGGCAGAGTAGAAAGGAGACCTTATATTTGCCTTGTCCCTTGAACACAGCTAGATAAATATCAAATCATTCTGAATCCCCCCAAGAAATTGGCCTGAGGACTGAAAGAACAAACTACACAACTAGAGGGAGAGAATAGGCCACATCGTGGAAGGTAGAAGCTGCAGATATGTACTTTGGAGGGGGGGTGGTAAAAGAATTACTAGTGATGCATAGGGGAGAGAGTCCTGATCATGGAGAGAGAAGTGAGAGACAGAGAGACACAGAGTATTGCAGAAGAAACACTTTCCCAGAAGCATTGACTGGGAAAACAAAAGGGACTACTTATCATGAGTTTTTACAAACAGTAGAGCTCAAAGTCTAAAGTTCTAGAAGTCCTGCCATGGCCAGTGTGGAGCCTGGCAGGTATAACTGTGCTCCTATGGAGAAGGAGGACAGAGGCCCAGGAGTGGACTTCATGCTCTCAGGATCCCCTAGGCCCACTGGAGAGATGGTTCCTCTTCTTGGAGTCCATCTGGGAAAGGTGGCACTCCTTCTCAGGGACAAGAGCCAGTGGGTACCATTGAGCTGCCCCATTTGTTAGCACAGGAGCAGAGACACCTGTTGAGGACAGCTAACCTGGATGCTGACTCTTGTTGTTGTTGTTGTTTCCTGCTGCACTTTCCTCTAAACTCCAAGTTTCTGCACGTTGGTCCGACTGACCTTCTAGGACAAATCTGCATCAGACCCAGCGTGGTAAGAGCCACCCCTAGAGGAGCAGCATGGTTCTATGCCTAGGCAGATCCCTAAAATTTGGAATTTTGAAACTCATGCCAGCTTAATTTCAAAATACAGGTGCACTGAGCTGCCAGGTGGGAAGATGGCCTGAACACAGACAGGGTGAAGGCAACAGTCTGCAGGACACAAGAGGGCAAATTGTTCACTCCTCTGTGAGGGCTTCCTGACAGCATGGGTGCAAACATCCTTCTCTGGGGACAAGAGAGTGGGTTGGCACCACTTTTCCTTCCTCCACCCATCAGCGTGGACTATCTATCTTCAGTGAGGAGCACAGTGCCCACAGTGGAGACCTGAGCCACATATGCCAAGCCCCTCCTCCCTACACAGTGCAGGTGCTTCTGTATGAGGGCAAGTGTCTCTCTCTCACACATACACACTCACACACGCGCACACACACACACACACACACACACACACACACACACCAAGCCTACTGACCATACACTGGCTGCAAACCTTCAGCTCTAGTGAAAATAGAATCAGACCTATTTCAACAAGCAGACCAGAGCTTACCTAGTTACAACTCACCACACTCTGGACAAGGTCTGAACACTCCCCACTGCAGGCAAAGAGAAACTCTGCACAGCCTGACCTGAGGGAAAGAGCAGCTAAAATGCAGCCACAGAGTACACACAACATACCTCAGAGACACTTCCTGGAGGAGCAGGCTCTGGACAGGATAGGACCCCTTCTTAAAGTCATTACTCTCAGCAGCAGGAAACGTAACAGGCAGAAGAAGAAGAAAGAGACCTTGACAAAATTCCAAGATGAAGAAATTCATCCCAAAAGAAAGAAAAAGAAAAGGTCATGGCCAAGGGTCTCATTGAATCCAATGTAAGTAATATGCCTGATCTAGAATTGAAAACAACAATCATGACGATATCAGCTGTGCTTAGGAAAAGCATAGAAGACACCAGAGAGTCTCTTACTGCAGAGATATGAGACCTAAAAACTAGTCAGACCAAAATAAAAAAAAATGCTATAACTGAGATGCAAAACGGACAGAATATAATGACCACAAGCATGGAAGAAGTAGAAAAATGAGTCCATTATATGAAGATAAAATTATGGAAAATAATAAAGCTTAAAAAAGAGGGAAAGAAAAATATTGAATCACAAACATAGACTTAGGGAACTCAGTGACTCCATAAAGCATAATAACATTCATATCATAGGAGTCCCAGAATATGAAGAGAGGGGAAAATAGGCAGACGTTTGCTTCTAGGAAATTACAGATGATCGGTTCCCTAATCTCGAGAAGGAAACAGACATCCAAATCCAGGAAGCACAGAGAACTCCCATCAAAATCAAAACTGGCCAACAGCAAGCAAGACATTTTGTGGTAAAATTAGCAAAATACAGAGATAAGAGATGGGGGGGAAGGCGTGAAACCAACAAGGGAAAAGAAGTACTTACGAGAAAAGACAAAGTAGGGAGCAGCAGACCTAGCCACAGAAACTTGGCAGGTCAGAAGTGACTGGCATGATATACTCAAAGTGCTGAGTGGGAAAAATATGTAGCCAAGAATCTTTTATCCAGCCAGGCTACCGTTCAGAATAGAAGGAGAGAAAGTTTCCCAGACAAACAAAAACTAAAGGAGTTTGTGACCACTAAACCAGCCCTGCAAGAAATATTAAAAGAAACTCTTTGAGTGGGAAAGAAAGACCAAAAGCAACAAAGACTAGAAAGAACAGAGAAAATCTCCAGAAACAATTACTTTATGGGTATAATACAATGATACTAAATTTATATTAAAAATCACTTTGAATGTAAATGGACTAAATGCTCCAATTGAAAGACATAGGGTATCAGAATGGATTAAAAAAAAAACAAGACCCACTATATACTGCCTACAAGAGACTCATTTTAGACCTAAAGACACCTGGAGGCTGAAAGTGAGGGGATGCAGAAACATCTATCACTCTCATGGATGGCAAAAGAAAGCCAGAGTAACCATACTTATATCAGACAAACTATATTTTAAACCAAAGACTGTATCAAGAAGTGGAGAGGGCACTATATCATAATTAAAGGGTTTATCCATCAAGAAGACCTAACAATTGTAAATATTTATGCCCCCAATTTAGGAGCATCCAAATATATAAAACAATTAATAACAAACATAAAGAACTCACTGGGACACCTGGGTGGCTTTGTGGGTTAAGCCTCTGCCTTCGGCTCAAGTCATGATCTCAGGGTCCTGAGATCAAGCCCCACATCGGGCTCCTCTGTGCTCATCAGGAAGCCTGCTTCCCCCACCGCCTCTGCCTCCCTCTCTGCTTACTTGAGATCTTTCTCTCTCTCTCTCTCTCTCTGTCAAATAAATAAATAAATAAATAAATAAATAAATCCTTAAGAGAAAAAAACGGAACTCACTGATAATAATATAATCATAGCAGAAGACTTTAACACTCCACTTACATCAATGGAGAGATCATCTAAGCAGAAAATCAACAAGGAAACAATAGCTTTGATTGACACACTAGACCAGATGGACTTAACAGATACATGCAGAACATTTGTCCTAAAGCAGCAAACTACACATTCTTTTCAAGAATACATGGAACATTCACAGAATAGATCACATACTGGGTCACAAACCAGGTCTCAACAAGTACAACAAGACTGAGATCATACAATGCTTATTTTCTAACCACAACACTATGAAACTTGAAGTTAACGACAAGAAAAAATTTGGAAAGATCACAAACACGCAGGTTAAGAAATTATCTACCAAAAAATGACTGGGTCAATGAGGCAATTAAAGAAGAAATTAAAAAAAAAAAACATGGAAGCAAGTGAGAATGAAAACAGGACAATCCAAAACCTTTGGGATACAGCAAAAATGATCATAAGAGAGAAGTATATAGCAGTACAGGCTGTATCAAGAAGCAAGAAAAATCTCAAATCCTCAACCTAATCTTACACCTAAAGGAGCTAGAAAAGGAACAGCAAATAAAGCCTAAAGTCATTGGAAGGGAAATAATAAAGATTAGAGCAGAAACAAATGATATAGAAACAAACAAACAAAAAATAGTAGAATAGATTAATGAAACCAGGAGCTTGTTCTCTGAAAGGATTAATGAAAGCAGAAAAACCTCTTGCCAGACTTATCAAAAAGAAAAGAGAAAGGACCCAAATGAGTAAAATCATGAATAAGAGAGGCAAGATTACAACCAACACCACAGAAATACAATTACAAGATTGTTATAAAAAATTATATGCCAACAAATGGCAGTCTGGAAAAAAATTGATAAATTCCTAGAAACATATAAAATACAAAAACTGAAACAGGAAATAGAAATAGAAATAGAAAATAGAAATAGAAAGTTTGAACAGACTGATAATCAGCAAAGAAATTGAATCAGTAAATCAAAAATCTCCCAATAAACAAAAGCCCAGGGCAAAATGGCTGCCCAGGGGAACTCTACCAAATGCTTAAAGAAAAGTTAATACCTATTCTCAAACTGTTCCAAAACATAGAAATGGAAGGAAAACTTCCAAACTCATTCTACCATATCAGCATTACTTTGACACCAAAACAAAGACCCCACCAAAAACGAGAATTATAGACCAATGTTCCTGACAAACATGGATGCAAAATTTCTCAACAGGATACTAACAAACTGAATCCAATAGTAAATCTTTTAAAATGTACTTCACCACCATCAAGTGGGATTTACTCCTGGCCTGCAGGAGTGGTTCAGTATTCACAAATCAATCAGTGTGACACTCCATGTTAATAAAAGAAAGGATGAAAATCACATGAATCTCCAATAGATGCAGAAAAAGTATTTGACAAAGTATAGCACCCATTCTTGATTTAAAAAACCCTCAACAGTATGTGCTTTGGTGAGTGCTGTGAAGTGTGTAAACCTGGCGATTCACAGACCTGTACCCCTGGGGATAAAAATATATGTTTATAAAAAATTAATTTAAAAAAAAGAAAATAAAATAAAAACCCTCAACAAAGTAGGGATAGAGAGAACATACCTCAACATCAGAAAGACCATATATGAAAGACCCACAGCTAACATCGTCCTCAAAGGGGAAAAACTGAGAGCTTTTCCTCTGTGGTCAGGAACAAGACAGGGATGTCCACTCTCACCATTGTTATTTAACATAGTACTGGAAGTCCTAGCCTCAGCAATCAGACAACAAAAAGAATAAAAGGCATTCAAATAGGGAAAGAAGAAGTCAAACTTTTGCTATTTGCAGATAACATGATACTCTATGTATAAAAGCCAAAGGACTCCAACCAAAAAATTGATAGAACTGGTACACAAGTTCAATAAAGTTTAAGGATACAAAATCAATGTACAGAAATCTGTTGAATGCCTAAAATTAAGAACTCAGGAAACAGCAGGTGTTGGCGAGGATGCAGAGAATGTTACATATTGGTGGGAATTCAAGCTGGTGCAGCCACTCTGGAAAACAGTAAGGAGGTTCCTCAAAAAAATTAAAAATAAAGCTACCCTGAGACCCACCAATTGCACTACTGGGTATTTACCCAAAGGATATAAAAATACAGATGCAAAGGGACACCTGCACCAATGTTAATGTTAACCAGTATTAATAGCAGCAATGTCCACAATAGCCCAAATATGGAAAGAGCCCAGATGCCCATCAACAGATGAGTGGATAAAGAAGATGTGGTATATATATACAATGGAATATGATGCAGCCATCAAAAGAAATGAAATCTTGCCATTTGTGATGACATGGATGGAACTAGAAGGTATTATGCTTAGCGAAATAAGTCAGTCGGAGAAAGACAACTATCATATGATCTCCCTGATATGAGGAAGTCGAGAAGCAGCATGGGGACTTTGGGGGGTAGGAAAAGAATAAATGAAACAAGATGGGATTGGGAGAAAGAAAAACCATAAGAGACTCTTAATCTCACAAAACAAACTGAGGGTTGCCGGTGAGGGGTGGGGGGGCGGGAGAAGGTGGTTGGGTTATGGACACTAGGGAGGGTATGTGCTATGGTGAGTGCTGTGAAGTGTGTAAACGTGGCGATTCACAGACCTGTACCCCTGGGGCTAATAATACATGATATGTTTCTTTAAAAAAATTGAAAAAATTATATATATATATATATATATATATGATGTTATATATATATATAACATCTAATAATACATGATATGTTTCTTTAAAAAAATTGAAAAAATTTAAAGAAAAGATTATATATATATATATATATATATACACAATAGAATATTATCCAGCCATAAAAAAAGAATGAAATCTTGCCATTTGCAGAGACATGGATGAAGCCAGTGTATTGTGCTAAGGGAAATAAGTCAGAGAAAGATAAATGCCACATGATTTCACTCACATGTGGAACTAAAGAAACAAAACAGATGGACATAGGGGAAAGGAAAAAAAAGAGAGAGGGAGAGAGACAAACTATCAGAGAGACTCTTAATTATAGGGAACAACTGAGAATTACTGGAGGGGAGGTGGGCAAGGGATGAATTAAACAGGTGATGGGCTTTAAGGAGGTCACTTGTGAGGAGCCCTGGGTGTTGTATATAAGTTATGAATCACTAAATTCTACTCCTGAAAGTAATATTACACTGTATGTCAACTAACTAGAATTTAAATAAAAATTTGAAACATTAAAAAAACAAAGAAAAGTGATTTAAGATAAATAGTTATGTGTAATTTAATAAAATGAATAGTAAATTAACACTGATACATATTTGATTACAGTTTGTAGTCAAATTTTAACACCACTGTTCCCTCAATAAATGCATCATCGTCATCACCATCATCATCATATTGTTACCTAAACTTGCTGGAGTTATAAAATCAGTTACTACTTTTGGAATGTCTTTTTCATTTTGTTTTTTCTCTCTGCTGCTCACCACTCTCACAGGTTTATAAGAGAGCAGACTGTCAGACAGCCACCCCAAATCTCTTGGAGAACACAAGCTTATATCCTATACACTAAAAGGCTAAATTGAGATTATTTATATGTTAATAGTTTTTTATGCATATGTATTTGACATCCTGGTAGAAATTGAATCCAAGTAGCAGTAACTGATTTCAGTCAAGTGTTTAAATGTCCAGGATGGTCATATTTGCTTTAAGAAGACCTACATTTTGTTCAGCTTACACAGTGGAGGTTTGGAGGAGGGGAAAGGATGTTCACATGAGAAGGGAAAGGCTTACAAAGGAAAGCCTATAAGGATAAATATGTAAATAGTTAGAAAAGGGATTTTCAAAAAGTCTTAATTTATTCATAGTTATTTCACACTTTACAATCTCTCAGAGGCTGAAAGGAAATATTCCAAATGGTTAATGCTGGTTAATCTGGCTAATATTCTAGGTGACTTTTTGTTGAAGTACAATTCAATGAAGTACGATGTTACAGATGTTTCAGATGTATAACAGTGATTCAAGAAGTCTGCATGTTTATGTTGTACTCATCACAAGCGTAGCTACCACCTGTTACCATACAACACGATTCCCGTAGCCCTGACTATATTCCCTATGCTGTACCTTTAATGCCCTTGATTAACTCATTCCATCATTGGTAGACTGTACCTCCCACTCCCTTCCACCCATTTTTGCCATTAGACGATATATTTTTTTTAACTCTCTACTTTTCTACATTTCATGCATTTTCTGTGCTCAGGATGCATGAATGTTAATTTAAAAATATTTGGATGGGCACTTTTTGAAAGAGATTAAATTCATTTCCATACTGATGCACGGGTATGTATCTAAGAAGTGATTCCCATACTTGGTGTATAAGTAATGAAATTATTTTTATTTTATTCAATCTGTTTTAAACTCTGTAATTCATACTCTCCAATTCAGTATCCATTTTTTTAAAAGATTTTATTTATTTATTTGACAGAGAGAGAAAGATCACAAGTAAACAGAGAGGCAGGGAGAGAGAGGGGGAAGCAGGATCCCTGATGAGCAGAGAGCCCAATTTGGGGCTCGATCCCAGGACCCTGGGATCATGACCTGAGCTGAAGGCAGAAGCTTTAACCCACTGAACCACCCAGGTGCCCCTCGATATCCATTTTAGGAATAGTAGTAAATATCTAAAATTTCCTTCTTTAAAAAAAAAAAAACAATTATTCATCCTGCTTTGTTAGAATAGTTAAATGTCCTATGGAATTTCCTTGTCCTTAAGTTCAAAGTTTGCAAATTAACCCAGAGGGAAATGTATTGAGCCCAAGTGAGTTGATTACAACATTCACTATTTTAAGACTACTTCCCCCTATAACAATTTAGCGGTAAGGTCCCTAAATGGTCATACTAATTAAGAATACAGTGATTCATCTGGGACTCTAGGATCCCATACCCAATATAAATAAATCATAGCTTTGGGGTAGAAGTGAAATTCATTAAAAAAATCATAATCTCGGGGCACCTGGGTGGCTCAGTGGGTTAAGGCCTCTGCTTTCGGCTCAGGTCATGGTCCCGGGGTCCTGGAATCAGGCGCCACGTTGGGATCTCTGCTCGGCGGGGAGCCTGCTTCCCTCTCTCTCTCTGCCTGCCTCTCTGCCTACTTATGATCTCTCTCTGTCAAATAAATAATAAACAAAATCTTTTACAAAAATTATAATCTCACTCATCTTCAAAAGATCATTATCATGATAATCAGGGCCCCACATCATCTCAAGTGACAATTCCATAAACTTCTGAAGGAATTTATTATTTGTGATTATTTGGGAAGCCCATTCTGACGTATTTTGGTTCCATGTGCAAAGAAGCACACCAAGAGAGAAGCTGAAGCTACGTGACACATTGTGTGTTTAACCAAGAGTTTCTGAATAATTTTAAAAGCCACCAAAAGCTATCTGGTCATCTATGTCAGAAACTGGAAGAAATCATAGACTCCTTCCTAAGTGCCCATAACCATTGGTCAGGCCCTTTATTTTGCTTCCTATCCTTCAAAACTGTTTTCTCCTCTTCACCATTATTACATTTCAAAAATCAAGGCCTTTATTATACATCCTGGGATTATTGGAAAGGCCTATTAACCAATATCCCTATCTCTAGACTTATCTCCATCTAAGCAACCCTCCACAGGTTTGGTGCAGTAACTTTCTAAAAAACAAAGATGATCAAATAACATTTTCTCAGTGGTTCCAAATGACTTCTCACAATATGTCATATAAGGCCATTATATCTGTCCCTCACCTGTGTCAACCTCACCAGTACCACCAAATAACTTGAAGTCTCCAGATGCTCCATGCCCTTCAAAGTCTTTTTTTTTTTTTTTTTTAAATTTGGGAGAGAGCCCAAGTAAGGGGGGAAAGGCCAAAGGAGAGGGTGAAGCAGGCTCCCTGCCCAATCCTGTGGGGCTCCATCCCAGGACCCTGGGATCAGGACATGAGCTGAAGGCACACACTTATCCGCTGAGCCACCCAGACACCCCACTTCAAAGTCTTTTATAAAATTCTGTTTGTTTTGATATAAATGTTTCCCTCCAGCACTAGTACCACTAATCTGCCTAATTACATATTCCTTATCCTTCAAGAGTCGTTACTTCCTCTCTCCTCTACCTCTCCTCTCAGTCCCACAATAGTCCTTGAATTTTCTCATTATCTCTCTGGGAATTCCATGAAGGCGGTGTTTCCTCTAATCTGTTGCAGTATCGCTAGTTCTGAACATCAGTTAGCTACATTTTTTTTTAAAGATTTTTTTAATTTATTTATTTGACAGACAGAGATCACAAGTAGGCAGAGAGACAGGCAGAGAGAGGAGGAAGCAGGCTCCCTGCAGAGCAGAAAGCCCGATGCGGGGCTCGATCCCAGGACCCTGGGATCATGACCTGAGCTGAAGGCAGAGGCTTAACCCACTGAGCCACCCAGGTGCCCCCAGTTAGCTACATTTAATGAACACGTATTTAATCATCCAGTCCAGAAATATTTATTTATTTATTTATTTATTTATTTATTTTTAATTATTTATTTTTTAAGATTTTATGTATTTGACTGAGAGAAACACAGCAAGAGAGGGAACACAAGCAAAGGGGATAAGAGAGGAGGAAGCAGGCTTCCCACGGAGCAGGGAGTCTGATGCCGGGCTCGATCCCAGGACCTTGGGATCATGACCTGAGCCAAAGGCAGACGCTTAATGACTGAGCCACCCAGATTCCCAAAAAATATTTATTTAGAGCCTAAATGTGACAGGTACTCCCCCAGGGACTGGGGGGCTCAGCAAGGAACACAAGAAACAGTGTGTGCTCAGTGAGCCTACTAGGTTCTGGTAAGTAGCTAGAGAAGAGGACTTAAATAAATAAATTAGAAAATGTCAAGTGGTGACTAATGCTACACAAAGAACTGAATCAGAGTGAACTGACTGAAAATGACTGGGAAACCTTCAGATTGAATAGTTAGAGAAAACACCTCTGAGAAAATAACATTGATGTTGAAATTTAATGACAAGTCAGCTATGGAAATATCAGGAGAAAGCAATTCAGGATATACACAATGAGGCTAAAACCTAAGACCATAGAAGTCAATGAATTTGACATGCTCAGAAGGAAAACATAAGCAATATTACTAAAATATGGTGGTTTGTTAATCACAGAACCTTACTATGTAAGTTAAAAAAAAAAAAATTAAAACTAACAATGGCGGGGAGCATGGATGGCTCAGTTCGTTTCAGCTCAGGCCACGATCTTGGGATCCAGCGCCACTCCATGCTTGGTACAGAATTTGCTGGAGATTCTCTCCCTCTTGTTCTGCCCCTACCACCCCTCACACACGTGCTCTCTCCCTCTTAAATAAATAAATAAAACCTTAAAAAAAAAAAAACTAACTATAGCTATAATAATTTGTTAATAATAGATATACAGCTGACCTTTCGACAACACGAGTTTGATCTACACAAGTCCATTTGCACATGGTTTTCCATAAATACAGTACTGTAAATGTATTTTCTCTTCCTGTACACTTTCTTAATAACATTTTCTTTCATCTAGTTTACGTTATTGTACAAATACAGTGTATAATACATAAGTAAAATGTGTGTTAATTAATTCTTTCTGTTATTGGTAAAGCTTCTGGTCAACAGGAAGCTAAGAGTACTAAGTTTTGAGAGAGTCGAAAGTTTTACATGAGTTTTCAACTGTGGAGGTCAGTGCCCTAACTCGTATGTTGTTCAAGGATCAACTGTACCTTGTGACATCAAAACCATAAAATGTGAGGAGGGGGGAGATAAAAGGATAGAGTTTTTATATGTGATCAAAATTATTATTATCAGCATAAAATAGACTGATCAAACTATAAGATATTTTATGGTGCTTCTGGTAACCACAAAACAAAAACCAACAGCAGATATCCTAGAGACAAAGAGAAGGGAATCAAGGCACACTGCTGTGGAAAATCATCAATTCACAAAGTAGGACAAGCAAGGGAGGAAGACAGACATAGGGAACTACAAAAAAAAAAAAAAAGATGAAAAGGAAATGAAAATAAATTTGGAAAATACCATGACAGTTTCTTATATACTTAAACATATATTTACCGTAAAGACATACTTCTAGGAATGTATCCAAGAGAAATGAAAACAAATATTCACACAAAAACATGAACCCAGCTGATCATAGGAACTTTATTCATAATAGCCAAATACTGAAAACAACACAAGTGTTTATCTTCTGGTGAGTAAAAAAATGTGATCTGTACAAGCTACCTGATAAAGAATCCTCCATAATACAAAGGAAGAGAGTTCCGACACCTGAAACATGTGGATTAATTTCAAAGTATCTGATTAAGTGAAAGAAAACAAACAAACACAAAAGACTACATGAAGTAAGACTGCATTTATATAAAATGCAAGAAAATGCAAATTACCCTGACAGGAAACACCTAAGTGGTTATCAGGGCTGAGGTAGGGGAGGGAGAGCATTTCCTGCAAGGGAGTACAACACTTCTAAGAAAAGGGAAATACTGTAAACCATCATAGCAGTGCTGGCGGCTACGTGAAGCGACACAGGTGTCAAAACTCAAGCAGCTCTACACTTAAATTGTCCACTATGTGTACCTTGTACATCAATACAATAGATTTAAAATACGGACACAGGGGCACCTGGGTGGCTCAGTGGGTTAAAGCCTGTGCCTTCAGCTCAAGTTGTGATCCCAGGGTCCTGGGATCCAGCCCCACATCAGGCTTTCTGCTCAGCGGGGAGCCTGATTCTTCCTCTCTCTGCCTGCCTCTCTGCCTACTTGTGATCTCTGTCTGTCGAATAAGTAAATAAAATTTTTAAAAAATAAAATAAACTAAAATATGGATACGGGCATACCAAACCATGTAAAGGATCTCTTCATGGAAAGCAGCTTAAAGCCTATTTCAATACATGATGATCATTTCAGAAAACTCATGTTTTAAATTCTCAAAGTTTCTACTTCCCTGATGCTTTAAAGCAGCTCTCTAAGTTTCTCTTTAAATAATAAAATAAACAACCAAGAGTGTGTCCCAGGAGACCCTAACTTTCTAACTGTGAGTAGTTACTGCCACTCTGATGTTCTGACTGCAGTAACAATCATTAACCTTTTTTTATGCCATAGTCCCAGGTGTCACTGTAAGCCAAATCTCTGAAGGTGAGCGCCAGATCTCATTAAACACCGCAGTTCACCCCGACGTAAGCACTTTCGTAGAGGCAGAGTCAGGCGATTCCTGCACAGAGTAAGTGAAGGTGGTGCTACATGAAATCAAGTCACGGGACACCTGATGAATGAGCAGGGGTGACCTAAGCAAGGGTGACAGTTTAGAGAGATGCTTCAGTGCATGCAAACATGAATTCTTCTGACAATCCGGATGGATCCACAGAAGAACTCAAAATTCACTGAGTACACAAAAATTAAATTCCTGAAGCACAGAAAGGAAAAAAACCCAGCTGAAATTTGGGCAGCATTCAGCCACTTTTGCCAGAATAGAAGTCAGGGGACCTGCTCTGGATCTGGCTGCGGTAACTCCTCCATTCACCACCAAACCTCGCTGCTCTGCCCTTCCTCACCACCACGTGCAACAGGGTACATGGGACTTGGAACTCAGAGCAATGTGCTGAGGTTCACAGGAAACGTGAACAGATACTGTAACGCTTGGACTTCTCCCTGGTGTAAGTCCAGACTTCACTTTTGCTGTGGGCATCCGAAAAGGAACTGAGAGAAAGCCACAGACGTTCTGGAAAAGGACAGTTTTTCATTCAGAGGAAGAGGGATGGACTCCGTAATCAAACACTGAATAACCACTTGGTGTGGTTTGGAAAGGGGATTAGTTACCACCCAGGGAAAAGTCTCAGACTAGGACTGAGATTTACACAGAATTCAACACTGAAGCAATCACAGAATTGACAGAAAAATGGAGGGAATGCAGTATGGAAAAAACCCCACAAAGTTTGAGTTTCCTAACATACCCGAATAGAGAAAACACAGTGTGCTACGAAGAGTAGGAGGTAAGTATACTTTATTATGCAATTATCCATATTTATATGTTAAACAGTCCGAGTCTCACTAAATTTGTTTACATGTATATTTTATGAATTAAAGTATAACTACTGCTCTCCCCAAAACTACAGCGAAGGCAGCTGTCGAGTATGATAGCTTTACTCTAAGTATGTAAATGAAAGTCTTTAATGTACTCAGCTTGCAATTAAGCTTTGTCACATTTTACTGACAGCAGCAAAGTTCCCAAGATATCTCTAATCCCCACCCACCACCGCCACATCTCAGTCCTTTTCTGTTCCTCCTTCCCCATCCCGATGTTCTTAACAAACATGTACTGAACACCAGGTCCACATACATCACGTTAGACTTAGGCTCTAGCGGAGGACCTCAGTCTGTCCCTGTTGTCATCCTCATTTTAGAAAACACGTAAGACACGATGCTTAGGAGTGTCATGAAAGATCCAAACCTACAGTGGCCGAACAGGTTCTCTTCCACCAGTCCCCATTTCTGACTAAATCTGGAATCTTGAAATGTGCCAGTGCAAGTGAATGCCACTTTTTAAGGACCCACAAATGGTAATGAAGAACAATCCTCCCCCCAAATGAAAGCTTTAACTTGGCAAGGTTATAATTAAATTCTTAGATGCAGATTGTCATAATCCAGAACCTTTCCCCCAAGACAGGATGGGCTCAGCAGGGCACGGAGGTCATCTAGAGAAGACAGACACAAAGCCAGCTTGTTCTCCACTATCACGAAATTAAGTGACTCCCCGAGGAGAGCAAGGCTACATCTTTCCCTCTTCTCAGCATTTATTTGACCCAAATACAGCAGAACAGAAAGCTCTCGATGCCTTTTTTTCCATTCCTATATGACCCCATGACAACCATGGCCAACAGCAACCCCATTTGTATCGGACCATCTCAGAATCTTGTTTAAAAATGTCACCGAGCTCTTGCAGATCCCAACCTGTCTAACTTACAACACCGGGGGAAATCAAGCTCCTCTCAACGTCATCAAAGAAGAGATACCCAGGAAGGAAAATGGAGAACTTCGGGGAGATTGGGAAATGATTAGTGAGATAAATGGAAGGAAGAGTGGGACAGATGATTGGCAGCTGCGGGAAACTCCACCTCCATCTGCCTTGACACCTGCTCCTCTCCAGTGGGGGCAGTGAGGAAGGTGGGAAGCAGGAAATGAAAGGGATTTCAAAGCATTTCCACTTGTCCACAGACCATGCTCGCTTCTGTGTCTATATTAGATCTCAGCAACATTAACACGCGTCCACCCAGATATGGTTGATATGGTTATGCCTTTCTGTGCCGTAGTAATCAGTCAGGAAGTGTATGACCTGGGTGCAGGAGCAGTGGGGGGAGGGTGAATGTCACAATACTTAAATGGTGCAAGGCAACCCAGTACAAGACCCTATTTCAATAGATCAGCCCCTTTGAGTGCCTTTGATAACTTAAAAGCAATTGATGTTTGGAATAAATGGATGGGAAATACAAATAATGAGCAACTACAAGGGCCAGAAATGTCTCAGCAAAGTTTTCAAATGGAAATTCATTCAGGAAGAGAAAGGGGGGAGTCTTTAAGGCAAAAAAAAAAAAAAAAAAAAAGGGCTGCTAGCAGTTACTTTTCCAAGACAGAGTGCCTGGGGAAAATAATTTCCTTTCAGGAGGAACTCAGGTGGCTTCAAACCTAGAGGGATCCTAGCTCAGGTTCTTGAATTGGTCATTCGCACATAAAACCAAAGAATTAGCCACAAAGTAAAACACCCAAGGACACAGCTTCAACGGAGTTACACAGGCATGCACTAGAGGTTCACCAAAGTTGAGCACTATTCCGAGAGGAGCATTCCAAGCACCGCCCATCTGCATCCACTTTCTTGCACTACCATTAACAGACTCATGTTCCAGTTGCTGAAAAGAATATAAGGTATACAAGACCTGTAAAACATGTGCATGTGGGGAATGGGAGGTGAAATTTCTGTTATTCTTTTGAGCTGCCATATACATGACATTGCAAAGAACAATGATCATTTTCCCAAAAGACGTTTTCAGATGCATGAAATAGCTTATGCAAATTATGAAGCATGCATCGTGTACCTACTTGCTCTGTCACTGTGTAGACCTCAAAAACTCCAGTTTCTGCTCTCCTATGTGGCAATACATGAAGGGTTGAAATAATGTGGAGAAAAGGAACTCAACTTTTATTAACATTCCCTTTGTCCTTTTGCAACGTGACTGTCTGGATTCTCAGTTAAGTATTCTCTCTTCTCAGGCACAGAGCTGACCTGGGAAAACAGGAGACCAGGAAGAATCAAAGGAAGAGGGGAAGGAGCACTGGGTCAGAGAGAAAAACCATCATGAAGACCAGAGTTTAATGGGACCACAGAGATAATTTCATTCAACCAAAAATTTTAAATATGAGAATCCTGCGGTGAGAAAAGTCGTGTCATTTACCCAGGGTCCTACCTGTTTTATGGTGAGTGAAACGACTCTTGACTCTTCATCCAAGCTTTTACTACTTCATCTTTAGCACTGACATTCAGGGTTGAAAACTTATTTTTGCTAATTTTCTTCTCTGTAATTTTTTTTTCACAGACGTTCTGGCCACTGATATTGCATGCAATGGATATGCAGAATCAGACCACAGTGACTGAATTTATCCTGACTGCCTTCCCTATGATCCCAAAGCTTCAGATCTCCCTCTTTGTGGTCCTCCTGTTTACTTACATGCTAACTCTAACGGGAAATACTGTCATCATTTCCTTAATCTGGGCTGATAATCGCCTCCAAACCCCAATGTACTTCTTCCTCAGTAACTTGTCTTTTTTGGACATTTCATACACTACCTCAGTTACCCCAAAGCTGTTAGCCTGTCTCCTAGAGGACAAGAAGACCATATCTTTTGCGGGATGCATCACCCAAATATATTTCTTTTTTTTCTTGGGGACAGTGGAGTTTATCCTCCTGGTGGTGATGTCCTTTGACCGCTATGTGGCCATCTGTAACCCCCTGCGCTATACTATCATCATGAACAGTAGGGTCTGCCTCCTGCTAGTTCTAGGCTGCTGGGTAGGAGCCTTCTTTTCAGTACTGTGTCCAATAATTGTCGTGTCTGGATTGCCTTACTGTTATAGAGAAATTAGTCATTTCTTCTGTGACATTGCCCCCCTCTTACAGGCAGCCTGTATAGACACTCATTTCATTGAGATGATGAGTTTCCTCTTATCCTCCTTTGTCCTTCTGACCTCGCTGATGATCACCATTGTGTCCTACACCTACATCATCTCTACCATCCTGCGCATCCCCTCAGCCCAAGGCCGTCGGAAGGCCTTTTCCACCTGTGCTTCTCACATCACAGTTGTGTCCATTGCCTATGGGAGCAACATCTTCATGTATGTGAGACCCAGCCAGAGCCACTCACTAGAATTTGACAAGGTGACAGCTGTCATGACCATAATGGTGACACCTCTACTGAACCCCTTCATTTATAGCCTGAGGAATGAAAAAGTAAAAGAAGTTTTGAGAGATGCAATTCACAAAATTATGTCCTTATGGCACAAGAGAACTTGAACCTTATCGCACAGGATAGCTTGAAAGTTTGTGTGCTAATCATGACTATATTCGGCACTGGGACTCCATGTGGAGGAAAGCATGCTGGAAGACAATAACGTCAAAGATTTGTGGGAACACATGAAGAGGCTTCTTGCCACATCAGAAACCAGGTATTACAGTCAACGTCCAGAGCAGGCAATTCAAGCATAGAGAAAATAATGTGTTTTGAACCCTATTATTATACTGTCTCACACACAGATTTCATGAATTAATGAAAAATACATAACCAAAGTCAGAAAACCTGATTTGTAAGCCTTGGTGTATTGCTTTTTTATCACATGACACATATACTATCTGAACTCTCATTTTTCTTATTGGTCCATAGGAAGTACCTCACAGTTCCCCCCCTCTTTTTTTCTTTTATGGCCTTACTCTAGATGATCTAAGAAAGGCAACCGAAGATAATTGTAAGTTAATGCTTTCTCTAGGTATTAGGATGATGCAAGATAGTTGGCTTCATCCCTGACAGCTAAATACCCTAGAAAATAATAGTAATAATAATAATAACAACAAAACCAAGGAAGAGCAGTAACCTATCCCAGCATTTGTATAGTGTGCTTAAATTTGAGCTTTTATGTTGATACACATGGAGTTTATAAGAATATAGCTTTTAAATCATCTGAGTTTAAAATCCTAATTCCTGGAAGGAGGATCTGATTGCTGCAACCGATGAGAGATGTCCTCTCCTGATTCATTTCTTTGTAAGAGGAACGATTGGCAAGGAGTTAAGTTGCCCTCAGTCTTTACCACCATGGAACCCGTGCTATGGGGATGGGTACTCTGAATGAAACGGTAAAAACAGGAACAAGACCATAGGCATTCTTAAGAGCAAAAAAATTATGGCTAGTGTGGTCATTAATCTTCTAGCTAAATGGACGATGACTGAGACCCTAAACTGGCATGGAATCTCTCACGGACAAGCAGAGAGAGAAAGTGCTACCTTAGGAACAGTCTCAGAATACTATGGAAGAACCCAGTGTGTCATAAGGTATTGTAACGAACAAACGTTTCTAGATTGGAAGAACGTAGAACAATGTCACCAGGGCTGAAGCAGTCATATAAGGATCTGGTCTGTACTCATTATCAGACACTCCATAAGATCAGATTTGGAAAGTTACTGTATCAGTTTCCTATTGCTGCCATAACAAATTTGGCAGCTGAAAACAACTCAGTTTTATCATCTGAACTTTCTGGAGGTCACATGTCCAAAATCTGTTTCTACTCATCTGAGTTGTTGACAGAATTCCCTTCCTTGAAGATGTGGGCCCAAGGTCCTGCTTCCTTGCTGCTATCAGTAAGGGCCATTTCCAGTTTCTAGAAGGTACTTCAGCTCTTGGCTCATCGTCTGCCTTCCTTCACCTTCAAAGCCAGCAATAGTGGGGCGAGGATCTCACAAGTTCAAACCTCTCTTTTTTCCCTCTCTTTCCAACTTGGCTTGACAACGTTCTCCACTTCTAAGGACTCTCTTAATTGGATTAGGGCCACCCCAATATCCAGGATATCATCATGGACTCAAGGTCCTTTTCCTGAATTACATTTGCAAAGTCCCCTCTGCCAAGTCAAGTAACATGTTCACAGATTCTGGGGGATTAGGACATAAATATCTTCAGGTGCCATTACTCTGCTTGTCAGCATTAGGTTGCTAGAGGTAATGACCCAGGAAAGAAAAAATAAAGAACAGAGCACCGTAGGATTATTTTGAGCCAATACCCATTCCAAAACTCCAAGTTTCATCGCTTAAAGCAGAAGAGTTTACAAATCCCAGAATGTGGAAGACTAGTGTAAAGCAGCAACATGGGAAATACATGTATGAACTGGCGACATGTGTTTTTATTTAAGTCATTGTGAGGTAACGATGAATATAGCTGTCCCTTTGTGCTGTTTTACTGTTTTCATGAGTGCCCCTCTCACTCAGAAGCTCTGATCTGGTATCACGAACACAGAAAAGAAAATCCCGAGCAAATAAGAGAATTTAAACACAATTTTGGTACCCCAAATTATACCTGGCCCCAGGTTGGGCCAGGCTTGAAACTGAAAATATAAAAAGACTTGATGAACTCTGAAAAATAACATAAATATACTGTTTTGCCTTGATGTTGATTACTATTCTTATGATCAACATTGTTATAACACAAGATAATAATATCTATCAGTTTCTACATTGACTCTAGTTAGTTACTTGTCCCAAATTTGGAGACACCTGGAAAGACTCTTACTTTTCCTACACTCAACTAGGACTAGGTATTTAAACTACTCCTCTTCAGTATGGGGATAGAAGGGGTAACAGACCAAAATAACCTACAGAAATGTCAAACAATATCCACTTGCTAGATAAACTATATCCTTCCAGCTGTGGACACAGGGCAACCCAACCAGAGAACCCCTGTTGTATGTAATGAATTCTGTGTTCCTTCTCCTTGCCAGCTAATTCCCACATAGTCCTTCCTCCTGACTCAGTCGTAATAAAGGCTTCGGTGACAACAACTGTGAACATATACCTCAATTACATCACAAGATTCTCAAAGGCTGCAGTGAAACACATCAAATTATTTATTATCGGTGGTCAAGAGTTTAGCTAAGCTACTCTGGGGTATTGCTGCCTTGGCCCCCATTTGGCCCAGTAGCCTGCTGTGATGTTAAACTGCTATTAGTCCCCTCATGCAAGCACATGCAGCCTGCAGAGTCACTAACACATGTGACTTTCTGACAGGACCACCCCAAGAGCCCTTGTGCTCAGCCATCTTCCCCGCCTCCCAGCCCCTTCCCTTTATGGGCCCCGTTAATAAGGCCCCAGTGTCACTGACCAAAACTCACTGTTTTGGTTGCAGCGGACTAATCTAGTGTTGGTCTGGGAACCCTCAAACCCTCTACCCATAGACTTTAATGAAAGGTTGTGCCCCAGGGCCTGCTTCTCCATACTGTCCCTCCAAGGGTGACCCCTCCCCCGAGTCATGGCATGGACCTCCTCCAGGACCCATGAGTAATAAACTCTATGGTAATTCCTTTTGCAGTTTGTTGAACTGCAGCTTACCATCTGGTCTCCTCTTCTCCACTTAGGAAATGTTATCTTGGGGGCACCTGGGTGGCTCAGTTGTTAGGCGTCTGCCTTTGGCTTAGATCCCAGGATCTCAGGGTCCTGGGATTGAGCCACTTGTCAGACTTCCTGCTCAGTGGGAAGCATGATTCTCCCTCTCCCACTCCCCCTGCTTGTGTTCCCTCTCTCTCTGCCTCTCTTTGTCAAATAAATAAATAAAAAGAGTCTTAGAAAAAAAGAAATGTTAACTTGATAAATTAATAACAAGGTGGTCCAACCATATATGGCAATTTCCTTCATTCTTGAAATGTACTAAAACGTGGTTATGTGTGTGTGTACATATGTATGGTACATTTCAGAAGTATGTATTTTTTTTAAGATTTTATTTATTTACTTGACAGACAGAGATCACAAGTAGGCAGAGAGGCAGGCAGAGAGAGAAGGGGAAGCAGGCTCCCCTCTGAGCAAAGAGCCCAATGTGGGGCTCGATCCCAGGACCCTGAGATCATGACCTGAGCCAAAGTCAGAGGCTTAACCCACCCAGGTGCCCCTAAAATCTTTTATTTTAAAAAATCATTTATCATCTTGGACTGTAGGCCTGCCCCAAGGATATTGTTTACAGCTAACTAGGGATTCATTCATTAATGTGCTTTCCTACTTTCAGCATTTGGAGAAAGTAAGCCCCCTTTTTAAAAAGATGATAATGTAGGGGCACCTGGGTGGCTCAGTGGGTTAAGCTTCTGCCTTCAGCTTAGGTCATGATCTCAGGGTCCTGGGATCAAGTTCCACGTCAGGCTCTCTGCTCATCGGGAAGTCTGTTTCTCCCTCTCTCTCTGCCTGCCTCTCTACCTACTTGGCTCTCTCTCTCTGTCAAATGAATAAATAAAATCTAAAAAAAAAAAAAAAAAAAAGACGATAATGTTGAAAACGATAATGCATAAGCTCTTTCCAGTTATAAAAATTTTAGTAATTAATATATTTTCACTGTTAACCTTTTTGTTTTTGAAGATTTTATTTATTTAAGAGAGAGCTCCCAAGCGAATGAGCAGGGGAGGGGAGGGGAGGGGTACAGGAGGGAGGGGCAGGAGGAGGCGGTGGAAGAGAAGAGGAAGAGGCAGGCTCCCTGAGGAGCAGGGACACCAGTGCAGGTCTGGATCTCCGGCCCCTGGGATCATCATGACCTGAGCCGAAGGCAGGCACTTAACCAAATGGGCTACCCAGATACCCACCAAAATTTTATTTAATAAAGAGTTTTAAGGATCTCAGACAAAGTACATACCTCTGAAGTGTTACACACACACGCGCACACACACGAACAACCACTTCTTAGTACATTTCAAAAATGAGGCAAATTGCTATTAGTGGTGGTACCACCTTGTTATTAATTTGTCAAGTTAACATGTCTTAAGTGGAGCAGAGGAGACCAGATGGTGAGCTGCAGTTCAACAGACTGCAAAAGGAATTACCATAGAGTTTATTACTCATGGGTCCTGGAGGAGATCCCTGGCATGGCTGGGTCGGGGAGGGGCACTCTTGGAGGGAGAAGCAGGCCCTGAGGCACATCCTTTCATTAAAGTCTATGGGTTGAGGGCTTGGGGGTTCCCAGGCCAAGGCCAGATTAGTCAGCGGCAACCAAAAGAGTTAGTTTTGGTCAGTGACACTGGGGCCTCATTAAAAGGACCCATACTATGGGAAAAGTAAGCGTCTTTCCAGGTGTCTCCAAATTTGGGACAAGTAACTAACTAGAGTCAATGTAGAAACTGATAGATATTATTATCTTGTGTTATAACAATGTTGATCATAAGAATAGTAATCAACATCAAGGCAAAACAGTATATTTATGTTATTTTTCAGAGTTCATCAAGTCTTATTATATTTTCAGTTTCAAGCTTGGCCCAACCTGCGGCCAGGTATAATTTTGGGTACCAAAATTGTGTTTAAATTTTCTTATTTGCTCGGGATTTTCTTTTCTGTGTTCGTGATACCAGATCAGAGCTTCTGAGTGAGAGGGGCACTCATGAAAACAGTAAAACAGCACAAAGGGACAGCTATATTCATCGTTACCTCACAATGACTTAAATAAAAACACATGTCGCTACTTCATACATGTATTTCCCATGTTGCTGCTTTTCACTAGTCTTTCACATTCTGGGATTTGTAAACTCTTCTGCTTTAAGCGATGAATCTCGGAGTTTCGGAATGGGTATTGGCTCAAAATAATCCTACGGTGCTCTGTTCTTTATTTTTTCTTTCCTGGGTCATTACCTCTAGCAACCCAATGCTGACAAGCAGAGTAATGGCACCTGAAGATATTTATGTCCTAATCCCCCAGAATCTGTGAACATGTTACTTGACTTGGCAGAGGGGACTTTGCAAATGTAATTCAGAAAAAAGGACCTTAAGTCCATGATAATATTCTGGATATTAGGGTGGGCCTAATCCAATCAAGAGAGTCCTTAGAAGTGGAGAACGTTGTCAGCCAAATCAGAAAGAGAGGGAAAGAAGAGAGGTTTGAACTTGTGAGATCCTCGCCCCACTATTGCTGGCTTTGAAGGTGAAGGAAGGGGGACGATGAGCCAAGAGCTGAAGTACCTTCTAGAAACTGGAAATGGCCCTTACTGATAGCAGCAAGGAAGCAGGACCTTGGGCCCACATCTTCAAGGAAGGGAATTCTGTCAACAACTCAGATGAGTAGAAACAGATTTTGGACATGTGACCTCCAGAAAGTTCAGATGATAAAACTGAGTCGTTTTCAGCTGCCAATTTTGTTATGGCAGCAATAGGAAACTGATACAGTAACTTTCCAAATCTGATCTTATGGAGTGTCTGATAATGAGTACAGACCAGATCCTTATATGACTGCTTCAGCCCTGGTGACATTGTTCTACGTTCTTCCAATCTAGAAACGTTTGTTCGTTACAATACCTTATGACACACTGGGTTCTTCCATAGTATTCTGAGACTGTTCCTAAGGTAGCACTTTCTCTCTCTGCTTGTCCGTGAGAGATTCCATGCCAGTTTAGGGTCTCAGTCATCGTCCATTTAGCTAGAAGATTAATGACCACACTAGCCATAATTTTTTTGCTCTTAAGAATGCCTATGGTCTTGTTCCTGTTTTTACCGTGTCATTCAGAGTACCCATCCCCATAGCACGGGTTCCATGGTGGTAAAGACTGAGGGCAACTTAACTCCTTGCCAATCGTTCCTCTTACAAAGAAATGAATCAGGAGAGGACATCTCTCATCGGTTGCAGCAATCAGATCCTCCTTCCAGGAATTAGGATTTTAAACTCAGATGATTTAAAAGCTATATTCTTATAAACTCCATGTGTATCAACATAAAAGCTCAAATTTAAGCACACTATACAAATGCTGGGATAGGTTACTGCTCTTCCTTGGTTTTGTTGTTATTATTATTATTACTATTATTTTCTAGGGTATTTAGTTGTCAGGGATGAAGCCAACTATCTTGCATCATCCTAATACCTAGAGAAAGCATTAACTTACAATTATCTTCGGTTGCCTTTCTTAGATCATCTAGAGTAAGACCATAAAAGAAAAAAAGAGGTGGGAACTGTGAGGTACTTCCTATGGACCAATAAGAAAAATGAGAGTTCAGATAGTATATGTGTCATGTGATAAAAAAGCAATACACCAAGGCTTACAAATCAGGTTTTCTGACTTTGGTTATGTATTTTTCATTAATTCATGAAATCTGTGTGTGAGACAGTACAATAATAGGGTTCAAAACACATTATTTTCTCTATGCTTGAATTGCCTGCTCTGGACGTTGACTGTAATACCTGGTTTCTGATGTGGCAAGAAGCCTCTTCATGTGTTCCCACCAATCTTTGACGTTATTGTCTTCCAGCATGCTTTCCTCCACATGGAGTCCCAGTGCCGAATATAGTCATGATTAGCACACAAACTTTCAAGCTATCCTGTGCGATAAGGTTCAAGTTCTCTTGTGCCATAAGGACATAATTTTGTGAATTGCATCTCTCAAAACTTCTTTTACTTTTTCATTCCTCAGGCTATAAATGAAGGGGTTCAGAAGAGGGGTCACCATTGTGGTGAGGACAGCCGTCACCTTGTCAAATTCTAGTGAGTGGCTCTGGCTGGGTCTCACATACATGAAGATGTTGCTCCCATAGGCAATGGACACAACTGTGATGTGAGAAGCACAGGTGGAAAAGGCCTTCTGACGGCCTTGGGCTGAGGGGATGCGCAGGATGGTAGAGATGATGTAGGTGTAGGACACAATGGTGAATACCAAGGAGGTCAGAAGGACAAGGGAGGATAGGAGGAAGTTTATCATCTCAATGAAATGAGTGTCTATGCAGGCCACCTGTAGCAGGGGGGCAATGTCACAGAAGAAATGACTAATTTCTCTATAACAAAAAGGCAGTCTGGACACCACAATAGTTGGGCACAGTACTGAGAGGAAGGCTCCTACCCAGCAGCCTAGAACCAGCAGGAGGCAGACCCTACTATTCATGATGATAGTATAGCGCAGGGGGTTACAGATGGCCACATAGCGGTCAAAGGACATCACCACCAAGAGGATAAACTCCACTGTCCCCAAGAAAAAAAAGAAGTATGTTTGGGTGATGCAGCCCACAAAAGTTATGGTCTTCTTGTCCTCTAGGAGACAGGCTAACAGCTTTGGGGTAACTGAGGTAGTGTATGAAATGTCCAAAAAAGACAAATTACTGAGGAAGAAGTACATTGGGGTTTGGAGGCGATTATCAGCCCAGATTAAGGAAATGATGACAGTATTTCCCGTTAGAGTTAGCATGTAAGTAAACAGGAGGACCACAAAGAGGGAGATCTGAAGCTTTGGGATCATAGGGAAGGCAGTCAGGATAAATTCAGTCACTGTGGTCTGATTCTGCATATCCATCGCATGCAATATCAGTGGCCAGAACGTCTGTGAAAAAAAAAAAAATTACAGAGAAGAAAATTAGCAAAAATAAGTTTTCAACCCTGAATGTCAGTGCTAAAGATGAAGTAGTAAAAGCTTTGGATGAAGAGTCAAGAGTCGTTTCACTCACCATAAAACAGGTAGGACCCTGGGTAAATGACACGACTTTTCTCACCGCAGGATTCTCATATTTAAAATTTTTGGTTGAATGAAATTACCTCTGTGGTCCCATTAAACTCTGGTCTTCATGATGGTTTTTCTCTCTGACCCAGTGCTCCTTCCCCTCTTCCTTTGATTCTTCCTGGTCTCCTGTTTTCCCAGGTCAGCTCTGTGCCTGAGAAGAGAGAATACTTAACTGAGAATCCAGACAGTCACGTTGCAAAAGGACAAAGGGAATGTTAATAAAAGTTGAGTTCCTTTTCTCCACATTATTTCAACCCTTCATGTATTGTCCACGTAGAAGAGCAGAAACTGGAGTTTTTGAGGTCTACACAGTGACAGAGCAAGTAGGTACACGATGCATGCTTCATAATTTGCATAAGCTATTTCATGCATTTGAAAAGGTCTTTTGGGAAAATGATCATTCATTTTTCTTTGTAATGTCGTGCATATGGCAGCTTCCAAAAGATTAACAGAAATTTCACCTCCCATTCCCCACCTGCGCATGTTTTACAGGTCCTCTTCTATAGGTCTCGTATACCTTATATTCTTTTCAGCAACTGGAACATGAGTCTGTTAATAGTAGTGCAAGAAAGTGGATGCAGATGGGCAGTGCTTGGAATTCTCCTCTCGGATTAGTGCTCAACTTTGGTGAACCTCTAGTGCCTGCCTGTGTAACTCCGTTGAAGCTGTGTCCTTGGGTGTTTTACTTTGTGGCTAATTCTTTGGTTTTATGTGCAAATGACCAATTCAAGAACCTGAGCTAGGATCCCTCTAGGTTTGAAGCCACCGAGTTCCTCCTGAAAGGAAATCATTTTCCCCAGGCCCTCTGTCTTGGAAAAGTAACTGCTAGCAGCCTTTTTTGCCTTAAAGACTCCCCCTTTCTTTTCCTGAATGAATTTCCATTTGAAAACTTTGCTGAGGCTTTTCTGGCCCTTGTAGTTGCTCATTATTTGTATTTCCCATCCATTTATTCCAAACATCAATTGCTTTTAAGTTATCAAAGGCCCTCAAAGGGGCTGATTTATTGAAATAGGGTCTTGTACTGTCGGTTGCCTTGCACCATTTAAGTATTGTGACATTCACCCTCCCCCCACTGCTCCTGCACCCAGGTCATACACTTCCTGATTGATTACTACGGCACAGAAAGGCATAACCATATCAACCATATCTGGGTGGACGCGTGTTAATGTTACTGAGATCTAATATAGACACAGAAGTGAGCATGGTCTGTGGACAAGTGGAAATGCTTTGAAATCCCTTTCATTTC
Source organism: Mustela nivalis (assembly GCF_964662115.1). NCBI lineage: Eukaryota > Metazoa > Chordata > Mammalia > Carnivora > Mustelidae > Mustela > Mustela nivalis. Next base: position 26,544,453 of record NC_139028.1, on the reverse strand, counting down.
CTGCTTCCCACCTTCCTCACTGCCCCCACTGGAGAGGAGCAGGTGTCAAGGCAGACGGAGGTGGAGTCTCCCGCAGCTGCCAATCATCTGTCCCACTCTTCCTTCCATTTTTCTCTCCAATCGTTTCCCAACCTACTCCAAAGTCCTCCATTTTCCTTCCTGGGTATTTCTTCTTTGATGACGTTGAGAGGAGCTTGATTTCCCCCAGTGTTGTAAGTTAGACAGGTTGGGATCTGCAAGAGCTCGGTGACATTTTTAAACAAGATTCTGGGATGGTCCGACACAAATGGGCTTGCTGTTGGCCGTTGTTGTCATGGGGTCATATAGGAATGGAAAAAAGGCATCGAGAGCTTTCTGTTCTGCTGTATTTTGGGTCAAACAAATGCTGAGAAGAGGGAAATATGTAGCCTTGCTCTCCTCAGGGAGTCACTTAACTTTGTGATAATGGAGAACAAGCTGGCTTTGTATCTGTCTTCTCTAGATGAACTCCGTGCCCTGCTGAGCCCATCCTGTCTTGGGGGAAAGGTTCTGGATTATGACAATCTGCGTCTAAGAATTTAATTATAACCTTGCCAAGTTAAGGCTTTCATTTGGGGGGAGGATTGTTCTTCATTGCCATTTGTGGGTCCTTAAAAAGTGGCATTCACTTGCACACTGGCACATTTCAAGATTCCTGATTTAGGGCGCCTGGGTGGCTCAGTGGGTTAAGTCGCTGCCTTCGGCTCAGATCGTGATCTCAGAGTCTTGGGATCGAGTCCCGCATCGGGCTCTCTGCTCAGCAGGGAGCATGCTTTCTCCTCTCTGCCTGCCTCTCTGCCTGCTTGTGATCTCTGTCAAATAAATAAATAAAATCTTAAAGAAAAAAAAAAAGATTCCAGATTTAGTCAGAAATGGGGACTGGTGGAAGAGAACCTGTTTGGCCACTGTAGGTTTGGATCTTTCATCACACTCCTAAGCATCGTGTCTTACGTGTTTTCTAAAATGAGAATGACAACAGGGACAGACTGAGGTCCTCTGCTAGAGCCTATGTCTACAGTGATGTATGTGGACCTGGTGTTCAGTACATGTTTGTTAAGAACATCGGGATGGGGAAGGAGGAACAGAAAAGGACTGAGATGTGGCGGTGGGGGGTGGGGATTAGACATATCTTGGGAACTTTGCTGCTGTCAGTAAAATGTGACAAAGCTTAATTGCAAGCTGAGTACATTAAAGACTTTCATTTACATACTTAGAGTAAAGCTATCATACTCGACAGCTGCCTTCGCTGTAGTTTTGGGGAGAGCAGTAGTTATACTTTAATTCATAAAATATACATGTAAACAAATTTAGTGAGACTCGGACTGTTTAACATATAAATATGGATAATTGCATAATAAAGTATACTTACCTCCTACTCTTCGTAGCACACTGTGTTTTCTCTATTCGGGTATGTTAGGAAACTCAAACTTTGTGGGGTTTTTTCCATACTGCATTCCCTCCATTTTTCTGTCAATTCTGTGATTGCTTCAGTGTTGAATTCTGTGTAAATCTCAGTCCTAGTCTGAGACTTTTCCCCGGGTGGTAACTAATCCCCTTTCCAAACCACACCAAGTGGTTATTCAGTGTTTGATTATGGAGTCCATCCCTCTTCCTCTGAATGAAAAACTGTCCTTTTCCAGAACGTCTGTGGCTTTCTCTCAGTTCCTTTTCGGATGCCCACAGCAAAAGTGAAGTCTGGACTTACACCAGGGAGAAGTCCAAGCGTTACAGTATCTGTTCACGTTTCCTGTGAACCTCAGCACATTGCTCTGAGTTCCAAGTCCCATGTACCCTGTTGCACGTGGTGGTGAGGAAGGGCAGAGCAGCGAGGTTTGGTGGTGAATGGAGGAGTTACCGCAGCCAGATCCAGAGCAGGTCCCCTGACTTCTATTCTGGCAAAAGTGGCTAAATGCTGCCCTAATTTCAGCTGGGTTTTTTTTTTTTTTTTCCTTTCTTCGCTTCAAGAATTTAATTTTGTGTACTCAGTGAATTTCAAGTTCTTCTGTGGATCCATCTGGACTGTCAGAAGAATTCATGTTTGCATGCACTGAAGCATCTCTCTAAACTGTCACCCTTGCTTAGGTCACCCCTGCTCATGATCAGGTGTCCCGTGACTTGATTTCACGTAGCACCACCTTCACTTACTCTCTGCAGGAAACAACCTGACTCTGCCTCTATGAAAGTGCTTACGTCGGGGTGAACTGCGGTGTTTAATGAGATCTGGCGCTCACCTTCAGAGATTTGGCTTACAGTGGCACCTGGGACTATGGCATAAAAAAAGGTTAATGATTGTTACTGCAGTCAGAACATCAGAGTGGCAGTAACTACTCACAGTTAGAAAGTTAGGGTCTCCTGGGACACACTCTTGGTTGTTTATTTTATTATTTAAAGAGAAACTTAGAGAGCTGCTTTAAAGCATCAGGGAAGTAGAAACTTGGAGAATTTAAAACGTGTTTTTTTCTGAAATGATCGTCATGTTTTGAAATAGGCTTTAAGCTGCTTTCCAAAGAGATTCTTTACATAGATCAGTATGCCTGTGTCCATATTTTAAATCCATTGTATTGATGTACAAGGTACACACGATGGACAATTTAAGTGTAGAGCTGCTTGAGTTTTGACACCTGTGTCCCTTCACGTAGCCACCAACACCGCTATGATGGTTTACAGTATTTCCGTTTTCTTAGAAGTGTTGTGCTCCCTTGCAGGAAATGCTCTCCCTCCCCTACCTCAGCCCTGATAACCACTCAGGTGTTTCCTGTAAGGGTAATTTGCATTTTCTTGCATTTTATATAAATGCAGTCTTACTTCATGTAGTCTTTTGTGTTTGCTTTCTTTCACTTAATCAGATACTTTGAAGTTAATGCACATGTTTCGGGTGTCCGTGGTTTCTTCCTCTGTATTATGGAGGACTACGTGTAATATAGATTCTGCAGAATTATCATAGCCTGTTTATTCATCAGACGGTGGAGCCTTGAGTTGTTTTCAGGACTGGTTAATGTGAATAAAGCCTCTATGAACCATTGAGGTCATGTTTTTATGTGGATATTTGTTTTCACTTCTGTTAGATACATTCTGAAAAGTGGGATGTCTGTGTTTTATGGTAGAAATGTGTTTAATTATAAGAAACTGTCAGGATGTTCTCTAAAGTCATTGCATGTTCCGTTGTACTGGTAATAGAGTGACTGTCACACTTCCGTATCCTTACTAATGCTGGGTGTTAGCAGTCTTCTAAATTCTAGCCAGTCTAGTGCTTGTTGGTGGAAATATCTGATGCATTATATATATATTTTTTTACTTTTTCAGTTTATGTGATATATAATTGACAAATAAAATTGCATATATTTAAAGTGTTCATCATGAAGTCTTGACATAAATCTATATTTTGGGAAATGATTATCACAATCAACTACCTGACACATTCTTCACCTCATATTGTTACTTTTTTTGGTGAGTGTGTTTAAACTAGCTACTATTTAGCAAATTTCAAGCACACAATACAGTATTATTAAGTGTGGTCACCACCACACTGTATGTTAGACACCCAGAATTTATTCATCTTATAATGGAAGGCTTTGTGCCCTTGGTTACCATCTCCCCATTTTCCTCTATTCCGCATGTGAGTGAAATCATAAGGTATTTGTCTGACATGTTTATAGCAGCCTTATCTACAACAGTCAAATTATGAAACAGCTCAAGTGTCCACTGACTGATAAATGGATAAAGAAGAGGTGGCGTAATGATGGAATATTATTCAGCCGTAAGAAAAGAATGAAATCTTGCCACATTTTGCAACAACATGGTTGGAACTATAAAGTATAATACTAAACAAAATCAGTCAGAGAAAGACAAATGCCGTAGGACTTCACTCCTCTGTGGAATTTTAGAAACAAAACAAATGAACAGGGGCACCTGGGTGGCTCAGTGGGTTAAAGCCTCTGCCTTCAGCTCAGGTCATGGTCTCAGTGTTCTGGAATCGAGCCCCGCATCGGGCTCTTAGCTCAGCGGGAAGCCAGCTTCCCCCTCTCTTTCTCTCTCTCCCTCCGCCCTCTCTGCCTACTTGTGATCTCTGTCAAATAAATAAATTAAATGTTTTTTAAAAGAAAAGAAACAAAACAAATAAACAGAGGGGATAGGGAAAGAGAGGTAACTGAAGAAACAGACTCTTTAACTGTAGAGAAGAGACGGTTCCCAGAGGGGTGGTGGGTAGGGGGAGGGGTGAAATATGTTTGGGGGATTCAGAAGCACATTGTTGTGATGGGCACTGGGTGCTGTACGGGAGTGTGGTATCACTATATTGAATACCTGAAACTAATATTACATTGTACATTAACAAGTAGGAATTTAAATAAAACTTTTTTTAAAAGATTAAAAAAAAAACTTATAAAACTTGCTCTGCTGATAGAGACAGAGGCCCTAGATGGCATCTGAAACTCTAGAATAATTTATTGTTGGAGAACATTTTCTTTTTCTTTTTTTTTTTTTTTTTAAGATTTTATTTATTTATTTGACAGAGAGAAATCACAAGTAGATGGAGAGGCAGGCAGAGAGAGAGAGAGAGGGAAGCAGGCTCCCTGCTGAGCAGAGAGCCCGATGCGGGACTCGATCCCAGGACCCTGAGATCATGACCTGAGCCGAAGGCAGCGGCTTAACCCACTGAGCCACCCAGGCGCCCTTGGAGAACATTTTCTATTGGTCAATGACTTTAAAAGGATGAAAAGTTTTTTAAGCATTAATTTTCTTTTAAATAGATAAAGCAGAATATCATAAAAATCCCCAAGGAAACCCTAGCAGGTCAATTTGGCACCGCCTAAAACTTTGTAATTGTGATTAGGTCGTTCAAAACCAACATTCTTTTGTAACAATATTATTAATTAACTTCCTTTGACCCATATCCCCAAGAGCTGTTTTCATCTAAATCTCCAAGGAAAATAAGCCCATGAAAAAGCATAGTTCATCCACTTGTGAAAAAAAAATTCACAGAATAGAGGAAACTTTATAGAGAAAAAGAATAGGGCAACTTTTTAGAAAATATACAACTCAACTTTAATCTTCGCAATTCAGTGTATTCAAGACTATTTAGTAAAATCTCCGGTGGAAAATTTAGTATTCTAGTAACCTTAAAGGGGGACCACGATACCAAAAACTATACTAAGATCCCCTCACCAGGCTGTGGCTTGGCAAGGATGGCGTAAGAAGGATTCTGCATCAGCCACATCTGAGTTATTTGTATTGGATCCAAACAGCCCAGTTACTAAATAATTCGAATGATTGAGATTTAACCAAAGACTCAAAACTAGCCTTCTTGTACGAGAGAAAATACCTGTGAATTAAGAATCAATGATTTTCCAGGATAATTTTTTTAAAAAGAATCAGGGACGATCTACTGATTATTCCTGCAAGGTTTTCCAGGTTCTTAACACTTTACTACCACATTCTCTACTACAAAACCAGACTCTAGAATCATTTTGTGTGGAAATCATCAGGGTTCCTAGATCATTAGGGTGTTTAAGGGTTACTGTGGTGAAAAAAGTGTTTGGTTGGAAAGGTCAGAACATGAACGTGTATTTGGAATTTACAAAGACAGAATTTTCCGTTCAAGATGAGAGCTTTTCATTCAGCCAGTGCTAAAGCAAGGTAGAGATTTCCCACTCACTGAAGTCGTCCAAGCCATGGCTGGAAGGATATGTGGTGAGGATGGTAATCACAGGGACACACACTGGGGTTAGGCGGTTCAGTGACCTAATCAATTTTATTTTATCTTTAAGATATGTTTCCAGGAGCTAGACGTAGAAATAGAAATGGCAAGAGAACAATTTCAAAGTACAATATCTAGAGTAGATTCAGGCACACACAATAATCACAGTTGGACCCTCTTGCTGTCTCCATGTACGAAACATGCTGGACGAATCTTAAATCATCTATATAATCGATAAAATGTAAGTATACTTTTTCACCTATGTTTTATTAATGAATATAGCACTTATGTTAAATGTATCTTCTCGTGTGTAGTCTCTCTGATCTGTCATATTCTTAGTGGGGTCAGATGCAAATCTGGGGGATTCAGATTAAGGATGCACTAAGAATATTCTTCAAATTAAACTTTCCATAATTTGATGTTATTTATTCAAGAAACAGATCACTCTGATTTTTCATCTCCTTTGAGTTTATCTCAATCCCCTCTGAACAAAGCTATTTTTTAGCAAGATTCTGTTAGATATTGCCACACATATGATTTAATTTAAACCTCACAGTAGCTCATCTTGAATGTTATATTCATTTAACACTTGAATCTGGAAGTGTGAATAATCATTTTGAACAGCCTCATGGAAATAATAATACAACACACACACAAAACAGACTCTCAGTGCCTCAGACAGAAAGTTCACATGAGATTTCACTTGCTATTACATTGGTATCAGTATTCATGATTAGCCACTTCTGTGCGATGATTTATAGAAATATTTGAGAGCTTGTATGAGTTTGAACACATACACACATCCATAATATCATCACCACAATTAAGGAGACAGACACACGCCAGACCTCCCACAGTTTCCTTCACACAATCACTTGTCATATACTGTCTGATTCCATCGATGGCCCCGTGAGATAGTCAGCTGGTTGTTTGGTGTTGGTTAACCTAGATGATCAACATTTCCTTCCTGTATAGATAATGACTGAGTAAATATTCTTGCACATAAATCACATAAAACTCATCAAATTGTGCCTATTAAATATGGGCTGTTCTTCGTTGTTGTTTTTTAAGATTTTAAATAATCTCTATGTGCAACATGGGGCTTGAACTCACTACCCTGAGATCAGCAGTCCCATGCTCCACCAGATGAGCCAACCGGGGACCGCATGAGCAGTTCTTTGTGTATCAATTGTACCTCGAAAAAGCTGATATTAAAAAATGAGTGTGCAGGGGCACCTGGGTGGCTCAGTGGGTTTAAGCCTCTGCCCTGGGCTCAGGTCATGATCGCAGGGTCCTGGGATCAAGCCCCGAATAGGGCTCTCTGCTCAGCGGGGAGCCTGCTTCCTCTCTCTCTCTCTGCCTGCCTCTCTAACTACTTGTAATCTCTATCTATCAAATAAATAAATAAAATCTTTTAAAAAAATGAGTGTGCAGCGTTCTAGTAATTGATATGGAAGGATGATGATTATTATTTAAAGAAAAGCCCGTTACAAAATAGTATGTCAGCCTCATTTATTTTAGATACATATGTAAGTAATTTAATTTTGAAATGGCATGGAAATACATTCACCAAAATATAACAGGTTTGCTTACAGATTGTAATTTTGTTTTTCACATTTGCATATTCAAATTCTTTGCACTGAAAAATGTGAGGGTTTTTTTGTGGGTTTTTTTTTGTAATGGGAAACACAAAATGAAATAGGAAGGCAAAATTTTTATCTTAGTAAAGGAGTAGGAGGGGAGATGGGCAAAAGGAAAAAGAGGGGAATATCATTTAACTTATTTGTTAAGGAGGTGCTCAGTAAAACCTAGACAAAGAGAGCATGGACGTTAGAGCATTGGTGCGTTTAACCTAAAATGAGAATACCGGTGCCAGAGAACATTTCTCAGATATTGGGATAAAGAACAACTAGATAATCTTGATGTAGTTTTATTATTTCAACTAATCAAGTAAATAAAGTGAGCTACATTGTCTCTATTTTACCTCCTGTGTATATTCTGTACCTCTTTGATTTTATCACATTGTCTAGTGTCCCCTTAAATAATCAGTCAAAAATAAATCAGACAGACAAAGACAATTTTACTTACCTGTGGAATCTAAAAAACAAAACAAATGAACAAAATAACAGGCTTGTAAATATAGACAACAAGCCGGTGGTTGTCAGAGGGGAGGTGGTGGGAAAATGGGATTAAGAGGGCTAAACTTCTAGTCATAAAATATATAGGTCACAGAGATGAAAAGTATAGTATGTGGAATATAATCAAGTATATTGTAGTAACGTATGGTGTCCCATGGTAGCTATACTTATCGTGATGAAACCAAGTAATGCATAGAACTATTGGATGAATATGTTGTACACCTGAAATGTTATGTGTTCACTATACTTCAATAAAAAAAATAATCAGCCAGATATGTGATATATTGCTTACATACTTTGGAGAAGGTAGGTGTGGACCCAGGGTGTAGCCTAATTATAAGATACTCACTATGCCCTTTTGATGTGTCATCTAAAGTGATTAGCAGGAGCCAGGAACCATTGTTCCTTTCAGATACTTCCAGTCTATTTCCATGGATCTATGTATGTGAAGAAAAGACTTTCAAAGCTGAGACTCTGGAGATCACCAAATATGGGAAAATGGAAATCAACCTTTATCCCATGCAGCGGGTCACCAATGACAACTGCTCAAGTGAAAGAAAATTTGTTATAGAAAAGGCTAGAAAGTATTTAAAAGAATTTCCCTCTCATAGACTGTAAACTTCAAAAAAAAAAAATAGTTCTTGTTAAAGTGTGAGTCGGTACTTTTTTTTTTAATATTTTATTTATTTATTTGACAGACAGAGATCACAAGTAGGCAGAGAAGCAGACAAAGAGAGAGGAGGAAGCAGGCTCCTCCTTTTCATTTTCCCAAGGATGCCCAATAATGATCTTTCTTTTTTTTTTTTTAAGATTTTATTTATTTATTTGACAGACAGAGATCACAAGTAGGCAGAGAGGCAGGCAGAGAGAGAGCAGGAAGCAGGCTCCCTGCTGAGCAGAGAGCCCGATGTGGGGCTTGATCCCAGGACCCTGGGATCATGACCTGAGCCGAAGGCAGAGGCTTTGACCCACTGAGCCACCCAGGCGCCCCAATAATGATCTTTCAATTGAGGTTTAAGCCCTTGACCCATCTCCCAATGGAAGACACGGTCCACAACACATTTTCTACAGATATTTATAAACATACCTCCTAGGCTAATTTTCCTTTTCTTGTTTTTTAAGGGAGACCATGCCTACCGTGTAGCCACAGCCATGGGAAATCGGAGCACTGTGACTGAATTCACCCTGATCGCCTTTCCTGCTCTCCTAGAACTTCGAATCTTCCTCTTTGTGGTTCTTTTGCCGACTTACACATTAACGGTCACAGGAAACATTATTATCATCTTCCTAACATGGACCAATAATCGTCTGCAAACCCCAATGTATATTTTCCTCAGTAATTTGTCCTGCTTAGATATTTTATACACCACGGTTGTCACTCCAAAGTTGCTAGCCTGCCTCCTAGGAGAGAAGAAGACCATACCTTTTGTTGGCTGCATCACTCAAACATATTTCTACTTCTTTCTGGGGACAGTGGAGTTTATCCTCCTGGCGGTGATGTCCTTTGACCGCTATGTAGCCATCTGTAACCCCTTGCGCTATACCGTCATCATGAACAGCAGGGTCTGTCTCCTGCTGGTCCTGGGCTGCTGGGTGGGAGCCTTCCTGTCCGTGCTGGTACCAACCATTGTGGTGACAAGGCTACCTTACTGTAAAAAAGAAATTAATCATTTTTTCTGTGACATTGCCCCTCCTCTGCAGGTGGCCTGTGTAGATACACACCTCATTGAGCAGATCAACTTTCTCCTATCTGCCCTTGTCATCCTGAGCTCTCTGACATTCACGACTGGGTCCTATACCTATATCATCTCTACCATCCTGCACATCCCCTCAGCCCAAGGCCGTCAAAAAGCTTTTTCTACCTGCGTTTCTCACATCACGGTTGTGTCCATTGCTTATGGGAGCAACATCTTTGTGTACGTGAGACCCAATCAGAACTATTCCCTGGATTTTGACAAGGTAGCTGCTGTTCTCATTACAGTGGTGACCCCTCTTCTGAACCCTTTTATTTATAGCTTGAGAAATGAAAAGGTGAAAGAAGTGTTGAGAGAGACAATGAACAGAGTCATGTCCTTGATACTTAGGAAAACTTGACATTAGTGTTCATTATATCACACAACATTTTTTATCTTCAGCACATTCATTCTGCATCAATATAGTGCCAGGTGGACATTTCAGAAACCTGAGACTGTGTCAACAGAATGAGCAATGGCCACACCAGACTGAAGGACATTCTGCTTATATCTGGGGAAAAATAAATCTAACCCACCAACCCTTGTATATTCATGGCTTTAAATCATGAAACATCATCTACATAATACCCAGAGGTTTCCAAATCCAGTCTTGGCTCCATCGGTTTATTTTCCAGATGACTTTGACCATGTCACAACTCATCTGAGCCTTGATGTCTCCATCTCTAAATGAAATAATAGATAAAAGTGTATTATGACTCGTAGCAAGACATGCGAAGTTAGAGCATTTTAATTTATTGGGTTAGGCACTCTTGAAAATGTCAAGAGATTCAGTTTTCACCTTTTGTTCCATTTACCTAGATTGAGTAAATATGATGTGAGAAGTGAGGGGAACAGAGGTAAGTCAGACTCAGGATGCCATCAAGCTTCTGGCTATAAACCTGAGTGAGTGCTCTCTTCGGCAGCACATACACTAAAATTAAACCAAGGCAAAGAAGATCACCTTTCCTGCACAAGGAAAATATGCAAATCTGTGAAGCATTCCATATCATTTGGTGGCAGATGATAACTAGACTAAAAATATGGAATCACTACGATGTATACCTGAAAATAACTTGTATGTCTTTACACTTCAATTTAAAAAACAAGGTGTGCCTTGGTGGCTCAGTGGGTTAAGCCTCTGCCTTAGGTCATGATCCCAGGGTCCTGGGATCGAGTCCCGCATTGGGCTCTCTGCTCAGTGGGGAACCTGCTTCCGCCTCTCTCTCTGCCTACTTGTGATCTCTCTCTCTCTCTCTCTGTCAAATAAATAAATAAAATCTTTGAAAAAAAAAAAGGTACTAAACAAAAGAAGGAAAGAAAGAAAAAAAAAGAAAGAAAGAAAACCTGAGTGAAAAATAGAGATATTTGCTAAGAAAAGGAACATAAGAAGGGCAGGTCATGAGTAACTTTGGTAAAATGTTTAGTAGAATTCTGGGGGTGAAAGTCAAAATAAAGTAAGGAGAATAGCCTGCATATATAAAGAAACAGAATATAAATATAGTGAATACTTTCAAGAAGGTTAGCTGAGACAATAAACCGTATGGTAATATGAAAGTAACATGGGTTTAGAAAATATTATTTTCTGACAGGAGATGTGTTTGCTTTTTAAAATATTGATTAGAGGAGTATAGTCGAGGCCTTAGGCTGAGGCAATCAGTGAATGACTGATATGATGGGTTACCAGAAACTGTCAAAGGTAAGGACATCAAGAACATGAGGAAAAGAATAGTTACTGGCAAAAGTTTGTGCTGCATGCTGACAAATAGGGAGGGATGGATGCAGAATGGAACCCATAGCAACCAGGTGAGAATTGTCACAGTCCTTTTAGATGGATGGCCCAAAGTGAAAACGAAGAAGAGACTAAACACCTAACTTCAGGTAGAAAAATGGCCAAAGAAAAAGCATAATTTTTAATAATTTTTAATAATACAGCAAATGAGCCAGGTCCATCAGTGAGTAATATCATGTGTAATTATATTTCCAAAGAAATTACTTATTCTTCCACTTTCCAAGTATTGTTTGGTGCCTATAATGTACCAATAAGCATAAGAGACAAAACTTCTGCCCCCACTGGATATAAATTACAATAGAGAGAGACATACAGTAAGAAACTGGTCCAGAAAAATTATAGAAAATTTACATGGTGACAAAAATTATGGAGAAAAATAAGGCAGGGAAGGGGAGTTAAAGGTTTGGGGATAGAGTTTTGATTTTATTTTTTTTTTATTATATTTTTTTTTAAGATTTTATTTATTTGACAGAGATCACAAGTAAGCAGAGAGGCAGGCAGAGAGAGAGAGAGAGAGAGGAGGAAGCAGGCTCCCCGCTGAGCAGAGAGCCCAATGTGGGGCTCAATCCCATGACCCTGAGATCATGACCTGAGCCGAAGGCAGAGGCTTTAACCCACTGAGCCACCCAAGCGCCCCTAGAGTTTTGATTTTAAACAAGGTGGTTAAGAAAGCCTTTTCTGAGAAGATGACCTTTGAATAGATGCAAAGGATCCGAGAGTATGAGCCATGCGGGTATCTGGAAAAACAGGATGACATTAAATTAGAGCAAAGACCTTAAGCCATGGTAAGAGAGAGAGAAGCAAGCCCTCGTGCTCTAGCAAGTGGCCACTGAGCGTGGAGACCATCTGAGAACCTCTGCGGCCAAGGACCAGTGTGAGCACCAAGATGGGAACTCCATTCATCAGCCACTGCACTGGAACTAAAAACCAAAGCAGCAGAAAGGCTATACTAATCCCATATTGCCAAGAAACTGGTACCTTAAAGCAATAAATTTTGACGACATGTAAGAAAATTTATTCTTCAGGAGCACCTGGGTGGCTCAGTCGGTTAAACATCTGCCTTCAGATCAGGTCATGATGCTCTAGTCTTGCGATCGAGCCCCACATTGGGCTCCCTGCTCAGCAGGGACTCTGTTTTTCCCTCTGCCTGCTGCCGCTCTGCCTGCTGCTCCCCCTGCTCATGCCGTCTCTCTCTCTCTCTCTCTCAAATAAATAAAATCTTTAAAAAAAAATAAAGGGGCGCCTGGGTGGCTCAGTGGGTTAAGCCGCTGCCTTCGGCTCAGGTCATGATCCCAGGGTCCTGGGATCGAGTCCCGCATCGGGCTCTCTGCTCAGCGGGGAGCCTGCTTCCTCCTCTCTCTCTCTGCCTGCCTCTCTGCCTACTTGTAATCTCTCTCTGTCAAATAAATAAATAAAATCTTTAAAAAATAAATAAATAAATAAAAATTAAAAAAAAAGAAAATGTATTCTTCAGCACAACCATACATGATTTACCCATAGTGTTGTTCTGATTTCTTTTGATGGATTCCCTTCATTATAAGTTTGAAGTTAAAGACTTTTTTTTAAGATTTTATGTATTTGTTTGAGAGAGAGAGCCTGAGTAGAGGGAAGGGGGTGGTGGTTAAAAATTTCAAGCACAATCTGTGCTGGACACGGAGCCCAACGCAGGGCTCCATCTCAGGACCCTGAGATCATGAACTGAACCAAAAACCAAGAGTCCAACGCTTAACTGACTGAGGCACCTAGGCACCCCCAAGACTTTTTTTTTTTTTTTTAAAGAAACATCTTCAGTAAGGACCAAATGATTTTGTTGTTTAGGATACTGATTCCCAAATTCTGTTTCCCAAACCAGCAGCATAACCTCATCAGGGAACATGATAGAAGTGAAAATCCTCAGGCACCACTCCAGACCCACTGTATCTGAAAACTGGAGGTAAGCCCAGTGTTCCTCATCAGGGAACATGATAGAAGTGAAAATCCTCGGGCACCACTCCAGACCCACTGTATCTGAAAACTGGAGGTAAGCCCAGTGTTCTAATGTCAGCCAACATTTGCGAACCATGGGCTAAGGGAGAGTCAGGCAGGTGACCAGTTACCCAGACTCAGTATCATTGCTGTTGCTCATGAAGAGCCTAGATTAAATATTGCCAGGAAACCTGCCTTAAAATTTACTTGGTATCTAGATTTTTTTTTAAGATTTTATTTTTTTATTTGACAGACAGAGATCACAAGTAGACAGAGAGGCAGGCAGAGAGAGAGGAGGAAGCTGACTCACTGCGGAGCAGAGAGCCCGATGGAGGGCTCGATCCCAGGACCCCGAGATCATGACCTGAGCCGGAGGCAGAGAATTTAACCCACTGAGCCACCCAGGTGCCCCTGGTATTTAGATTTTTTAAAAATCATATAGCATGGTAAATATTTTTTTACAAATTTTTGTTTAAATTCTAACTAGTTAACATAGAGTATAATATTGGTTTCAGGAGTAGAATTTAGTGATTCAAGACAGTATTACGAATATGATAATTATCATTATTCTCATGATAGGTACTTAATCATATCTATTAATTTTGGGGATTGAATTAATTACAAAAATTAGGTTTGTTTCTGTTGTGGAGAAGTATTTTCCTGGAGTGCTAGAGATAGCTATGTAAGTACTTTGCCTTTTTTTTTTTTTTTTAAGTACTTTGTTTTTGAGTCCTGGGCACCTGGCAATGAAATAAGAAAGACTCTCTTCCTCTCTCTCTCTCTCTTTTAAGATTTTATTTATTTTTCTGAGACAGAGCAGGGAGCACAAGTGGGGAGAGGGGCAGTGGCAGAGGGAGAAGCAGTCTCCCTGCTGAGCATGTCAGATCATGACTGAGCCACCTAAGCGCTCCAGGGAGGACGTTCCATCAGCTGTATTAAAGGACAGATTTACTGGTCCTCTTCTCATTTAAATTGTCTGTGATCTCAATATCTCTGGTTTTCTCTGCCTTAAAAAAGAAAAGAAAAGCTTTAGTTTGTTCATAGGATTCATTACCATTGTGTACATGATGATCATTTTTCCTCAAAGCTCATTCTTCAGGGGCACCACCATGGCTCAGAGGTTTAAGGTCTGCCTTTAGTTCATGTCATGATCTCAGGGTTCTGGGATCGAGCCCCACCCACTTCAGGCTCTCTGCTCAGCGGGGAGCCTGTTTCCCCCCTCTCTCTGCTGCTCTGCCTACTTGTGATCTCTCTCCCTCTGTCAAATAAAAAATAAAATCTTAAAAAAAAAAAAAAAGAACTCATTCCTAAGTCAGGTGTCCATTCACACAAGATCTGTTGAAGACACATTCTGAATGCGTTAGAGCCCAGTGTCTGGATGTAGGTCTTCATCCTGGCATCTGGTACCAGTATGAATTGGGGCCAATCCCTTCATCTCTCTGTAACTCAATTTCCATTATCTATAAAATGAATTTCATAATAGTTTTCATGCTGTAGTATTGTTGTAAATAAACTTGAAAACACTCATATCACTGAATCAATATTAGCTATCCTCTTTAGGACCCTGTATAAAATTCTATGTGAGGTGATAAAGAGAAAAAGAAACAGAACATGAGTTCTACTCCTAAGGAATTCATATTTTAATTTGGCAGAAAATTAGATAAAGGAAAATATTATGAATGATCCAGTCTGAAAATAAAAGAATTAATACTTCCAATTGGGACAGGGTGGAATAACAGAGATTTTTAACCTTTTGACTTAAACAACTAGAAAATGCAAAAGTGTGTAGAGCAATGATTTGGGGGCATTGAAGAACAAACAGTGGAGGATTGTGAACACTGCAAGGTGGGGAAAAAAGTGGGCCCTACAACTGCCCCAGTGCAGCCTGAGTGCAGTTTCTAGGCTGCAGCGTGGGGCCAGAACTCTCAGCCAGAGGCTGGCAGGGTTCCTGAATTGAGCAGAGATCGGAGTTTGGGGAGGTGGATGACTTGTGTTTGTAGAGAAGGCAACCAGAAATGAGGGACAGACACAGAAAGACAACTCTGGAGACAGGCAGAAGGATGTCCTGGAGATTTGGTTGAATACAAATTTAAGCATCCATCCAAAAAACAAAAACTTACCTGAACCTTTTAGGAAGATGGCGCCGAAAGCTAAGAAGGAAGCCCCTCCCTCTCCCAAAGCCGAAGCCAAAGCAAAGGCTTTGAAAGCCAAGAAAGCGGTGCTGAAAGGCGTCCACAGTCACAAAAAAAAGAAGATCCGCACATCACCTACGTTCGGACAACCCAAGACTCTGCGTCTCCGAAGGCAACCCAAATACCCTCGAAAGAGCGCCCCCAGGAGAAACAAGCTTGATCACTTATGCCATCATCAAGTTCCCCCTGACTACTGAGTCAGCCATGAAGAAAACAGAAGACAACAACACACTTGTGTTCATGGTGGATGTCAAGGCCAACAAGCACCAGATCAAACAGGCTGTGAAGAAGCTCTATGACATTGATGTAGCCAAGGTCAACACCTTAATCAGGCCTGATGGAGAGAAGAAGGCCTACATTCGGCTGGCCCCTGACTATGATGCTTCAGATGTTGCCAACAAAATTGGGATCATCTAAACTGAGTCCAGCTGGCTAAATCTAAATACAGTTTTTTCATGATAAAAAAAATAAAATAAAAAAAAAAAACTTACCTGAAGGTGTGAAGGGATCCATGAGAAATAAATAGGCCAAATAAATTTTTGTGACCGCCTAGGGACGGACACAATTGTGTTCCCAGCAGCCAGAGTGAAAATTGAAAACACGTGGGACATAAGATAAAGTAATGGGGATAAATTAATCCAAAAGCAAAAGCAAATGTAAGTTTTTCTTGAAAAAGGTTTAAAACAAGATTTGAAAGTATTAACCTCGGCCACATGTGCCTAGGAGGACAATGTTAAAAGAATTCAACCTTAAAAGAATTCAGCCAATTCCATGACTTAACAAAGTAAAATACACAGCACCCAAAGAAAAATGTGTAGGCAAAGAAGTAGGATATTGTGATGTATAACTAGAAGGAGAATCATCAACAGAAACAGACCCAGAAATGGCAGGAATTGCCAAGCAAATATTTAAGCAGCAACTGTAAATACATTCCATGTGCCTGAGAATGTAGAATGTAAAATAATTCAATGATGAAATCATTAAATGATTAAAATTTTAAATGATTAAAAAAATTGATCATCTCGAATGGTGGTCACCATCATAACCATCCCCTCTCTCTTGCACCTTCCAAAATCTTTGTATCATTTTGTCATATTAACAACCACTATTCTTAGACAGAGTTGGCTATGATGTTCTCAAGGTATTCAACAAAGAGCTTTGTAGGAAACATTCTTTTTCCTGAAATGGAATATGCATGGTCTATAGACAAAATGCCCATATAAAGGGTTTCCAATAGTTCTTGTAGCCTTTCTCTTGCATGCAGGATTACAGGTAGAAGTTGGGACCCAATTTCCTCTTAACCTCACCAGTCTGTGAACACAAAGCAAGTCATAATAAAATTCTAAACTTCACCGGCGCTTGCCCTTCTCACCCAGACATGTGCCACAGGCTCTCACTCTCTTAAGCGATGACTACCACGTGTTGCTTGAAATCCCCAAGGGATATCTCATGTGTAGTTATGGACTGTCACTTAATATGATCAGGCCCTGGCTGCCCGTTGCTGATTTATACCATCTTTGAAGAGGCTTGAAAGCACAACTTTCTCATGGTCATTACAGACTACTTACTCCCTCTGAAAAAAGTGGATCTAAGGGACAAAGAAACTTTGAATGTATTTCAGTGATCCTAAAGTAGCAGACCACTGAGGTGTTAGATATGCTGCTCTGTGCTCTGCTGTAATCTGCTGTAGTTCAGGACACTAAGCCATATCCCCAACGGAAGTGAGGAGAATCCCCATTATCCTACTTTACCACCTGGACACAGAGGTAAGATGGCATGTGCCCTCACTGTACCTCAAAGAACCCTTCACTTTCTTCCTTCAGCCCTCTATTTGTAAGGTTTAAAAAAGAATTTGGGGCGCCTGGGTGGCTCGGTGGGCTAAGGCCTCTGCCTTCGGCTCAGGTCATGATCCCAGGGTCCTGGGATCAAGCCCCGCGTCAGGCTCTCTGCTCTGCAGGGAGCCTGCTTCCTCCCCTCTCTCTCTCTGCCTGCCTTTCTGCCTACTTGTGATATCTCTCTGTCAAATAAATTAAAAAAAAAAAAAAAGAATCCACATGGCTTGGGCAGATAATCAATATCTGAACAGATGCCATGTCCACTTCCCCACCCTGGTGCTACCCGTATGTGTCCACTATCTCCAGTGAAAACCCTCATATAAATTGACTCAGAATTTCTTTACCCACCAGTGAGTCACAAATTCTTAGCCTCCATCTAGGACCCCTGAGGCACGTAAGTCAGACAGAATTCAAACACAGTGTATTTGAATATCTGAGATGACTTTGGGGTTTTTTCTGGGGTTTTGTTTTGGTTTTGGTTCTTTTTTGTTTTGTTTTATTTTTCAGTGTTCCAAAATTCATTGTTTATGTACCACACCCAGTGCTCCATGCAATATGTGCCCTCCTTAATACCCACCACCAGGCTCACACAACCCCCTACCACCTTCCCCTTCGAAACCCTCAGTTTGTTTCTCAGAGTCCACAGTCTCTCATGACTTGTCTTCCCCTCTGATTTCTCCCAACTCACTTCTCCTCTCCATCTCCTCAATGTCCTCTGTGTTATTCCTTATGTTCCACAAGTAAGTGAAACCATATGATAATTGACTCTCTCTGCTTGACTTATTTCACTCAGCATAATCTCTTCCAGTCCCATCCATGTTGATACAAAAGTTGGGTATCCATCCTTTCTGATGGAGGCATAATACTCCATTGTATATATGGACCATATCTTTTTTATCCATTCGTCTATTGAAGGGCATCTTGGTTCTTTCCACAGTTTGACGACTGTGGCCATTGCTGCTATGAACATTGGGGTATGGATGGCCCTTCTTTTCACTACGTCTGTATCTTTGGGGTAAATACCCAGTAGTGCAATTGCAGGGTCATAGGGAAGCTCTATTTTTAACTTCTTAAGGAATTTCCACACTGTTTTTCCAAAGTGGCTGCACCAACTTGCATTCCCACCAACAGTGGGTTCCCCTTTCTCCACATCCTCTCCAACACTTGTTTACTGTCTTGTTAATTTTGGCCATTCTAACTGGTGTAAGGTGGTATCTCTATTTGGTCTTGATTTGAATTTCCCAGATGGCTAATGATGATGAACGTTTTTTTCATGTGTCTGTTAGCCATTTGTATGTCTTCTTTGGAGAAGTGTCTGTTCATGTCTTCTGCCCATTTTTTGACATGATTATCTGTTTTGTTGACTTTGTAAGAATGCTCACATCCCTTCCAATTCATGCAACGGTCCTTTGACCAAACTGAAGAAACAACTAGAACAGTGTTGTATGTGCATGGTATTACCCTACAAGAAGCAGAGAAAGAGAAGAGAAAGATACCAACATTCCCGGAGATGGAGTGTTCAAGAATGCCTTAGAAGTTTGAAAGTAATTAACATATATTAGAAAAACTCTCTAGATACTGTTACATTTAAAACTTAACCCCCAGTTTTTAATACAATCAAACAGAAAAAGAAAGATTCAATAATAATCTTAGTGACAACCAATAATCCATGAAAATCCATTATCTTAACTGACTAGAATTTAAATACAGTCAAAAAAAAAAAAAAAGGAAAAGGAAATCCATCCTCTTAATTTAGTAATTTACCAGGTATAGACCTAACTGATAGAAATTTTATGCTCTGCCTTTTAAATACCTAATCACATTTTTGTTTGTTTTTATAGTTAAGTACCATAAGGAAGTTCTTGATCTTGGGGTTAAATTTGAAAATTAAGTTTTATTAGTAACTTACTCCAACCACAAGGGGGAGTGCAAGTCACACACGACACCTGTCACACACACACACACACACACACACACACACACACACACACACGAAACCCCCAGGAAATTTACCTCCTGTGAAAGAGGAGTAATTAACAAGTTCACTGAATTGCACTATTGCAGGGGATCACTGCTCACATTGTACACTACGATTTGGTGCTTTAAATGTGATCAGTGAATCAATTAAAATGTTTAAGAAGCCTGGGAATCCTTTCTCGCGTATACATGGCTGAAGTATATATGTGCACGTATATATGGTGCAGTAAGATAGACCTGGGGTTTCCTACTCTTGAAGACAGGCTGCCCTTCCCCATTATAATTCCCACATTAAGCTATTATTAGTAAAGGGCAGAAGTGCATGATCTCTTCCTTAACTGAAGGCCTGTGGCTCTAGGTCTTACAGACAAATCCTTCTTTTTTACCTTGGTGTACTGTCCCTTGGATCCTTTCCCTGCTTCTTCTTTTTGTTCTTTAATCTTTCAAAGTTTTGGAATATTTATTTTTTTTTAAAAATTTATTTATTTGACAGACTGATCACAAGTAGCAGAGAGGCAGACAGAGAGAGGGGGGAAGCAGGCTCCCTGCCGAGCAGAGAGCCCGATGCGGAGCTCGATCCCAGGACCCTGAGACCATGACCCGAGCTGAAGGCAGAGGCTTTCACCCACTGAGCTACTCAGGTGCCCCTTGGAATATTTATTTTTTGTAAACAAAGGATTTCTCGCTGAAAACTCATATCCAAAAAATAATCTAATAAAAACATAAAATGACTTGTGCCCTTGTCCATTAAAATAACCCCTATGATCTAAACATTGAAAATTAACATCAATAGAATGAGTTTTATTATAGAAATGCATGTACTGGGGTGCCTGGGTGGCTCAGTGGGTTTAGCCTCTGCCTTCGGCTCAGGTCATGATCTCAGGGTCCTAGGATTGAGCCCCACATCCAGCGCTCCGCTCAGTGGGGAGCCTGCTTCCCTTTCTTTCTGCCTGCCTCTCTGTCTACTTGTGTATGTATCTCTCTCTGTCAAATAAATAAATAAAATCTTTCGAAAGAAAGAAAGAAAGAAAGAAAGAAAGAAAGAAAGAAAGAAAGAAAGAAAGAAAGAAAGAAGGGAGGGAGGAAAAAAATGCATGGACTTTAATCTGTTTTTCCAAGAATGCATCTTTTCCAGTCCAGTGTTACTTTTTAAACATTTAAATAGGGGTGCCAAGGTGGCTCAGTTGGTTAAGCACCTGACTTGATTTCAACTCCGGTCATGATCTCAGGATCTGAGATGGAGCCCCAGGTCCACCTTGGCACTCAGCAGGGAGCCTGCTTGGGACTCTCCCTCTTCCTCTGCCCCTCCCCTGATCTGCGTGCGCACGAGCACCCTCTCTCTCTCTCTCTCTCTCTCTTTTGCATGCGTGCATGCGCACACACAAACTCTCCTTCTCTCTCAAAATTTAAAAAAATAAATAAATAAGCATTTCAGCAAAAAAAAATCTACAATACTTTCCAAGTCTGCATTTTTCTTTTTTTTTCCTCCTCAAAGTTTCCCCTCATTATTTATCCATGCCATGCATTTTTCTTAATTTTAAAAAAAGTATACATACACAGGGAGAATGACTGAAATACAGTTGTTTTCATCAATGGGCTAAAAGTGAATATAATGAAATGTAGTGGAATTATTATCTTTGTTTCATAGCCAGGTTGATTTTGTACTGTTTGAAAAAACTATTTTTTTTTAAGATTTTATTTATTTATTTGACAGAGAAAGACACAGTAAGAGAGAGAATACAAACAGGGGAAGTGGGAGAGGGAGAAGCAGGTTCCTCACAGAGCAAGGATCCTGATATGGGGCTAGATCCCAGGACCCTGGGATCATGACGTGAGTGAGCCAAAGACAGACGCTTAATGACTGAGCCAGCCAGGTGCCCCTGAAAAACCTTTAGATTTTGGTTGTGTTTTGTTCAAAATAAACCAGCAATATTCAACCAAACTTGTAACAAATATAGTGCCAAACAGTTTCATGCTTTAAGGTGTTAGGAAATAGCAATTATTGAAAATGGAGCTTTCAAACATTAAGACCTTGAAATGTTTACGTACTAAAGCAAGAGAAGAATTGAACAAACTATAAAATTAAAACTCCAATGGTGTACAATACTTAATTTTGAAATTCTTTTAATAGTTTAGGATAATACTAGTTTTTTGGGGGGGAACAAATGTCTATAATTAAATCTATGTAGTCTTGGAAAATAGGAACACTTTTAAAATTTAAATTGCCCTCCACAAATTTTATATTAATTTTTACTGCCAAGTACTGTTTATAGAAGCTACTTCTGACTTAAAAAGTACTCCAGAAAGAGTATACTAGGCCCTTCAAGATATAATCTCAGAAAACAAAGACAAATTGACAGATAATATTAAGTATGTTGTGATAGATTGCATTACTTTAAGAGCAATTTTATCATTATTATTATTATTATTGCAGCAAGAATAGTTCACATGAGATCTATCCTCTTAGCAAAATTTTAAATGCTCAACTCAGGATTGCAATCTATAAGCACAATTTTGTACAGTGGATCTCTAACACTTATATATCTTACATAACTCAAATTTGATCTTGGAATAGCAACTACAGCCAGCCCTGGAAACCACCATTCCACTCTGTTTCTATCAATTTGACTGTTTTAGATTTCTCATATAACTGAAATCATGCAGTATTTGTCCTTCTGCAACTGGCTTATTTCAAAATGGACTTCAAGTCCATCCATGTTGTCATATATGGCGGGACTTCCTTCGTTTTCAAGGCTGGCTAACATTTCACTGAAGGTACATAGCACCTTTTTTGTTATCCATTCATTGACCAGTGGACATGTGGGTTGTTTCCATGTCTTGGCTATTGTGAATGGAGCTAAAATGATGAGGAGAGAGTTTAGGGGAGGAAAATGTTCCCTTCTATTCCAAGTTTTTTGCCTGGTCTAATAATTAAATTGGTGTAAAACAGATAGACAAGAGAAAAAAATTAACTACAAATATACTGAAGCCACACAAAAACAGAGAGGCTCTCTGATAATCAGGCAAATGAGGTTTGTAGGCCACCCTGAGTTAGAGATGGGGTTTAGGGGTCTGCGACTTCAAAGGGAAGACAATTCACAGAAAATGGCAAGAGCAAGTGTTTGGTAAACAAACGTTTGTCATGCCAGGGGAGGGAAGTTTTCTTATGTAAAAAAAAAAAAAAAAAAAAAGGAAGTGATAGCTCTGTGTGGGCTCCCTATCTAAATTCTTTTTTTTTTTAAGATTTTATTTATTTATTTATTTGACAGAGAGAAATCACAAGTAGATGGAGAGGCAGGCAGAGAGAGACAGAGGGAAGCAGGCTCCCCGCTGAGCAGAGAGCCCGATGCGGGACTCGATTTCAGCACCCTGAGATCATGACCTGAGCTGAAGGCAGCGGCTTAAACCACTGAGCCACCCAGGCGCCCCCCTATCTAAATTCTTGTAGACAATTAAAGAAAAGGCAAAAAGCTCTTCTTGGTCTATTGGACCTTGATTGTCCTCAGCTATTTTAGCTGAGGCTTGTCACTCAGCACTTGTCACTCATACTCGGCATGTCAAAGTGGAACATTCTGGGGTGCTTGCTCTAAACTTCATCAGAGTGCAGCAATCCTGACTCAAGATTCTGGTTTCAAATATTTTGGATATATACCCGAAAGTGGGATTTCTGGATCATACAGTAGCTCTCCTTTTAATTTTTTGAGCGACCTCCATACTCTTTTCCAGAACAGCTGCACCATTTTATATCTCATCCGCGGTGTCCGCGTCCAAGCTTCTTCACCTTCTTGCCAACACTTGCTGTCTTTTGTTTTCTTATAATACCCATTCAAACAGGGGTGAGGTTATATCTCATTAGGGTTTTGATTTGCATTTCCCCGATGGTTAGTAAAGTGAGCATCTTTTCATATACCTATTGGCCATTTTCATGCTATCTGTGGAGAAATGTTTATTCAGTTCTCTTGCCCACTTTATTTTTTTTTAAGATTTTATTTATTTTATTTGACAGACAGAGATCACAAGTAGGCAGAAAGGCAGGCAGAGAGAGAGAGGAGGAAGCAGGCTCCCTGCTGTGGGGCTCGATCCCAGGACCCTGGGATCATGACCTAAACCAAAGGCAGAGGCTTTAACCCACTGAGCCACCCAGGCGCCCCTCTTGCCCACTTTAATCTGTTACTTGGGTAGCTTTTTTGCTACTGAAATGTAGGAGTTCCTTATATATTTTCAGATATATTCTCTTATTAGATATACGGTTTGCAAATTTTTCTCCCATTCTGTTACTGCCTTTCCACTCTGTTGATTTTTTCTTCTGCTGTGCAGAAGCTTCTGGTTTGATGTAGTTCCACTTGTTTATTTTTGTCTTTATCATCTATGCTTTTGGCGTCACGTCCAAGAAACCATTGCCAGCCCCACATCATGAAGTTTAACTCCTAGGCTTTCTACTAGCAGCTTGACAGTTTCAGGTCTTATGTTGAAATCTTTAATCTTTGAGCTGATTTTTGTGTGTGGCGTGAATCCAATTTCATTCTTTTGCATGTGGATATCCAATTTTCCCAACATGATTTGCTAAAAAGACTGTCCCTTTTTCCCCATTGTGCATTCTTGTGCTCTTTTATCAATTTTCAGTTGAGTATATATGTAGGGTCTATTTATGGGCTTCCTATTTTGTTTGTTAAAAAGAAAGACGACAGGCTCAAAATGGAGTCACTTAGGCCAAGTCACCAAAGTGGGGCTTAATATCTAACCTAGCTGGCAGTTTCAACCTCCCCCCAGAAATGTAGTTTTAACTGATCAATCAGGAATTTTCTGGTCAGCCCCCAAGAGGCAATCAGTGACTTGGGCCTCTCCGTCCCCCAAAGGCAGATGGGGTAATCAGCATGATAAGATTTACTACTCCTTCCCTTAAAGGAAAATGGTCTTGCCTGAAACAGCCCTTTCTATTCCCTCTGCTAATTATCCCACCCTGTTTCTGTCTTTAAAATCCTTCTCTTTTGTACAGCTCCTTGGAATTTTTCCTGATTGCTAGATGTGATGCTGCCTGATTCATGAATCACTTGATAAAGCCAATTAAATATTCAGCTTACCAGAAGTTTGTTTTTTAACATGTTCTGTGGGACTCTATGCCTGTTTTTATGTCAGTGCCATATTTGCCAGGTTTGATTACTGTGGCTTTGTAGTACAGTTTAAAATCAAGAAATGTGAAGGTTCCAGACTGGTTCTTTCTGAAGATTTCTTTAGCTATTGTTAGGGTACAGAATCAACCACCCCTCAATTAGACAGAGAACACTCTCAATAATGCAAGTCACAGAGCGAGGTTTGTTTCCAGCTAGATGGGGTCCAAGTATCTGCCCGGTGCAGCGGGTTTCAACAAGGACCCCGAGCACTCAAAGCCAAGGGTTTATATAGCATTTTCAAGGCACTTTTTCATAGCTACATACATATCATGCACCCCACTTTGACAGTTTAATTTTTTTTAACCTTTTGCCACACTGGCGTCACCCTGGCGTCATCCTGGAGGTTAAGCTAGATTTAGGTTTAAGGTTTTAGCCATTTTCTTTTTTTTTTTTTTAAGATTTTTATTTATTTATTTGACAGAGAGAGATCACAAGTACACAGAGAGGCAGGCAGAGAGAGAGAGGAAGGGAAGCAGGCTCCCCGCCGACCAGAGAGCCCGATGTGGGACGCGATCCCAGGACCCTGAGATCATGACCTGAGCGAAGGCAGCAGCTTAACCCACTGAGCCACCCAGGCGCCCCTAGCCATTTTCTCTTATCTCAGATTACATACAAGGTGTCGACCAGTTAGGGACGTAACCCATCCTTACATTCCCCCCTTCTTAGTTGCTCATAATGAGGAATCTTGCTCATTTGCAGGACAGTCGTAGGGGCCCTCAGGAGTGGGCCACTTTTCATTTTGTTGTCTCAAGGCCAGGAGTTGGGCGGTATTAACACGGTCCTTTACAAAATTAATAAGTTTATTTAGAATGCAGGACCCAAAAGTTAAAATAAGCACAAGCAGAATAAGTGGCCCAACTAAGGTAGAAACGAAGGTGAAGAGCCAGGGAGATTTACTAAACCAAGCCTCAAACCAGTTCTCTTGTGCCTCCCTTTCTCTTTTTCTTTTAGCCAATCCTTCTCTTACTTTAGCCATGGATTCTTTCACTACTCCTGAATGGTCAGCGTAAAAACAGCATTCTTCTCCTAGTGCGGCACATAGTCCTTCTTGTTGTAGAAATAATAAATCAAGTCCTCTTCTATTTTGGAGGACGACCTCGGATAGGGAGGTGAGAGACTTTTCTAAATGACTGATGGAGGTCTCTATTCTTTCTATATCTTCACCTACGGCCGCCCTCAGGGATGACATCCCTGCTTGGTGAGCGACTAGAGAGGCTATGCCAGTTCCGGCCCCAGCTACTCCCAAACTGAACAGGGTAGCAATGGTGAATGTAGTGAAAGGCTCCCTCTTACTCTTCAGGCTCAGGCCTTGATCCCAGTGGGAATACATGCTTTCCTCAGGGTGGTAGGTAATGCGGGGCATCACGGTCACTAAGACACAGAATTCCTTTGTGGCATTAAGGATTAAGGTCGAGAGGCATGGGGTAAGGCCAGTCCTAGAACATACCCACCATCCATTACCATCTGGGGTTAGCCATCTTATATTATCTTCCTGACTAGGGGTGCCATGTACAGCAGCGCATAAACTTTGTTTATCCTGGGGCACTTTTCCTACGCAAGTCCCTTCACCGCGTACATGTTGTAGGGTTAAGCCTATTTTATTGTATTCCCATGGACACTGAGAGGGGGTTGTATTGGCCATACCAGTATAAGTAGCATTGAGGCCTATGGCTTCATAAAATGGTGGTTTTATATCATAACATAACCAGCAGGAAGCCGTAAGGCTAGGGCTGGTGTCGTTAAGGGTTTTATACATAGCGCGCATCAGGTTCCATAGAGGATCCTTAGCGGCCTGCGTGGCAGGTGCCGGGGATATTATAGGGGTAATATTATTCTGGGTTCTCACGGTCCTTTTCGAAACGTCCCGGCTACCTGGGTTCTTGGTATGAGTGGGAGGAGCCAATATCCGATTTGGACCCACAGGAACTGTGTCTTTCTGTGCCTCGTGGATAACCAATTTAATGGTTAATAATCCACTTGGGTAAGGGCCGGCCCAGAAGAGCCGGCCCGTATCAAGCTGAAATCCCCAAGTCACTCCAGACACCCAGGACTTTTCCCTTTTTGCTTGTTCTTGGTTAAATTGTATACGCACTTGGGGTACCCTGTTGTCGGGGTCTCTGAAAGTGAAATTGACCAAGTCCCGATTCCCGACAGCCCACTTCCGGGGCCCATCATTGGAGGTTACACAACTCCAGCTCTTACAGAAGACACTCTCTAAGCCACCACAGGTCCTCCAGTTATGTTTTAAATTGCCTGGGCAGGCCCAGAATCCTTGCGTTCTTCCTTGAGCAGTGTCAATAAGGGCCCGCCTTTGTCTGATACTATAATTGTGTTCCCTCCCCCGCATAAGTCCGAAAAGTTCCCTGAGGTCGAAATATAAATCCGGCCACCATGTGTTTAATGGGGCCGTGCTGGTGGTTTCGTTGAGGGTTTTACCAGTTTGTCCATCTGTCAGAATCCATGTCTGCTTATAAGGTTGATGTGGGTTGGTCCCCGTATGGGTCTTTCTCCAGCTGATGAACAGGGTCAGCATCAATAGCCATTTCATCATCGGGCTGGGCAGAAGATCCAGTGTGCTCCTGAGGTCTGGAGATCCGCAGCTTCAAGGGGTTATCAGGGTGCTGCCCCACGGTCCACTCTCTGGCTTGTCTCTGTTCTGGCAGGGTAGTCCGGTGCAGGTGAGAGTGGTGGACCCAAGGCCCAATGCCGTCAACCTTTAAGGCAGTTGGGGTGACCAGAACAACCATATAAGGACCCTTCCATCTTTTCTCTAAAGTACGGGTCCTATGTCTCCTCACCCATACCCATTCCCCTGGGACAATACCATGTTCCGGGTTCGATGTGTCCTTTATATCATACAAAGAACGCACTAAGGGCCAAATCTCATTTTGGACTTCCAATAGAGCCTTCAGACTGACCAGATAGTTTGGGGTCACATCAGGGTCTTGTTTGGGCAAGGCACGGACAATAATGGGGGGAGGTCTCCCATACAGGATTTCGAAGGGAGTTAACCCGTGCACATAAGGAGAGTTCCAAACCCGGAAGATAGCATAGGGTAGGAGGGTCACCCAGTCCCCGCCAGTCTCGATGGCTAATTTAGATAAGGTCTCCTTTAGGGTCCGCTTCATCCTTTCTACCTGCCCTGAGCTCGGGGGATTATATTCACAATGTAACTTCCAATTCATCCCCACTGTTTGGGCTAGCGCCTGTAGGACTTTACTGATGAAAGCCGGACCATTATCGGACCCTAAAACTTCTGGTACCCCATATCGGGGTATGATTTCTTCTAGTATTGCCTTAGCAACCATTGGGGCAGTTTCTCATTTCATGGGGAAGGCCTCCACCCAGCCTGAAAAAGTATCAACGAATACTAGTAAATACTTATATCCATACCTCCCAGGTTTGACTTCAGTAAAATCCACCTCCCAGCTCCGCCCCGGTGCTTTTCCCGGTACCCTTGTACCTGTGTGTAGGGGTCCCTTCCTACTGGGTCACACAGCCTGGCACCCGGCACATTGGTCCACAATTTCCTGATCTGGGTGGCTTGTCGTGGAAACTTAAGGCGGGCGGACTCGAGAACTGTCATCATCTTTCTCTTCCCTAAATGGGTGGCTTGGTGCAGGTTAGTAAGGAGGGACAGTCCTAGTTTGGCAGGAAGTATTAGTCTTCCTTCTGGGTCCCGTGCCACCCCTGCTGATCGGGCTCTAGGCAGTGGTGGTTCCAGACCCACTGCAGGTCCTCCGGGCTGTAGTCAGGTCGCAGGGGTAGGCGAGGGAGCTCGGGAGCGGGCAGGGCTAGTGTTAGAACTGTTGGAGCTATTGCCGCCCTTTTGGCGGCCTCATCTGCCCGCCGGTTTCCCTCTGCTTCCAAGGTTTGGGCAGACTGGTGTCCCGGGAGGTGAACAACCGCAACTGCCCCGGGCTTCTGCAGAGCTGCCAGCAGCCTCTGCACCTCTAGGAGGTTACGCAGTTCCTTTCCCTCCATTGTAACAAAACCCTCTCCCGGTAGATGGCGCCATGCACGTGGACAGTGCCGAAAGCATAGAGGCTATCTGTGTAGACAGTCACCAGTGTCCCTTCAGCCCGCTCCAATGCCTCTGCCAGCGCAATCAGTTCGGCCTTTTGGGCTGAAGTCCCTGGGGGAAGCGGGGCACTCCAAATGACACTCCCGTCCTGGTCCACCACTGCTGCACCTGCTTCGTACCCCGTCCCTAACAAAGCTGCTTCCATCAGTGTACCAGATCAACTCACTGTTAGGAAGGGCGGTGTCCTGGAGGTCAGGACGCACCTGGGTGATTTCTGTCATGATCTTGAGATGCCTAAATTATAGCCATAACTGCTATTTTTGCTTCTGTACCTTCGCTTGCTAACCCATGAGGAGATGGAAAATTACCAGCAAACTTTCTATAGACACTCTGTAACCACACAACCCCCGCCCAGAATGGAACCTAGCAGAGTGGCCGCTCCCATACCCCCACCCGGCTCTGGGCGAGCGATAACTGCCATCTGGCGCCAGAGAAACCCCCACCCAGAATTGGACATGACAAAGTGACTGCTCCCGGACCCCCCACCCAGCTTTGGGTACAGGAGATAATAACCATCTGGCACCCCGCGGCTTGACAGGGAGACCCCGGCCAATCCTGAGGTGACACATACCCTAGCAGTGCCAACCAAGCAGTTTGACCTAACCAATAATCTGTTCCCAGCCTTTTTCCGCTCTGTAGCGTGCCAGTCATATTATGGAGTTGCTGTTTGATTTTCCCGCAGTATGTAGTGATTTGTTACGAGATACTATGATGTATGCTAAGTCCCTGCCTCCCCAAATAGTATATAAAAAGTGCTGTGATCCTGAGCTCAGGACCTCTTAGCGTCACCAGTAATGAGTGCGCGGAGGTCCGGGTTCGAACTCGTAATAAATGACTCTTGCTGTTTGGCTTTGACTCTGGACTCTGGTGGTCGTCTTTGAGGGGTCTCGGAATTTGGGCACAACAATCTCCTGATAGTTGTGCAGGGGGGCCTCTAGATCTGGGGTCGGCAGCAAAGTGGCTGGATTCAGTGAGGTTGGCTCAGCAAAGATGATCCGAGGTGCATCTAACAGGAGTCCCTGGTAATGGGTCAGGCGAGCATTAGTCATCCACCTACCAGGGGGATGTTTTAGAACTCCTTCGATCCCATGGGGAGTTACTACCTTTAGAAGTTGCCGGAAAGTGAGTTTGTCCGCATCCTTTATCATCAGGGCTACTGCCACAATGATTCTTAGGCATGGGGGCCATCCTGATGCAACGGGATCTAATCTCTTAGAAAAATAGGCAACCGAACGCTTCCATGGCCCCAGGTGCTGCATTAGTACCCCTTTTGCTATTCCCCTCCTCTCATCAATGAAGAGGGTAAAGGACTTCAGTGGGTCTGGCAATGCCAGGGCTGGTGCCTTTAAGAGGGCGATCTTAGGGGCGCCTGGGTGGCTCAGTGGGTTAAGCCGCTGCCTTCAGCTCAGGTCATGATCTCAGGGTCCTGGGATCGAGCCCCGCAGGGGCTCAGCAGGGAGCCTGCTTCCTCCTCTCTCTCTGCCTGCCTCTCTGCCTACTTGTGATCTCTCTCTGTCAAATAAATAAATAAAATCTTTAAAAAAAAAAAAAAAAAAGAGGGCGGTCTTAAGTTCCTCAAAAGCCTTATCCTTGGTTGCCTCCTATAGGGGCTTCGCTATCTCAGCATACCCCAGAATCCATAGCCCGCAGTAGCCTGCTGAACCTAGAAACTCACGGATTTCTCGGGCTGAGGTTGGGACTGGGAGTCTGAGAATAGTCTCTTTCACGGCCTCTGTTAACCATCTGGTCCCTTCTTTTAATTTATATCCCAGGTAGGTAACTGTCTGCCTGCATATTTGGGCTTTCTTTGCCCTGGCCCGATAGCCCAAGCGCCCCAGTTCCTGGAGAAGGTCTCCAGTGGCCCGTAAGCACTCGGCCTCAGTGGGGGCTGCCAGAAGCAAGTCATCTACGTATTGCAGAAGTGTAACTGAGTCATGACTCCGGCGGAACGAGTCCAAATCCTGATTTAAGGCTTCATTAAAGAGAGTAGGAGAGTTTTTGAAGCCTTGTGGTAGTCTAGTCCAGGTTAACTCTCTGGAGGTTCCCATACTGTCATCATGCCATTAGAAGGCAAAAATGTGTTGGCTGCTGGGTGCCAGGGCTGTGCTAAAAAATGCATCCTTTAGGTCCAAAGTAGTATACCAAGTAAGTGAGAGGGGTAAGTGAGTTAGCAAGGTATAAAGGTTGGGAACCGTGGGGTGGATGTCCTCGATCCTCTTACTTATTTCCCTCAAGTCCTGGACTGGCCTGTAATCTTTTCCACCTGGCTTTTTAATGGGAAGAAGCGGGGTGTTCCATGCGGAGTGGCAGGGCTTCAGTATCCCAGCTTCTAAGAGGCGGTTAATGTGGGGGGCAATCCCCTTTGTGCCTCAGTGGACATGGGGCACTGGCAGACCGAATAGGCTGGGCCGAGGCCTTTACTTCAACCACTATTGGTGCTCTGTGGGCCGCCAGACCCACACCTGCTATCTCCGCCCACGCCTGTGGGTATGTTCTAAGCCAGTAATTTACCTCATAGGGCCACTCTATGGGGGAAGAAGTGTTCTGCAGGGCAAACAGACAATGCTCATCCTCAAGGGACAGGGTCAAAACATGAAGGGGCTGTCCTTTGCCATCCATTACTTTGATGCCCTCAGGCTCAAAGTAGATACGGGCCTGGACTTTGGTTAGGAGATCACGCCCCAGCAAGGGGCCGGACATTCAGGAATAACCAGGAAGGAGTGGGTCACTTGCTGGCGGCCCAAGTTCACTTGGCGCCTCCTGGTCCATTGATAAGCCTTGGACCCAGCTGCCCCCTGCACCATGCTGGTTTTCTGAGACGGGTTTCCGTAGGCTTGTTTAAAACTGAGTACTGGTGGGACACCTGGGTGGCTCAGTTGGTTAGGCAGCTGCCTTCGGCTCAGGTCATGATCCCAGTGTCGTGGGATCGAGTCCCACATCGGGCTCCTTGCTTGGCAGGGAGCCTGCTTCTCCCTCTGCCTCTGCCTGCCTCTCTGTCTGCCTATGCTCGCTCGCTCTCTCTCCTCTATCCCTGACAAATAAATAAATAAAATATTTAAAAAAATTTTTTAAATAAAAAATAAAAATAAAACTGAGTACTGGGCTCCTGTGTCCGCCATGAATCCCACTGGTTTCTCCTCCATTACCCACGACTCGGGGAGAGGACCCGAGTCCCGTCCCCCCTAATCACTGTCCATCCCCGCTAATAGGACACGGGCGTCCTTGCCACTTGTAGCAGCCCGTTCCCGCTGTCCTTTGCGGTTAGGGCACTCCTTTTCCACTCCTGTATTCCTTCCAATAGGCGCACTGATCTCTGCCTAGTTCAGGTCGGGGACGCACGGCGCTTGCCTGACCTGACTTTGGTCCGGCCCAACCCTGAACTCCTGCCAGTAATATTTTAGCTATTTCTTTCTGGTTCCTCCGGTTTTCCTTATGCCGGTGCTCTCTATCCTCCTGTCGCAACTTTTCTTGTATTTCCTGATTTTCCTTCCTGATTCTATCCTCTCTTTCCTCCGGGGTCTCCCGAGTGTTGAAAACTTTTTTTGCCACTTTCATCAGATCTCGAACGGTCACTTCCCCCGACCCTTCTTGCTTGTATAATTTCTTCCTAATATCTGGGGCAGCCTGGTTTATAAAGGACATAATCACAGCTGACTGATTTTCCTCTGCCAGGGGGTCTAGAGGGTTGTACTGTCTATAAGCATCATAGAGGCGCTCTAAAAACATGGCCGGGCTTTCCTTTTCCCCTTGCATTTCGCCTTTTACCTTAGCCAAATTGGTGGGGCGGCGCGCCGCTGCCCGGAGACCTGCCCGGAGACCTGCCGTGAGAGTCTGGCGATAGACTCGGAGACGCTCCCTACCTTCCCCGTTTCCAAAGTCCCAATCCGGTCTATTCAAGGGGAAGCGCTCTTCTATCAAGTTGGGCAGGGTCGTCGGCCGTTGTCGCCGGGAACATGCCTTCTGGCCTCCGTGAGGATTGGTTCGCGCTCTTCGGTCGTAAACAAGGTCTTAAGGAGCTGCTGACAATCGTCCCCCGTCCCCCGTGGGACTGTGTGTATGCATAACAGACTCAAATAGGTCAGTTAGACCCCTTGGGTCTTCGGAAAAGGGGTGGGGGGGGGGTGGGGGGGGGGGGTTTGAGCCTTCCAGTTATACAGATCACTGCTTGAAAAAGGCCAATACTGGTAAGATCTTTCCGCATGTGGGCGGGTACCCCCCAGGGCCCGGACCGGGAGAATGGGAGCCCCGGCTGAGGTAGAGGAAGACGGTTCCTCTTCCAGGATTTCCTCCGGGTGCCTCCTGGGCCTTAATTCCCTTGCTGGTCCCTGGGGGGGGGGGGGAGCAGAGTAATGAGGGGGCTCATAAGGGGCTGCTGCCTCAGGCTGGAGCGGCGCCTCAGGCGCGTATGGAGGGGGGTTTCTTCTAAGTCTAAGTCTATCAAGGAGGCGTTCAGGAGTTCGACCCTTCCTGTAAGACGGGTTTCATGGGTGTGCCCCCCGGGGGTTTTGGGCGGGCCTTAAGGTCGGGCGTGGTCGGGTGAAGGGGGGCCCCCCCGAGAGACTGCGAGCGCGGGGCGGGTGGGGGGGGGGCGACCCTCGGGCTTCTCGGGGATAAATGGCTTCAGCCAGGAGGGAGGATTTTCTACCATGGCCTGCCACATTAAAATGTAAGGATATTGATCCGGGTGGCCCTGTAGTCCTGGCCGGTTGATCACATCTCGGACTTTCTTAATGGTGACCAGAGAAAAGGTCCCTTGGCGTGGCCAGCCCACCTTAAAGGCAGGCCATTCTGCAGAACAGAGGGTATCAAACTTACTTTTTTTTTTTTTTTTTACCTCCAAGCCATAATCGTAAGCCTTGGCGCTGATCTCAGGGAAGTGGCTCAGGAGCAGAGTCTTAGGCGTCACCTGAGCTTGTCCCATTGTTAGTACAAACAGCCAGAAAAGGACAAGAGACACAAAGCCAACAGTACACAGATTCGACACAAGCTTTCTAACACCCACTGGCAGGTCAGTCGCACCACATTCACTGGCGCCGTTCCACTCACACAATGCTCAGGATCCTTACCTAGCCGTCCAGAAGGCATCCACTGTGGACGTCTTTCGGCGACTTCCAGATTGGAGCTTCCGATGGCAAACCCTTCGCCCCCCCTAGATGAGAATTCTCTACCAGATCCAGACAGGGACCTTTAGTCCCTCCAGGCGAGATCTCTACCAGATCCAGACAGGGACCTTTAGTCCCTCCAGGCGAGATCTCTACCAGATCCAGATAGGGACCTTCCGTCCCTCCAGGCGAGAACTTTTAAGTTCTCCAGACGAAGGTGGCCAATCCTCCTTCCGCTGTTCCTTTAGTTAAACCTTCCAATCAGGGAGTTGTCTGTCTCTCAGAGGAGGGTCTTAAATCTTGGTGGGACCTCCAAATGTTAGGGTACAAAATCGACCACCCCTCAATTAGACAGAGAACACTCTCGATAATGCAAGTCACAGAGCGAGGTTTGTTTCCAGCTAGCTGGGGTCCAAGTATCTGCCCGGTACAGCGGGTTTCAACAAGGACCCCGAGCACTCAAAGCCAAGGGTTTATATAGCATTTTCAAGGCACTTTTTCATAGCTACATACATATCATGCACCCCACTTTGACAGTTTAATTTTGTTTAACCTTTTGCCACACTGGCGTCACCCTGGCGTCATCCTGGAGGTTAAGCTAGATTTAGGTTTAGAGGAAATTTAACTTTATTTACGTTTCCTTCTGCCTCAGCCTCCCACAGTTTTATGGTGGGGAGGGCGACCTTTCTCTAATCTCAGATCACATACACGGTGTCAACCACTTAGGGACGTAACCCATCCTTACACTATCCTGGGGTCTTTCGCGGTTCCATATAAATTTTAGGATTTTTTTTTCTATTTCCTTAAAAAAAAAAAAAATACCACTAAGACTTTGATAGGGATTACGTTAAATCTGTAGATCACTTTAGGTAGGATGGACACCAACAGTCCAATCCATGAACATAAATGTCTTTCCATTTACTTAAGTCTTCTTTAATTTCTTTCATCAGTGATTTACTGTTTTCAGTGTACAAGTCTCTCATCTCCTGGGTTAAATTTATCTCTGAGTATTCTATTCTTTTTCATACTATTTTAAGTGGGATTATGTATTTAATTTTCTTGATAGTTTATTGTTAATGAATAGAAATGCAACTGATTTTTTTTTTTAAAGATTTTATTTATTTGACAGACAGAGATCACAAGTAGGGAGAGAGTCAGGCAGAGAAAGAGAGAGGAGGAAGCAGGCTCTTTTCAGAGCAGAGAGCCCGATGCGGGGCTCGATCCCAGGACCCTGGGATCATGACCCAAGCTGAAGGCAGAGGCTTTAACCCACTGAGCCACCCAGGCGCCCCTGCAACTGATTTTTGTATGTTGGTTCCTGTTTATGCTCCTTTATGCCATCGAAGTGGGAAGATATCAAGGACCAATATCAGAGTGTGACCCTGAGGTATGAACTGAAGCTACTTTTAGTCATGGATCCACCTCTTCAGACAGACAGAAGTCTTGGCATAATTCACATCAAGGAAATACACTGAGATTGGGCTCCAAGGCTAGTAACAAAGAACATAGTCCTTTTCTTGGCCTTATCCTCTAGGCACACATAGGAGAAGCTACAGCTGCTCTACACAGCTTGTCACAAAATTGAGAATATGGTATCATGGGTCCCAGCCATCTCTCTTTCTATTAATTTCTACCATAGACACAAATCTTATTTGAGAGAAATGTATTGAGCAAACATGAGAATTAAAGTTTTTATTACTTACAGATTGTATTTTGGATAACAGAAATCAACAATGAAGACTTTAGATATACAGTTTATAATAGTTGGCTTTTGAAAAATTCAATAACTTACGCAGCAATTTACGTCCAACTTACAGCCTAGAAGGGTCCTGGTGTTAGAGTGGAATCAGGTTCACAGAACAGAGGACTCCAATTTCATTTAACAAAGAATAATTTCTTTTAAGATTTTATTTATTTATGTGTCAGAGAGAGAGTATGAGCCAGTTGGGGGGAGGGGCAAGGACAGAGAGAGAGAAACAGACTCTCCGCTGAGCAGGGAGCATGACGTGGCGCTCGATCCCAGGATCCCAGGATCGTGATCTGAGCAGAAAGCAGATCCCAGGATCCCAGGATCATGATCTGAGCAGAAAACAGATGCTTACTCTACTGAGCCACCCAGGTGCCCCAACAAAGAATAAGTTTTTTAAGAAAGCGAAGAACGGGGGCACCTGGGTGGCTCAGTGGGTTAAGCCGCTGCCTTCGGCTCAGGTCATGATCTCAGGGTCCTGGGATCGACTCCCGCATCAGGCTCTCTGCTCAGCAGGGAGCCTGCTTCCCTCTTTCTCTCTGCCTGCCTCTCTGCCTACTTGTGATCTCTCTCTGTCAAATAAATAAATAAAATCTTTAAAAAAAAAAAAAAAAGAAAGAAAGAAAGAAAGCGAAGAACAGGGCCACCTGGGTGGCTCAGTGGGTTAAGCCGCTGCCTTCGGCTCAGGTCATGATCTCAGGGTCCTGGGATCGACTCCCGCATCGGGCTCTCTGCTCTGCAGGGAGCCTGCTTCCTTCTCTCCCTCTCTCTGTGTGCCTGTCTGCCTACTTGTGATCTCTGTCTGTCAAATAAATAAATAATATCTTTAAAAAAAAAAAAAGAAAGCGAGGAACAGAAGTCTCCTATATCAGATGTGACAAGGAGGTCATGAATGAGCCAGTTCCACAAACTCATAAAAACTCATAAAAGTATTCTCAGTTCCACAAATATTATTAAGGCATTAGAGACACAAACTTGCAACTAGGGCCTGGGTCACATGGCATATTGATAGAAAGCCCAAGGGCACTCTCCGTTCTTCATGCATGGGAACATACTGCAAACACACTATGCCAGAAGGCCACTGGCAGGAGGAACACACAGCTGTCTCCTACATATGGACCAACACTGGCCTGAGAAAAAAGAGCAGCTGACAGAAACAGCTGAGGCTTATGACAAACTGGCACAAATTAGAGAAGTGAAAACCTGACCAGGGATGAACTCTGTGAAACCTGGAAATGACAGACTCCACAGTGGTTTAGAAATTACCCTTGGATGAGAATCAAATATTCTGGGTTTTAATTGGGGTCCAGCCACAAACTAGATCAGCAGCTTCATGGAAGTCACTGAATTTCTGTATTGCTTCAATGATAAAAGATGTGGTTGTGGTTTGTAGGATATCAGGCCTTCGCCCAAATCTGTAACAGCGCTTCTCAAACTTTAATATGCATGCACGTTACCTGAAGAACTTGTGAAAAACATAGATTCTAATTGACTAGATCTGAAGTGAGCTCAATCTTTTGCGTATCCAATAAGCTCCCATGAGACGCAGTGGTATTTCTTTGCAAGCATGCTCTGTGTAGGAAGGCACTAGAATTTACTGGTTCAATATTCCTAGGCAGGATCAATCAATAAGGGAACACTAAGTGTCTAATTGCCCCTTTCAAATGAAGACGTGAAGAAAGAGAGTTAAGTGGAAGAGAGATTAGGCCAGGAAATTTGACAAGGACCAAAGCACAATCCCAAACCATTAAGAACTGAAACCAGGGCT
Source organism: Mustela nivalis (assembly GCF_964662115.1). Taxonomy (NCBI): domain Eukaryota; kingdom Metazoa; phylum Chordata; class Mammalia; order Carnivora; family Mustelidae; genus Mustela; species Mustela nivalis. The sequence continues at coordinate 26,507,239 of NC_139028.1, read as the reverse complement.
TACCATGCAAGTAGATGTTCAATAGTTGTGTCAAATATCAAAAGATGGCAGAGTTGCTCAGATCTTTTGTGTCAGCAAGAAACAGCAGCCCTAGGGGAATTTCATTTGTTGTGTGGGTTATGCCACTGGTGGTTAAAAAATAGTTGTAAAAGTGTTCCCCCAGGGGCACCTGGGTGGCTCAGTGGGTTAAAGCCTCTGCCTTCAGCTCAGGTCATGATCTCTGGATCCTGGGATCAAGCCCCACATTGGGCTCTCTGCTCAGCAGGGAGCCTGCTTCCTTCTCTCTCTCTCTGCCTGCCTCTCTGTCTACTTGTGATCTGTCAAATAAATAAATAAAATCTTAAAAAAAAAAGTGCTCCCCCAATTGGTTGTGTGTATATTAAATTTTCCATATTAACAGTGGAATATTACTCAGCCATCAGAAAGGATGAATACCCGACTTTTGCATCAACATGGACTGGACTGGAAGAGATTATGCTGAGTGAAATAAGTCAAACAGAGAAAGTCAATATCATATGGTTTCACTTATTTGTGAAACACAAGGACTAGCATGGAGAACATTAGGAGAAGGAAGGGAAAAATGAAGGGGGAGAAATTGGAGTGGGAGATGAACCATGAGAGACTATGGACTCCAGGAAACAAACTGAGGGTTTTAGAAGGAAGGGGATGGGGGATGGGTGAGCCTGGTGATGGGTATTAAGGAGGGCAAGGATTGCATGGAACACTGGGTGTTCTACACAAACAATGAATCATGGAACACTACATCAAAAAATAATGATGTACTGGTGACTAACATAACATAATTTTTTAAAAAGAATGAAAAAATAAACTTCCCATTAAAAAAAAATCTTAGGGCGCCTGGGTGGCTCAGTAGGTTAAGCCACTGCCTTCGGCTCAGGTCATGATCTCAGGGTCTTGGGATGGAGTCCCGCGTCGGGCTCTCTGCTCGGCCGGGAGACTGCTTCCTCCTCTCTCTCTCTGCCTGCCTCTCTGCCTACTTGTGATCTCTCTGTCAAATAAATAAATAAAATCTTTAAAAATAAATAAATAAATAAATAAAAATTTTTAAAACTCTTAGTTTTGAGATAACTCAAAAGTATCAATTCTTAGAGTTATAATTCATGACTTTGAACTTTGATCAAAACCAAAGCACCCACCCTAGCTGACAAAGTCGTTGTCCTACATTTTCTTCTTTACAGTTTTGTTTTGTTTTCGAGAGCACAGGCAAGAGCAGGGGCGGTGGGGGAGGGGCAGAGGGAAAGAGAGAGAGAACCTTAAGCTCCACACCCAGCACAGAACCTGACTCTGGGCTCTACCTCACCACCCTGAGATCGTGACCTAAGCCAAAATGAAGAGTCAGATGCCCAACCAACTGAGCCACCCAGGCGCCCCTCTTCTTTACACTTTGTTTGTTTTATTTTTTTCACATTGAGAACTTTAATCTGTCTGGAATCTTCCTTTTCATGGGATGTTTTATACAGAACAGTTTTCATTTTCTCTTTTGTTTTTTTACCTTATAAGCCTTCTCTACTAGAGATCCCCTCCCTGTCAATTCTGGGAAATGTCTATAAATTTCCCCAAATATGACCTATTTATTTGTCTTTCCTGCTGAAACTCCTCTGTATCTCTTATCTTTAAAAAAAAAAAAAAAGTTCTATTTTGTTCTTCTTTCCTGTTGCCCTCTAGAGAGTCCTCCAATGTGAGCTTCCAACTCAGTAGTGGTTCTTCAGTTTTATCCCTGCCACAATTTATCATGTTTTTTAATTATTACATTTTATGTAATAACATTTCCTATTTGGCTCTTGTTTGTGACTTCCTGTTCCTTTTTTCTTTCTCTAGTTGAATATTTGCATATTTAAATTCCATTCTACCATTCAGGTAGTAGGTGATGTTTGTTTTGTCTTTTTTTGGGGGGGGGGTCCTATTGTTTGCCTGTCAACCCATGTACCTTGGGAGATGCCAACTGCTCTTTGTGGTAATGCATGTTCGTAAGGAGCCAAAGGCCATGTACTTGTCTGCATCAATCTGATTAATGTAAGACAGTAATCTGCACTATGGCCCATGGGCCAAGTTGGACCCATTGCACATTTTTATAAATACAGTTTTTTGGAGCACAGAAACTGCCATTTGTTTACACAGCCTACAGCTGTGTGAGCACCACAGGGACAAAGTTGGGTAGTTGCAGAGAAACCATACAGCTCACAAAGCCTAAAATATATAATTTATCACCTGACAGAAAAAGTTAGTCGACCCCTGATTTAAGAAGTGGAGAGAGTTGAGACCTAGAGTGGAGAATGACAATTACCACCAACCGGTGGTAAGGGCTGCCCTTCCCTGCGGCAACACCTCTGGTCAGGATTTCACCTGGCGGTGGCTCCTTTAGAAGGTAACACCTGGGGGCGCCTGGGTGGCTCAGCGGGTTAAGCCGCTGCCTTCGGCTCAGGTCATGATCTCAGGGTCCTGGGATCGAGTCCCGCATCGGGCTCTCTGCTCAGCAGGGAGCCTGCTTCCTTCTCTCTCTCTCTCTCTCTGCCTACTTGTGATCTCCCTCTGTCAAATAAATAAATAAAATCATTAAAAAAAAAAGAAGGTAACACCTGGGCTTTGGTGGTTTACAGGGGAGTCATGAGGGCATGAAGGCTCGTGTGTGGCTGGTCAGCTAATTTCCATCACTTCCTCACTCAGTCCAATGCTTGGTGATGCCCTGACATTTCAAGGTTGGACTGTTGCTACTTACTTCTGTCATGATAGTGCAAGCAAGGATAGTCTAAAGGAATTGCACATGAAAAGCATTCTAGTATCCCAATGCTTCCTCTTCCCTGCCGGGGTCTAAGTGGCCACTATCCACCCAGGGGAAAAAAGACGACCTTCTGTCTCCTTGGAGTTTTCTTATGCTTTGTTGTCATTTCACAGTAATTATCATTAGATTCTGGAAACCATGCTTCCCTCTTGTTTCTTCGGTTTCTCCCAGATATTTTTTTTTTTTTTTGTCTGGAGGCAAACAACACATGTTGCTTCACCCTTTGACAGAAACCAGAAGTCTCTGATGTTTATATAGATTAGGGCCATCTCCATGGCGACAACTTTTCCAAGCCCTTCTTCACTCATTCCTAATCCTTTCCAACACAAAGGATTTACTTTACTGCACCTTGCAGATACTGCATTTTTTATAAATTGAAGGTCTGCAGCCATCCTGAATCAAACAAGTATACTGGCGCCATTTTTCCACAGCATTTGCTCCCTTCACGTCTGTGTCACATTTCAGTAATTCACAAACTATTTCAAACTATTTCATTGTTATTTATATTTGTTATGGTGATCTGTGATCAGTGATTATGACTCGCTGGTTAATTTTTTTTTTTAAAGATTTTATTTATTTGACAGACAGAGATCACAAGTAGGCAGAGAGGCAGGCAGAGAAAGAGAGAGGGGGGGAAGCAGCTCTCTGCTCAGTGAAGAGCCAGACTCAGGACTCGATCCCAGACCCCAGGATCATGACCAGAGCCAAAGGCAGAGGCTTTAACCCACTGAGCCACCCGGCCGCTCCTCGCTGGTTAATATTTTTAATTAAGGTATGTAAATTGTCTTTTAGACATAATGCTATTGCACATTTAACAGACTACCATGTAAACAACTTTTATATGCACTGAGAAACCAAGAAATTTATTTGACTCACTATGCTGCAATATTCGCTTTACTGGGGTAACCTGGAACCAGACCTACATCCCCAAGGTACAACTGAAACCCAGAGGAAACTGGGAGCCAAGAGCTGAGGAGAAGCAAGACTTCCAGTGATTTTTCTCAAGGATTCTGATCCCGGGGTCCTTCGTTCTCATGGGCTCCACACAGCTTGTAACATACAAGTTGCTATTATGGACCCAAAATTCGTAAGTCAAAGCACTAATCCTCAGTGTGGCAATATTTAGAGATAAGACCTTTCAGGAGATAAACAAGGTTAAATGAGGTCATCAGGGAGAGACCTAATCCAGAATGACTAGTGTCCTTAGAAGAAGAGACACCAGTGATTATGCTTACAGAGGAAAGGCCCTGTAGGAAAATCATAGCAAGAAGATGGGTCTCTACAAACAGAAAGAAAGGGCCTCACCAAAGACCAAGCACCTTGACCTTGGTCTTCCAGCCTCCAGAACTATGAGAAAGTGCATTTTTGTTGTTTAAGACACATATTCTGTAGTATACCACTATGGCAGCCTGAGAAGACCAACACACTTGCCAGTTAGCCCTAAAGAGTGCCCAGAAGACTCTACGCACTTATATCCTAATAGCAAGGTTGCTGCTTATAAAATATGCCTTCTCCAATATCATATATATATGTGATATATATATATATACATATACATATATATATATATATATACATCTCACACCCAATTTCATACATCCTATATCGCAAACGCAGAGAAGGAAATGAATCCCAGTTGTAACCATCCAACTATATCCTAAATGGATACCATAAAAATATCCTAGATGAAGAAAAACACTTTTCTGGTAGAAAAAGCTCCTACATACCATGATCCCACCTTGCCAGATAAGCAATGTTTTAAACATGGATGAAGAAATCCTGTAAATAGAAAAAGAATGATCCATCATCCAAGCACAATTTGGGAGTATCATAGAACCTCTGAGGCATTTGGGAGATATCTCCTATGCTAATCACAGATAAAGAAAGGCCAATCATTTAAAAGCCTGGAAAGAACATATAGTACCCAGAGCAATCTAGAGATTCAAAGCAATCGCTATCAAAATACCAACAGTATTTTTCACAGAACTAGAACAAACAATCCAAGAATTTGTCTGGAACCACAGAAAACTCAGAATAGCCAAAGCGACCTTGAAAAAGAAAAACAGGGGCACCTGGGTGGCTCAGTGGGTTAAGCGTCTGCCTTCAGCTCAGGTCATGATCCCAGGGTCCTGCGATAGAGCACCACATCAGGCTCTCTGCTCAGCGGGGAGCCTGCTTCCCCTTCTCTCTGCCTGCCTCTCTGCCTACTTGTGACCTCTCTCTCTTTCTCTGTCAAATAAGTAAAAGCTTAAAAAAAAAAAAAAGAAAGAAAGAAAGAAAGAAATACAAAGCTGGAGATGCCACAATTCTAGACTCGAAGCTTTAGTAATCAAAACAGGATGGTACTATCAAAAAAAAAAAAAATCTTGCCATTTGCAATGATGTGGATGGAACTAGAGCTTATTATGCTGTGCGAAATAAGTCAGTCAGAGAAAGACAATTATCATATGATCTCTCTGATATGAGGAATTTAAGAGGCAGGGCCAGGAAGGGGGGTTGTGGGGGGTAAGGAGGGAAAAAATGATACAAAATGGGATTGGGGAGGGAGACAAACCATAAGAGACTTTGATCACAAGTAGGCAGAGAGGCAGGCAGAGAGAGAGAGGAGGAAGCAGGCTCCCTACAGAGCAGGGAGTCCGACGCCGGGCTCGATTCCAGGACCCTGGGATCATGACCTGAGCTGAAGGCAGATGCTTTAAAACACTGAGCCACCCAGGTGCCCCCCATAAGAGACTTTTAATCTCAGGAAACAAACTGAGGGTTGCTGGAGGATGGGAGGGGAAGGACAGGGCGGCTGGGTGATGGGCACTGGGGAGGGTAGTGTTCTATGGTGAGTGCTGTGAATTGTGTGAGACTGATGATTCACAAACCTCTACCTGAAGCAAATAATATATTATATGTTAATATTTTTAAAACTACAAAAAAAAAGCAAAAAAGCAGGATGGTACTGACACAAAATAGACACATAGATGAATGAACAGAAAAGAAAGCCCAGAGGTAAGCCCACAATTATATGGTTAATTAATCTTCCATCAGGGAGGCAAGAATATACAATGTGAAAAAGTGAAAAAGACATTGTCTTCAACAAACGGGTGTTGAGAAAACTGACGCTACATGCAAAAGAATGAAACTGGCCCGTTTTCTTATACCACGCACAAAAGTAAACTCAAAATGGATTAGGGACCTGAAATCATAAAAATCCTAAAAAAGAACACAGGTAGTAATTTCTCTGCATCAACTGTAATAATATTTTTCTAGATATGTCTCCTGAGGTAAGGGAAACCGCAAAAATAAACTATTGGGACTACATCAAATATGTGCAGCAAAGAAAACAATCAACAAAACTGAAAGACAACCCGCTGAATGGGAGAAGAATTTGCAAATGACATATCTAATAAAGGGTTAGTATCCAAAATATATAAAGAACTTACACAACTCAATACCAAAAACAAAACAAACAAACCAATTTTAAAATGGGCAGAAAACATGAACAGACATTTCTCCAAAGAAGACATACAGCTAGTCAACAGACACGTGAAAAGATGTTCAACATCATTCATCATCAGGGAAATGAAAATTGAAATCACAATGAGATGTCACCTCACACCTCTCAGAATGGCTAAAATCAAAAACTGAAGGGAGCCTAGGTGGCTCAGTCATGTAAGCATCTGCCTTTGGCTCAGGTCATGATCCCAGGACCCTCGGAGCGAGCCCTGCATCTGTCTCCTTGCTCAGGAGGGAGCCTGCTTCTCTCTCTGCCCCTTCCACCCTCATCCACAAGCTCTCTCTAGCTCTCTCCCTCTCTCACAAAAATAAATAAATAAATAAATAAATAAGACTTTTTTTTAAAAACCATGAAATTTTAAAACATATATATATATATATATATATTTAAGATTTTAATTATTTATTTGACAGAGAGAAATCACAAGTAGATGGAGAGGCAGGCAGAGAGAGAGAGAGGGAAGCAGGCTCCCTGCTGAGCAGAGAGCCTGATGCGGGACTCAATCCCAGGACCCTGAGATCATGACCTGAGCCGAAGGCAGCGGCTTAACCCACTGAGCCACCCAGGCGTCCCAAAACATATATATTAAAAAAAAAACAAACACAAGAAACAGCAAGTGTTGATGAGGGTGTGGAGAAAAATGGACCCTCGTGCACTCTTAGTGGAAATACAAACTGGGGCAGTCACTCTGTTAAACTTAAAAAATTAAGTTTTTCAGAAAATTAAAAAATAGGATTACCATATGACCGAGTAATCACACTACTGGGTATTTACCCCAGAAATATGAAAACGCTAATTCAAAGAAATATATGCACCCCTGTGTTTATTACAACATTATTTACAGGAGTCAAATCATGGAAGCAGCCCAAGTGTCCAACAACCGATGAACAGATAAAGAAGATGTGAAATACACGACAGGATATTATTGGCCATAGAAAAGAATGAGATCTTGCCACTCCCAACAACATGGATGGATCTAGGGAGCATCATGCTAAGCAAAGTCAGTCAGAGAAAGATAAATACCATATGATTTCACTCCCTTGTGGAATTTCAGAAACAAAACAAATGAACAGAGGGAAAAAGAGAGAGACAAACCAAAAAACACTTAGCTCTAGGCAACAAACAGATACTTGCAGAGGGGAGGTAAGTGGGGGATGGGTGGAATAGATGAAGGGGATGAAAAGTACGCCTAACCTTGATGAGCACTGAGTAATGTTTAGAATTGCTGGGTCAGGGACGCCTGCACGGCTCAGTTGGTTAAGCCGCTGCCTTTAGCTCCGGTCATGATTCCAGGGGTGTGGGATTGAGTCCTGCATCAGGCTCCTTGCTCAGCAGGGAGCCTGCTTTTCTCTCTGCCTCTGCCTGCTTGTGTGCTCCCTCTCTTCTGACAAATAAATAAATAAAATCTTAAAAAATAATAATAATTGTTGAATCACTGTATGATACCCCTGAAGTTAATATAACACTATTATGCTAGCTATACTGAAATTTTAAAAAAAATTTTTTAAAGATTTTATTTATTTATTTGACAGGCAGAGATCACAAGTAGGCAGAGAAGCAGGGAGAGAGAGGAGGAAGTAGACTCCCCGCTGAGCAGAGAGCCCAATGTGGGGCTTGATCCCAGGACCCTGGGATCATGACTTGAGCCTAAGGCAGAGGCTTTAACCCAGGGAAAGCCACCCAGGGGCCCCCTGAAATTAAAATTTTAAAAAACGATTAAAAAATCTTAAATTCATAAATGCATAAATAAAAGCCTGGAAATATTAAAAAGATAAAGATAAAGATAAAAAGACAAAGACAGGTTAACATCTTCCATTTACCTGTGGCTATCCTCTTTCCAGTCCTCTCGACATATTGCATACAGGGGAATTGTGGGGTGCTTCAGTCAGACAGAAGTGTCCCAAATGGGTGGGGGCTACAGCACGGCTGGTGAAAGAACTCACCCAAGGCAGAACGAAAGAGGGAAAAGTTTACTGAGCACAGCGCTAGGGGGCAGCTGGTAGGATAGCAGAGACTGTCTGCGATGAGATGGTGGTGAGGGGCCACATTTACAGGACAGAGTGAAGAGGGATGGGAACATATACAATTTTCTCTCTTTTGGGAACTGTGCCTTGTTAGAAGTAGCCCGTTGGTTAGACAGAGCCTGCAGCTCTTTCACTTAACGAGTCTGTCCGCATCCGGTCCAGGAGTCACTATGAGACCTTTTGCCTTGCTCGCATTTCCATGGCTCAAGCCTTAAAAGTGGCCCCTATGGGGATTATCTCCAAGAATCATCTTGAATTTTCTAAAATCTTTTAATGAAGTGGATATTGGTTATATAATTATATATTAATTATATACAGTTATATATAATATATATATACGTTATATATAACTAATATATATAATTACATATAAATGTACAATATATGTAAGTTATATATAACGTATATATATTATATATAATTATAATATATAATATATAATTATAATATATAATTATATATATAATATATAAATAATTATATATATAAATAATTATATATAAATATATAATATATATATTAGTTATATATTATATAAAAGACTTAACTGCAACATAAAGAAAAAATTTTTTAATTTTATTTATTTAATTCCTGGGACTCGATCCCGGGACCCTAGGATCATGACCTGAGCCAAAGGCAGATGCTTAACCCCTGAGCCAGCCCAGCACCCTATGACATAGAGAAAAAACTTAAAAAGTATGTTTAAGCCAGACAAAATTTCCTTATTTGGAAAATAAAAGTAGGCACACAAATTCACAACACTGTATCACACTGTACCCATTCCCCTTACCTCTTTCTGTTTACAGGACTGCTAAAATCAGAAATCCTCCTCTGATAGAGAAAGTGAGATGCTAAATGGCTAGTTGCACCCCCCAGGTTAAGGCTAAGGCTAAGGCTAAAACAACAGCGCAACGCCATTTTCATGGGAAGGAGTCTCCCTTGCTTATATGTGCTCCCCATCACATCTAAAACAATTCCCTGCACATAATCTGTGCATTATAAACACTGAACAAATGAAAAAAGTAAAGACTAATTATAGCAGAAGACACAATAGCCTGACGCATATGGAAATGTCACCGTTATTACTGGTAGAAATGATAGAGGAACCTGTCTTTGGTTCACCTCGATTTCATCCATGAATCCGAGGCCACACGCTCTAGTCTCGAGCCGTGCTGTGGCCAGACAGGGGCCCCTCATCAGAGGAAGCACTCGTTCAAATAAGCTTACATGTGGTTAGAGAACAGACTGAAACACAGCGCACTCTCTCAGGGGACAGGCAGGTCTGAAAAGCAGAGCTCCAAAAAGCTAAAGCAAACTTCTTCTACTCTTTCTCCTAAACTTGCCAACGAGATGAATCAGTCCTCCTCCTTTGAATGAGTGTGGGTGCGGGTGTTCAAGGATCTTCACAAGACAACATGTCTCCAAGCATTTTTGTTCCTCATTTTCCCATACTTTTTTTTTTTTTAAGATTTTATTTGAAAGAGACCTCTAACAGGGGAGTGGGAGGCACAGAAGGTGATGGGCACAGAAGGAGAAGGGGAAGCAGACACCCTGCTGAGCAAGGAGCCAGACATGGGCTCAATCCCAGGACTCTGAGATCATGACCTGAGCCAAAGGCAGCTGCTTAATCGACCAAGCCATCCAGATGATGTCAAGATGGGTGTAATACTCGATTAGCATTTCATCAACTTCTTTTTCTTTTTTTTTTTTTTAAGATTTTATTTATTTGACAGAGAGAGATCATAAGTAAGTAGGTGGGGGGGGGGGGAGCAGAGCAGAAAGCCCAGTGTGGGGCTTCATCCCAGCCAGGACCCTGAGATCATGACCTGAGTTGAAGACAGAGGCTCAAACCACTGAGCCACTCAGGTGCCCCGATGTCAACTTCTCAAGTTGGATGTTTGCCATGATCATTTTCAGACTTTCTCCTTTTCTTTCTAAGCATTTAAAACTATAAAATGCTGGGCGCCTGGGTGGCTCAGTGGGTTAAGCCGCTGCCTTCGGCTCAGGTCATGATCTCCGGGTCCTGGGATCGAGTCCCGCATCGGGCTCTCTGCTCAGCAGGGAGCCTGCTTCCTCCTCTCTTTCTCTCTGCCTGCCTCTCTGCCTACTTGTGCTCTCTCTCTGTCAAATAAATAAATAAAATCTTTAAAAAAAAAAAAACTATAAAATGCTTTTTATATACTGCTTTAGCTATATTGTATATATTTTGATATTTAGTATTTTCATTATCATGCAGTTCTAAGCATTTTCTAATATACATTACAATTGCTTTTTCAGTCGAGTGTTTTTAGAAGTGTGATTTTCAAATTACTAAGATAGGAGATGTCTTTAGTTATCTGTTTTTTTAATTATCTGCTATTTTCATCTAATTTAATTTCATCATAGTCTGAGGTATGATCAATTATAATCCTGATTTTTAAAATATTTTTTAGGACTTGATTTATGATATATGTAAGTGTCCCATGAATGTCTGAAAAGAATATATATTCTCTAATAGGGGGATGAAGAGTTTTACCCTCCTATTGGGGAATATATGTTCTTGAGAAAGATAATTATTATATGGTTTCACTCATATGTGGAATGTAAGAGGAAGCCCAGAAGATTATAGGGGAAGGGAGGGAAAACTGAATGGGACATAATCAGAGAGAGAGAGACAAACCATGAGACACTCTTAACTATAGGAAACAAACTGAGGGTTGCTGGAGGGGAGAGGGATGGGGGAATGGAGTAACTGGGTGATGGGCATTAAGGAGGGCATGTGGTGTGATGAGCACGTAACTGATGAATTACTGAATGCTGCATCTGAAACTAACATGTACTATGTGTTGGCTAATTGAATTTAAATAAGTTTTTGAAAAAGAATAAATATTCTTTTATCTATGTTCATAGCTATTCATTAGGTCAAGCACATTGTTATATAATTCTAGTGTTCCATTATCTTATAATTTCTGTCTTCTTGATCTACAAATTATTTAGAGAGATGTGTTAACATTTCCCACCAAAATGATCAATTTATCAACATCTCTTTGTACTCTCTCAAGTTTTATTTACATCGTTTGGAGCTATTTCACTGGGTGCATGAAAGTTTAGATTCCTGTTGTGTCTATCTTCTGATGAGTTAAATGTTATATCACTAAAACTAATGTGTTATTCTTTATATACAAAAACACATTTTGTCTTAAATTTTACTTAATCTCATATAATTAAGGCTAAATGGGGTGCCCAGGTGACCCAGATGTTGAGCATCTGCCTTCAGCTCAGGTCATGATCTCCAAGTCCTGGGATTGAGCGCTGTGTGCGGCTCCCAGCCCAGTGGAGAGTCTGCTTCTGCCTCTCCCCCTGCTTGTGCTCTGTCTCTCTCTCTCATGAATGAACGAAGGAATGAATAAGGATACATCTGATTTCCTTTGTTTTGTGTTTCCCTAGTGTATCCTTTGGATGCTTTTGCCTTTGACTTTTTTTGTCCTTTATATTTTTGGTGTGTTTCTTGGAAATGGCCTATAGTATGTTCCTTATTTCAAAGCTGAGCTAATATTCTTTCTCTTACCTGATGTGTTTAATTCATTTACATATATTTTTGACATAGTTGGATTTATTTTTCTTATATCTTTTTTAAAAAATTTTTTCATTTCAGTGCTTCTTTTTTATTTTTCCTTCACTTTGTTGTTGTTGTTAAGTAAACCATGACACCCAATAGGGGGCTCAAACTCTTGACCTCAGGATCAAGAGTCACATGCTCTGCTGACTGAACCAGTCAGGTGCCCCTATTTTTCCTTCTTTACTATTTGTTCTAAATTTGTTCTAAATTAAGGTTTTAGTTTGGTTTGGTTTTTCTCCCCCATTTACTGATTTGAGAGTTATTGTACTTGTTTTCTACTCTCTCAATGGGAATTGGTGAGATCTTTTTTAAAGATTTTATTTATTTATTTGAGGAGAGAGAGCACAAGCAGGGGGAGTGGCAGGCAGAGCAGGCAGAGGTCATAATACCAGGGTGCTAGGATCGAGCCTGGCATCGGGCTCCCTGCTCAGCGGGGAACCTGCTTCTCCCTCTCCCACTCCCTCTGCTTGTGTTCCCTCTCTCACTGTCTTTCTGTCAAATAAATAAATTTTAAAATCTGTTAAAAAAATTTTTGTTCATCTGAAATGTTTCTTTTGTTTGTTTGTTTTAAGTTTGCTGCATGTGAAATTCTAGGATGGAGGGAATTTCTTCTCGTACTTGGCTACCCTTGTACTATACCATAGTCAAGAGTCTATTTCATATTCTTTCATGGATAATGTCTTCCCTGGATTGTTATATGGCCTCTTCTCTTTGGTGTTCTGCAATGGCACTCTGATATGTGCTTGTTGATTTCCTTTCATTTAATCCACTTGGGATTCCCTGGGATTCCTGAATCTGAGAATTGGTGTCTTCCTGTTTTAGTGATTAAGTGATTCATTTTCTTATTCTTGCCTTTCCTCATTATTTTTTTTTAAAGATTTTATTTATTTATTTGACAGAGAGAGATCACAAGTAGGCAGAGAGGCAGGCAGAGAGAGAGAGGAGGAAGCAGGCTCCCCGCCAAGCAGAGAGCCCGATGCGGGACTCCATCCCAGGACCCTGAGATCATGACCTGAGCTGAAGGCAGCGGCTCAACCCACTGGGCCACCCAGGCGCCCCATTGCCTTTCCTCATTATCTTGATGCTTTGTTGTTGGGTTGTTTTTTTTTTCTGCAATTAACTGCTTGTTAGAGCACTGGTCCAAGGGTCAGTGAACACTTGTGTCCAATGAAAGTCATATGGTTTTATAAAAATTACAATTGGAACACAGCCACACCAATTTATGAATTGTCTATGGATCCTTCCAGGTTTCAACAGTGAACCTGAGTAGTTGTGACAAAAATAAGAGGCCCACGGTGCCTAAAATATTTATCATCTGAGCCTTTAAGGAGGAGCTACCTGATCCCTGCTTCCAGCCTTTGTATCTTTTTTTCACTTTCACTTTTTAAATTTGCCTAATTTAATTGCTTTTCTATAAGCCTCCTCTATGTCTTTTTCACTTCTTGTTTTTTCATTGTCTATAGTTCTTACTCATTTTTTATTCCCTCTTTTTTTTTAAAAAAACACGTTAAACTTTTTTCTGGATCAAATAAATAACTGTGATATTTTAATACCAAAGTCTTTACGGGCCTCATCCTGATGCTTATTTTTTCTGCCCATTCTTGTTAACAGTGCCTCAGACCCTCATGAGTTTTGTACTTTTTTTTACAATGAGGTTATATTTCTAATACCTCTATGGGGGCGCCTGGGTGGCTCAGTGGGTTAAAGCCTCTGCCTTCAGCCCAGGTCATGATCCCATGGTCCTGGGATCCAGCCCCGCATCGGGCTCTCTGCTCAGCAGGGAGCCTGCCTCTTCCTGCTCTCTCTGCCTGCCTCTCTGCCTATTTGTGATTTCCATCTGTCAAATAAATAAATAAAATCTTAAAAAAAAAAAAAAGAATTCTAATACCTCTATGGGGATTTTTTCAGGCCTGCTTTAGGGATGACTTCCTCTCCTGAAGATTTGCATTCCTTCCATTCTATCCACCCAGGTCTACTTTAAATTACATTTACTGTTTATAGTTACAAAGAAGAATAATGATGTAAGGGCCATTAATTCATAAAATGACTATTTTCCCTCAATTCATATAGCCAAGTTCAAAATAGAAAAGTAGGATGGATTTCTTTTCTAGTTCATTCTATTTTTGAGTGTTAACTCTTCCTTGGTCTGTTTTGTATTGGGAGGATGTTAATCCTGCCTCTGTCCTCTTCACGGGTGCAAGGCTTTGTTTTCCACACCTGACGGTATTTCCATCAGACCGAAGTTCAAGGCCACCTGGTGTCAGAAGTTACCACATACAATTGGCTTGGTGCCCCCCCCCTCCTGGTTTGAGATTGTGCCCCTACTGTCTGGCAGGTTCACTTTTGCAGTTGAAAGAGTGAGGTTTTATTTTAATATTTTCAAAGGTTGGGTAGCAGGAGACTTTTAAAATATATAGTCTAGGGACGCCTGGATGGTTCAGTTGGTTAAGTCACTGCCATCAGCTCAAGTCATGATCCCAGGGTCCTGGGATTGAGCCCCACATACGGCTCCCTGGCAGGAAGCCTGCTTCTCCCTTTCCCTCTGCTGCTCCTGTTGGGTCCCCCAAAAATGGGTACCCCAATAATGGGTCCGTGATTAAAGCAGCGAGACTGATACAAAGCAAAAGCCTTAGTTCCTTTAAGCTGTCTGGTCATATCTGAATCATTTCAAATATGACATCCCAGTCAAAGCCTTGGTAAAATAACCAGTGTTTCCAATAGTGTCCTGTTACAAGGAGAATAGATTCTTATTGAACTTATGCAAATGACTCATTGCCAAGAAAGAAAGATACTTATTAAGACCTTTTGGTTTCAAAGGGTTCAGATAGAGAGAAAAGTTGAATGCCTTGATTCACTTACAAATGAGCACTTTTACATCTCTATAAGTTACAGATAACTTAAGAAAATGTTTCCCTAGTCTGGAATAGCAAACATTAGAGAACCAGCAATGTTTAAAATAAGACAACACATTAAGAGACACAACATTACAACTTCTTCAGTTCATCTAGTCCCATGTTACTAATTCTGGTTTAGTCCGAATGCAGCTTTTACTTCTGGAAATTCTTACCCATTTCAGTTCCAGGATTTTAACAAAGACCTGTTTTTGTCCTGAAAGTCTCCCATATGAATTTCCTTTAAGGTGGAATTCATCTTACAAGAGAATTAAAATAATTATAAATGATAAAAACTCAGAATAGATACAGTTAAATATCAAGTGATGACCCTTATCAAAACATTAAAACTTTAGGAAATGTATAGAACCTCTAGAGTCATTAAAGCATTTACCGAAATGTAACCCAAGGTTTATCACTGTTTTAGCAGTACTCCCTGAGTAACTTAGCATATCAAGGAAAAGCCTTAGGAGTCAAAGAGATCTCATTTACAACTCTGGGCAGGCAAAGAGAAAACCATATACACTTTTTTTTTTTTTTTAACCAGATCAATTAACCTAAGAAAACTTTGCCCTTTTAAACAGAGAGAAAACCGGGTGCCTGGGTGGCTCAGTGGGTTAAGCCACTACCTTCAGCTCAGGTCATGATCTCAGGGTCCTGGGATCGAGTCCCGCATCAGGCTCTCTGCTCAGCAGGGAGCCTGCTTCCTCCTCTCTCTCTCTGCCTGCCTCTCTGCCTACTTGTAATCTCTCTCTGTCAAATAAATAAATAAATCTTAAAATAAATAAATAAACAGAGAGAAAACCAGCTTTTTTTATACCAGTGTCTTTCCTTCAGTCTTAGTTACACTTCGCAGAATTTTGTACTCTTAGAAATACCTTAACCTCTACTGAAGACTAAATATTAATCAATTGTGAGCTATTACAACAGAATTCAGTTAAGCACAAAAGATGTTAACCAACAGATTTCAAAAGCACAAACCTAAGCGACCAGCGCTCTAGCATTTTATCCCATTTGGTTTAAAGTTTCAGGTTAGCAAAGACTTTGAAAGCTACTTTAACAATTACCCATTAGAATCTTGAGACAGACAATTAACCATCAGTTTAGTCATCTCTTTGCTAACAGATTTTAACAAATAACATGAGCTTATTTGACTTTAAGTAAAAACTCTGAAGTCTCACATGTTCATCCTAATTAACCCGACAAACTTAACTTAGTTCAAATACGGATTTACGTTCCACCTGGGCCCACTCCGCTTTGAATGTTTACCTGAGACCCGGGTGGGAAGATCCGGAGTGGGGTGGTGTTAGGTCCAGGGGGTGCTCTTCTTGTTTCCCGACAGTGAAGAACAGAACCAAGGGCCACCAGAAGGCAGAGAAAGGGTTTCCAGTTCCACAGCTCATCAGCTCCAAGAGAGAAGCAGACACCATACTTTCCCCGCCAGCAAGGGGGAGGGGCTAGGCAGTCCATGTTGGGCCAGAGAAGGCAAGGAATGTCCCCAAAACAAAGGTAGTTTTGGCAGCTGCTAGGGAATATTTCTTAAAGTCTCTGTCTTGAGTTAGACTAACCTCAGTTGGCTCCAGTTATAGCCCTTAACACAAGAAATGAGTGAGGGAGAAGCCCCACATCTATTAGGAGGAACGGAGAGACGAAAGTCAGAGTCCCCTTACTCTCTGCTTGCCCCATTCCTTCAAACACAACAAACACAACAGACCCCAGAGAGACAAGACAAAGACGACTGCAAACCCCTCGGCCCTTACCCAGAGCCGGCCATCGGTGGGGTTTTCTCAGCCCCCTGCAGATGCTCGCCAGTGGGGATTTCTCGGTCCCCTAGAGACACTTGCCAAGAGGAGCCACAGAACAGAACCAGACCCAGCGGCCCTCACCCAGAGGCTGCTGCTGGCAGGGGTTTCCCGGCCCCACACAGACGGGGGTTTCCTGGCCCCCTACAGATGCTCACCAAGATGAGCCACAGAATAGAACCAGACCCAGATGACCGCCTAGGGGGGACTCGGAACCCTAGACTATCTACCAGAAGAGGGACGGGGCATCCCCGCATCCACTCCAGCCCTGGGGAGCATGGCTGCATCTAGCTTCTCCCTAGTGGGCCATACCTGGAGCTCCGCAACCAGACAGAGATTCAGACCCAGAAATTCCGATGCTGGCTCAGTTCTCATCATTTAATCCTGGACGAGCCCCCATATGTTGGGTTCCCCCCAAAAATGGGTACCCCAATAATGGGTCCGTGATTAAAGCAGCGAGACTACACAAAGCAAAAGTCAAGCAAAGCTTTATTTTGCGTCAAGCATCAAGAATCAAACCCGCCATCAAACAGACCACTCAGGGCAACCCCTTACAGAAAGGACAACCCCTCCCTGCATTCCAAACTAACTTTTATAGAGCAAAGGCCATGTGGTTGGGCCTGGCCACACACAGGTGGCCAATGAAATTGTAACACACAGAGAAAGCTGCCACAATCATACTGGGTGACCAATTGAATTACAATTTACCCTAGTAGACATTTGAACCAGCCTATCACCTAGTTCAGAATTGGTGCCCAAAAGGTGCCCAAAGGGCGGGGCCCATACTCCTTGGAAGCTAGGAGACAGTATTCGCCCCCACTGATTGAATACCTCCACCTGGCCTGACCCACCTTGTACTTGGACTTTGTTACCTGGGACTGGTTTCTGGGACTTGTTTGTAAGTACCTTCCCTTGGGGGGTTGGGGCAAGGTCATTAAAGTTTTGCAACAAGATGGCAGTTTGACTTGGGGGTGAGGCTGCTCTGGCTGAATAGACCCTCACACTCCCCCTGCTTGTGCTCTCTCACTGTCTCTGTCAAGTAAATAAATAAAATTTTAAAAAGAAAGAAACACTCTGCACAAGACATGGGCAAGAAAATGGATACAATAATTTTCATTTTAACATGAGCTAAATTCTGAAAATTGAAAACATTATCTGTTCAGCAGAAATCAAGCGAACCAACTCGTTTGTACCTACACGAAATAGTATGCAATAGTTAATAAGAATAAATTCAAAATTTTATGGGTCAACTTGGGAAAACCTAAAAAACAAATTACTGAGTAGAAAAAGGCAAGATATAAAATAACAGTTATACTAAAATATCATTTATTTATATTTTAAACACAAAAAACAGCACTGTATGTTATTTATGGATACTTAAGTATCTATAAAAATGTAAAAACCTTTATGGGATCATTATCCTCCAACTTTGGGGAAGTAGTTCTTCTAGCAAGAGAAGCGGGAAGAGGAAAGAGTGATGTTTTAGCATTATCTGCGGTGTTCTTTTTAATACAAAAATATCTAAAACAAATATAGTAAAATACTAACATCTCAAATTTGATGCTAATTATATAATACATATAATCAGAGGCATAAATATACATATATTTATTTTATGTATTATTTTTGTATTTGTGTATTATTTTCTGTGCACTTCTGAATGCCTAAACCACTTTATAATTGATTTTTTAAAGAAGAAGAAAAAAATTAATGAGTGTAAAAATTGCCAATTTTTTTTTTACAGGAACACTTATGAACAGACATTTGAAGATATAAATATATGTACTGCTATAAGAAAATAAAAGGTTAATCAGTGTTTCAGAATATCTAAAAACCAGCCCAAGTATTGACAACATTGTGAATTCCATAAGAACCAAAATTTTAACTGTTTTCTTTTTCCTGAATTACCAGCACCTAAACAGAGACTAGCACATATTAACATCTTAAAAATGTAAAATTTCTGAATGCTAAAAGCAAGTATAATAATAGTCAAAATACAAATGATAGAGTAGAGAAAACATTTGTACCATTCATAATAGGAAAAGGTTAATATTGCTAATATTTTGAAGACATCTACAAATTAAATACATATAAAGGACAATCTAATAGGAAAAAAAGTCCTAGATACATGAACCACCAATCACAAAAAGAGAAATTGAAAACTGCCAACAAACATGAAAAGATAGGCACCTTAATTATTAATTAGGGAGATATCAATTGAAACAAAAACTTCTTTGCATATCTAATTGGCAAAAATTTCAAAAGACAGTGAACATACAGAAATAGCACTAGTACAGAGAAACTGACACATTTACAAACAGTTCATAAAAATGTAACTGCAACAGGGGGCCTGGGTGGCTCAGTAGGTTTAGCAGCTGCCTTCAGCTCAGGTCATGATCTGGGGGTCCTGGGATCCAGCCCCGTATTGGGTGGGCTCCTTGCTCTGCAGGGAGCCTGCGTCTCTATCTCCCTCTGCCTGCCTGCCTACCGCTCCCCTGCCTGTGCCCTCTCTCTCTCTCACACACTCTCTCTCTCTGTCAAATATATAAATAAAATCTTTTTTAAAAATGCAACTGCAATAGATAATAAACCCATAAAATATGCATATATATCGCCCCCAAAGTATTGTCTGGCTCCTAAAATGTTCAAGATGCCCAAAGAAAAACAACATCTGGAAGGCTGAGACAAAAGAAAGGAGGTTTGGAGCTTGAGTTCTATCAATTTAGAAGAATTGGTAAACAACTTGGAGTTTCCACTGAAATTGCTGAGGACTAAAAGCTGTGGCTCAAGACTAAGGAGTTGTTCTAAAAATAAAGGCAAAACCAAAACACACCAGCCTTTAAAAAAGTATAAGAACAAATCTCCACTCATTCAAAGTGGTGGACCAATAATTTGTCTTCCTGGATATAAATGATCTTTGGAGAAAGGTTATAGAATCTAGTGGCTCTATAAATATCATTCTCTAGTACCCAGTATATATGGCATCAATACAAGCAATACGCACTAAATCTGTGAAACATGTGACCCATAATCAGAAGGAAAAGTAATCAGCGGAAACTGACACATGGATGACCTAAACACTGAAGTCAGCAATAGATTTAAAACAGATATTAAAAATATCTTTTAACCTAAAGAAAAATATGTTCATAATCAATGAACCAATGGGGAAATCTCTGCAGAGGAATGGGAATATTGAAATGAAAACTCCAGAATTGAAAAGCAAAATGTCTGGAATGAAAAAGTCATGGGTGGGGGGGCACCTGGGTGGCTCAGTGGGTTAAGCCTCTGCCTTCAGCTCCAGTCATGATCCAGGGTCCTGGGATCGAGCCCCACATTGGGCTCTCTGCTCAGCGGGGAGTCTGCCCCCCCCCCCCGCCTGACTCTCTGCCTACTTGTGATCTCTGTCAAATAAATAAATAAAATCTAAAAAAAGGAAAAAGAAAAAGCCATGGGATGAGTTTAATGGTAGAACGGAATTATAAAATAAAGGATCAAGGACTTCAAACACAGATCAGTAAAAATTATTCTGTTTCATAAGATAGAATTTTTCTAATAAAAAAAAATACAGAATTTCAGTGACCTCTGGAATGGGTTAAGAATTATGCCAGTCCTATTTGAATTCCAATAGAAATGGGTATTCATTATAAATATGCCAAACTATTTCAAGTTGTTAAAATTTGTCTAAATAACTGAGTTGCTAAATATGACATTTTATTCCATAAGACCTGAGGGATTAAAAGTATTTTCAGGGGCGCCTGGGTGGTTCAGTGGGTTAAGCCGCTGCCTTCGGCTCAGGTCATGATCTCAGGGTCCTGGGATCAAGTCCCGCATCAGGCTCTCTGCTCAGCAGGGAGCCTGCTTCCCTCTCTCTCTCTCTCTGCCTGCCACTCCATCTACTTGTGATTTCTCTCTGTCAAATAAATAAATAAAATTAAAAAAATATATATTTTCAAAGCGAATTTCAGTTATTCTGTAAATAATGAGAAAGTAAAAGAAGTGCATTAAAGAAATGAGACACTGCCTGCAAGCCCCACTTCTTTTTCCCAGTTCCCTCCTTTCTCTTAAATCTTTGGCCTTTAAATCATTTCATGACTTGCTTTATGATTATAAAAATTAACATGAGATTTGTCTACTTCAGAATGGTAAGATGTTTTGGACTGGGGTGGGTAGAGGATAGAGGAATTCAAGGTAATTACTCCTTAAAAGCTAATTAACATATTTGGTGACACCCTGCTATTGATGTCCTTTCCTATTGATGTCCCTCCCTCCAATTCTTTCTATTCTCCAACATATTTCCTTTGAACTTGCCTAAAACCAGTGCAAACACACAATTGAATATAAACATAAGGAACCCTTGATAAAACTATGTGTTCACTAAAATATTTATTCTGCCCGTGGCCTCATATCCTATCTTCCATGAACTTCTTGGGTCCATCACCTTTCTCACAAGAGTCCTCTCATTCTTTCCTAATAACTGCCTATTGTATCCATTGGAAGAAATGTTTATGTTTTAAGTAAAAAATGTTCTTCCAAATCAATTGCTTGTTCAACTATATTTCCTGGGACATTCAACCCAGTCACATCTTGGATGATCTCTTAAAAGAAGACATGAAGATGTAGATTTGAAGAGATCAGGCCTCCAGAACCCCATTATGCAGAGTCTGCAACTACAGGACAAGCTGGATAAGCTTGGCTAAGGCAGGTCGCCTACAGCTGTTGAAGAACGACTCCCAGGAGTTTCTGGAGTTGCAGTGTCTTCCTGCCAAGTTCTCAAGATGGGACTCCTCTCCTGCCAGAACACAGTCATCCCAAATCTCTCCCACCAGTTTTCATGCCTCTCTACTTTCCCCAAACCAGCTACTCTGCTCCTCTATGCAATTTTGTGATTCCTATCTTCCTCTTAATGGTTTTGCAAATTTTCAAAGTAAGGCTGACTCCCTCCCCTGGCTTTTTTTCAACTTTTTTTGTAGTGTGAATTAATGCATGGTCATCATAAACATAATTGTAAAATTCAAAAAGCACATGAAAGCACTTCACCTCTCTTACCCTAAGACAACTGATTTTGATTTCTTTATTGAGTGATTCTTTTTGAGCTCAAATCCTTTGGAAAATACAACCTCAAGGTGTGTGTGTGTGTGTGTGTGTGTGTGTGTGAATTAGACAACAACAACTTTTTATCCAGCCATAGAGCCCTGTAGGGAGGCACTGCAGTGAAAGGTATGAGGGATAGTATAGAGGGTATTCTGAAAAGTTCCAGAGAATCAGGGTCCTCTCCAGGTTCATCCACTAAATCACTGTGCAACAGTGACTAAAATCACTTTATCTCCCTGAGGTCAGGTTTTTAAAGAGGCTAGACTTGATAATTCTAGGTTTACTTTCATGTGGTGGTGTTAGTTATTTTTTTGTTGTCCCACCTCAATTTGCATTTGACTTTCCTGTGCATTTGTGTTTTGTGATTATTTGTATCTATGCTCCTCGGTTAAATTAGTAAATTAATCTTGATGGAGACAAGGTCACTCACCTTTGGCATATTATTTTGAGTTAAAGTTACCTAAGAAACAGCCAATGCAAAAAGGCCACTCTCTAATCGTCTTTTGTCTCCCTGGAAGCAGGAAATAAATCTCCCATGTGAAAGGAATCCTCCGGGTACCAGCAGGAAGAGAGACATCCTATCACCAAGGCAGAATTTAGGGCCGGGAAGGTTGTATAACAAACCTTTTTTTTTTAAATATTTTATTTATTTATTTGACAGACAAAGATCACAAGTAGGCAGAGAGGCAGTCAGAGAGAGAGGAGGAAGCAGGCTCTCTGCGGAGCAGACAGCCCGATGTGGGGCTGGATCCCAGGACCCTGGGATCATGACCTGAGCCGAAGGCAGAGGCTTTAACCCACTGAGCCACCCAGGCGCCCCAATATAACAAACCATCTTACTTTACTAAACTGACTCTGCCAAGATCAGACTCCTTCATCTTGTAAATTCCTCACAAATGTATTGTTTCTTTGCCTAAAATATATAAAAGCTACCTGCTTTGGACACTTATTATTTTGGTCTCATATTTCTATGCACTTCCATACATGTGATTTAAATTTGTTTTTCTCCTGGGTTGCCTAGGTGGCTCAGTCGACTAAGTGTCCAACTCCTAATTTGGGCTCAGTTCATGATCTCAGGGTCCCAAGATTGAGCCCTGTGTTGGGCTCCAGGCTGGGCACGGAGCCTGCTTAAGATTCCCTTTGCCCCTTCCCACTCAAGTACGCGCGCGTGCTCTGCCTCTCTCTTAAAAAAAAAAAAAAAAAAAAGTTTTTCTCCTGTTAATCTATTTCATGTCAATTTAATTATTAGATCAGCCAAAGAACCGAAAAAGGAAGAAAAAAAAATTTCCCACTCCCACAGTCTTCTTATCCTTTGCATCTGCCCAAATACACTGGAGGAGGGAAGAAAAAAAAAAACCCACAATGAAGACTTTGCCTCATGAGAGCAAACCAAGATTGAATTGCAGGTTTAACCTACCCCAGAAAGGTGACCCTTTCAAAGTCCTTCTGAACTTTCCTGATCAGCACTACTGAAGTAATCTGCATGATAAAACCCCTTGCTGTTTCCTTCCCCAGCAATAGAAGAGTCCTCTCCTGAAATGATCCTTTCTTTTCTTTTGCTAATAACTGTTTGCCCCACCCTCCTTCCTATAAAAATCCTCCATTTTGTACAACTCTTCGGGGCTTTTCTCTACATTCTAGATGGGGTTCTCCTTGAATCATGAATTGCGTAATAAAGATCTTTAAATTTGCTTGGCGGAATTTTGATTATTAACAATAGTGTATCGCATCTAATAGGTGCTCAATAAAGGTAGGAAGGATGGAAGTGAGGAGAATTTAAGACTAATGAAGATAGTTTTTGGTGAGGGAGCAGAAGGCTGGCTAAGGACAGGCAGAAGCTGACACCCCACAACCTACCCTCCGTGGGATATATGTGACATTCCTCAGGCACTCCTGGATGCCCTAAAGAAAAAAATTCATAGAGATTATGATCCTGCAAGACCAGGAGTCTCCCTCAGTTCACAAAAGTCTTAGCAGTTTACAAGAACAAAGCATTTCTGTCAATGGCTTAGCTTCCAGAAGAGAATGTAGATGCACTTAAATGTCCTTATAATCTGCAGCCCATTAACAGATAGTTGAAATGGGCAAAGTGCAATGGTCTTCAGGAAACTCCCAACTATCTTCCTGTGAATGTCTCACTGGAAAGGAAAACAACCTTGACAATGGTAAGGTCTCCGGTTATCTTGTAGGTCCTCTTTAGCACAGGAGAGTTCTTTTGAAACCTCCCTTTTCCCTTAACTCCCCCAATGCCCAAGTATGTAATCAGCCTGTCCTCACAGCCCTGGGCAGCAGCTCTTCCTGCCCATGGGTCCAGTTCCCATGCTTTCATAAACCACCGTTTTGCACCAAAGATATCTCAAGAATTCTTTTTTGGTTGTCAGCTTTGGACTCTACTGAACCTCACCTATAGTCTAAAACCTGATCATATGGTTCCCTGACAGGTTGAGACTTGGATTCTTGGTTTCGGCTCAGGTCATGATCTTAGGGTCCTGGGATGGAGCCCAGCGTGGGCTTTGCATTCAGCAGGAGGTCGGCTGGGTTGTCTCCCCTCTGCCCTGCCATCAATCACTCTCTCTCAAACAAATGAATAAATCTTTTTTTTTTTTAAGATTTTATTTATTTGAGATCACAAGCAGGCAGAGAGAGAGGGGGAAGCAAGCTTTCCGCTGAGCAGAGAGCCCGATGCGGGGCTTGATCCCAGGACCCTGGGATCATGACCTCAGCTGAAGGCAGAGGCTTTAACCCACTGAGCAACCCAGGCGCCCCTGAATAAATCTTTTAAAGTGTGTGTGTGTGTGTGTGTGTGTGTGTGTGTGATGAAGGAGCAGAAGACTGGCTGAAGACACCTTGCAAACTCCCCACCCCCCACTCCTGGATGGGACAGGTGTGACAGGCTTCTAGGAATCTCCCAACTATCTTTTTTTTTTTTTTTAAGATTTTATTTATTTATTTGTCAGAGAGAGAGGGGGAGAGAGCGAGCACAGGCAGACAGAATGGCAGGCAGAGGGAGAAGCAGGCTCCCTGCTGAGCAAGAAGCCCGATGTGGGACTCGATCCCAGGACGCTGGGATCATGACCTGAGCCGAAGGCAGCTGCTTAACCAACTGAGCCACCCAGGCGTCCCCAACTATCTTAATGTTAATACCTCACTGGGGAAACAACCTTAACTTGACAATGGCAAGTGTCCAGCATCTTGTAGGTATCTTGTAGGTATCATGTAGCTCAGTCCTCTTTAGCGTGTGAAAGTTCTTTTGAAACCTCCCTTTTCCTTTTTTTTTTTTTTTTAAGATTTTATTTATTTGAGAGAGAGACAGAGAGAGCATGAGCAGGGAGAAGGTCAGAGGGAGAAGCAGACTCCCCATGGAGCTGGGACCCCGATGCGGGACTCAATCCTGGGACTCCGGAATCATGACCTGAGTCGAAGGCAGTCGTCCAACCAACTGAGCCACCCAGGCGTCCCTCCCTTTTCCTTTTTGTCCCCAACCCCCATGTGTATAATCAGCCACTGCTCCAGACCACGGAGTGTCTGCCCATGGGACCTGTCCTGTGCTTTAATGAACCATCATTTTGCACCAAAGCCATCTCAAGAATTTTTTCTTGGCTGTCAGCTCTGGACTCTACCCCACCGAACCTCACTTATGTTCCAAAATCACATCATGCCTGTGTATAAAGAATTGTTATATCCACAGAATGTCATTACGTATCTTTACGTAACAGCATTCCCAACAAACCTTGCATAGGAGCAAGATTGTTTTTATTAGAGAGCCAGTAATTTGATTGCTCAAGGTTTCATTTGTTTTAGGAATTAGAGCCACACAGGATGACCTTGTTTGTCTTCTTGGGGGAATGGGGATTGTTTACCAGCTCTGGTGGTGGTGCTAGTGGTGTCCTTGGTCTGGTAGCAGCTGCTGTCACTGACGTCGCTCTTAACCACAGAGGCACCGTACACAACCACCCCTGGGTTAACACGGAAGGTAGCGCTTTCATTCCCACAGCCCTCCGAAAGAATAAAGTAGAAAAGGGTTATATGAGCCAGAACAAGTGTACCAGGCAGATTTTTCCTATAAAGATATAGCAAGGAAGGGCACCTGGGCAGCTCAGTCAGTTAGGCACCTGCCTTCCCCTCAGGTCATGATCCTAGGATCCTGGGATCAAGTCTCGCATGGGCCTCCCTGCTCACGAAGAACCTGCTTCTCCCTCTGCTTCTGCCTCTGTGTGCTCTCTCTCTCTCTCAAATAAATGAATAAAATCTTTTTAAAAAAAATTTTTTTAAAAGATATTATAGCAAGGAAGACTTTCAGAAGACATACATTCCCCAGGTCCTTCTAACTTCTTTTTCCTTTGTTTGAAAAAAACTGAAAATAAGAGGCTGAAAGGGAATTCTTCTATCATGTAATTCATTTTGCTCCCAGATTCATTTGTTTAAAAATTACAGATTAAATAACAAGATTATAATGTGAAGTGTTCTTTTTTTTAGAAAAAGATTTTATTTATTTATTTGACACAGAGAGAGAGATTACAAGTAGGCAGGAGGCAGGCAGAGAGAAAGGGGGAAGCAGGTTCCCTGCCAAGCAGAGAGCCCAATGCGGGGCTCGATCCCAGGACCCTGAGATCATGACCTGAACTGAAGGCAGCGGCTTTAACCCACTGAGCCACCCAGGTGCCCCCAATGTGAAGTAACCTGTGGAGTAATGCAAAGGACTGTCCTTTTGGGGAGGGGAAGGACCTGGGGAGAGGAAGACTTGTCCCTGCTGTGGGAAGAATTCTCCCTCACACAGAGATACACTTCTACCTCCCCTCGTCCTCTGCATCCTCACTGCATGGTCTGGCCTTTCTTTTTATCTTATCTTAGTCTTTATTTATTTTCTTGGGACAACTCTGAAGGCTTGGCTTGCGCTAACTCTGCATGCCCTCTAGAAATCAAGTATGTTCTGTTATTTCTTGAGGTCTGAAAGGGGTAGTGGGGTCAGGGATTTATTTGCCTGAAAATATTTGGAAGGAATGTGAGGGGGTGCTTAAGAGGTTGTAGAGCAGATGTTTGCTGAACCAAAAAAATGGTTGTTTTTAGTGACCATTTGCATGGCCCTGGGTCTGCCCAGGATTGCAACCACACAAAACACTTGGCTTAGAGGATCTTTATGCTTATTTAGTAAGTCATGAGAATTAATGTACAAATGGTGTACTCGGGAAATTTGTGAGGAAAATATTGAGTACAGCCTTTAGGTAGGTAGACTTCACGTCAGGATGAGGTATGGATTGACAAAGAGGAAGGTGGACATTTCAAGCAAGGGGTATATACCGTGTACCAAAGCTAAATGATGAAAAAAAGAGAAATTTTATATGTGTAGTAAAATTGATATCGACTGGGGTTAAACATTGGCTTCGAAGCTAATAAAAGTAAAGAAATTTACCTGCTGGGCGTTGGTTCTCTAGGAATTTAGGGCTGATGCCCAACATACCTGCTTTTCTAACCCCAATGTAGCATCAAAAATAGTACAGCTAGGAGTGGTTCCTCAAAAATTTCTCCCCAGTTTTTCAAACTATTTGACGCTCCTGTTCCCACCACCTTTTGGATCCCTGATTCGCCTTGCACAATCAACACCCCTTGCCTATTTTCCTTAGCTCACTGAACATGCTCATTGCTATATTTGCAACGAATGACTTGAAGTATTACCCTACCCATATGGATGTTTGAGTTTAAGGGAGACTGCAGAAGATGTGGAATAACCCAAGACCAAAATTAATTACTCGGCAGTGGTGATTTTCAGTTAGATAACAAGGTAGATGATTTTGGACAGGTGAGACCACCTTGTTACTGCTGAACTTCCGTCCTGTAGTCTGACATCCTATAAGGTAATCCCTGGGTATCTCTACAATGGAAAACAGTGGTATCCTCAACCATTATTGGTTTATGGATTCTAATTCCTACCATAAACACTGAGTTTGATCAAGACTACCTGTGCACAAGCTTATAACACATGCAAATTCAGACCACAAGAAATGATGATTCAATACAAAAGTGCAAAGATGGGTCGCCTGGGTGGCTCAGTCGGTTAAGTGTCTGCCTTCGGCTCAGGTCATGATCTTACTTACAGTCCTGGGGTAGAGCCTCTGTCAGGCTCCCTGCTCAGCAGGGAGTCTCCTCTCCTCCCTCATCCCACTCATGCTCTCTCTTACTCTCTGTCTCTCAAATAAATAAATAAAATCTTAAAAAAAAAAAAAAAAGCAAAGAGATCATTTGTGCCTAATGCTTACATATCAATGAATCACAGCAGATTTCTCTTATAAAAGTATTCACTTAGGATCTTGTTTTCCTCACAAAGTTGTTATGAGATAAACTAGAATTATATAATTTGGAAAAGGGGAAATTAAAAGCACAGTAAGGGGCCCCTGACTGGCTCATTTGGTGGAGCATGTGACTCTTGATCTTGGGGTTGAGTTTGATCCCACACTGGGTATGAAGGTGTGAAGATTGCTTAAAAATAATATATTTAAAAAAAAAAGCAGTGCATAAATGTTATGGATGTTTTGTCTGCTTTACATAGATCGCTGTGATTCTAAGCTCTTATACTACACATTTATCTTATTCACTTTTTCTGTCAGACCCCAGGGAATACGACTGATTTGTGGTTATTTTCAGCAGAAAGGATAGTCTGAGAAGAATGTGAAGTTGGCAATTAATATATCTCTTGAAAGAATCACAGCTGGAACAAAATAAAATTTCAGAGGGTCCCAAGAGATGAAAATAGAATGCAACACAGCATGTGAGGCAGGTAGCACTCAGAAACCAAGCAGGTAAGTTTGTAGCAACCATGTAGATAAACAACCAGTAGGAAAGGTTCCAGCAAGGTTCTTGCTGAACAAGACCCCAACTCTGGGAAGGGGTCTAGGAAAAGCCCATTATTACAGATTTAACTTTGGGTTGGTAGAAGGTTGGGGAATGAAGAGAAAGTCTGGACTTCACGATCCAGGCAAAAGCTTAGTCTTCAGAGCTTACAAAGACTGAACTGGGGACGCCTGGGTGGCTCAGTTGGTTAAGCAGCTGCCTTCGGCTCAGGTCATGATCCCAGCATCCTGGGATCGAGTCCCGCGTCGGGCTCCTTGCTCCGCAGGGAGCCTGCTTCTCCCTCTGACTCTGCCTGCCATTCTGTCTGCCTGTGCTCACTCTCGCTCGCTCTCTCTCTGACAAATAAATAAATAAAATCTTTAAAAAAAAAAAAAAAAACAAAGACTGAACTGAACCACTTGATCTTAGGAGCTCACCTTCTGCCACAGGTGCGTTTTGGTCTTCAGTCATGGGAATGAAATGAAGAAGGTTAACTAGCTACGGCCAAGAGTCATGCAGAAGCTAGGAATCTATTTAATGGACCCAACATTTCATTCTACGTCATAGCACTACTTTGTGGTTCTTTTTGTTCTTCTATAAATGCTTCCTCTTCTTCGGGAAATGCTATTATCTCAAACTCAATCTCTAAAACCATATTTCCTGGGTTGAAATCTGTCATTTTCTACATGTGGCCATAGTCAAGTTACTTGATCATTCTGTGTCCCAGTTTCATCATCTATAAATAGAAGTAATAATAGTCATGCTACCACACAGGGTTGTTGTAAAGATGACAAAGACTCAAAACTAGTAAGAGCACTATGCAAATGTTTCCTTGATTATTATCTCTTTATTTTTTTTCTATAATTTTAAAAAATACCCCTTTTTTTTTTTTTAAGTACGCACATGTGCACATAGGTGGGTAGGGGCAAAGGGAGAGGGAGAGAGAGAATCTTAAGCACCCTCTGTACCCAGCTTGGAGCCCAATGCAGGGCTCAGTCTCAGGACCCTGAGATCATGACCTGAGCCGAAATCAAGAAATGGACACTTAACTGACTGAGCCACCCAGAAGCCCCTACATCTTTTTTACTTTGAAAATTCATATTTCCTTCTGACTTCAGTCAACCACAAATTTCGTACTTGAATTTGTAATCTCAGCTGACGCTTTCAAAAACAGAAAACTGACTCATCAGAATAATGTTCTGAATCTGTAAACACGGTGATAACCTCATATGACTTGTAAAATTTCCTAACACTCTTCTGAATTTACAGCCATTCTGAGCCACCTGAGTTTGGAAATAAAAGATGGCATTTCATGTGTTGAGAGCCAGGAAGAATCAAGGGTTTTTGTTGTTTGTTTGTTTGTATTGGTTTTTTTGTTGTTGTTTTTTTGTTTTCTTTTTAGTGATGGCTGCCCACTCAGAGAACACCCTAACATAAAGCCTTTTTCTAGTAGCTGATGGTTTAATTCTTTTAATGTTTGTGATAATAGATCCAGACTCATGATAGCTAAACATACACACTGGGGAGGCCATCTTTAAGAAAAAGAACACTAGGGGTGCCTGGGTGGCTCAGTGGGTTAAGCCTCTGCTTTCGGCTCAGGTCATGATCTCAGGGTCCTGGGATTGAGCCCCGCATCGGCTCTCTGCTCAGCAGGGAGCCTGCTTCCTCCTCTCTCTCTGCCTTCCTCTCTGCCTACTTGTGACTTCTCTCTCTCTAATAAAAATAAATTAAAAAAAAAAAATCTTCCAGCCCAGAAAACCTCTCCACAAAGATAGCAGAGAAAGCATACTTTTATTATTAAATAAGCATTCAACCAGAATGTGATGCATATCCCAGGCAATGCACTGAGATCTTGGAAAGACAAGAAGAAATTTCACCCTTTTACATAACCAAGCAAACACAATCCATTACATACATGCGCTCAAATAAACAATAACTAGTCCTCAAGTAAGAGGACTTGACAGCACAATTTAAAAATATATATATATATTTTAGGGGTGCCTGGGTGGCTCAGTGGTTTGGGCTGCTGCCTTCGGCTCGGGTCATGATCTCAGGATCCTGGGATTGAGCCCCGCATCGGGCTCTCTGCTCCGCAGGAAGCCTGCTTCCCTCTCTCTCTCTCTCTGCCTGCCTCTCTGCCTACTTGTGATCTCTGTCTGTCAAATAAATAAATAAAATCTTAAAAAAAAATTTTATTTATTTATTTGACAGAGATCACAAGTAGGCAGAGAGGCAGGCAGAGAGAGAGGAGGAAGCAGGCTCCCAGCCGAGCAGAGAGCCCGATGTGGGGCTCGATCCCAGAACCCTGGGATCATGACCCGAGCCGAAAGCAGAGGCTTTAGCCTACTGAACCACCCAGGCGCCCCTTGACAGCACAATTTTTAACACAGTTTATCTTAGACTCATCTGGTAATTGGAGTGGCCATCTGTGTTAGCTAATTGGCTTTATCAAGAGGAAGAATAATCTTATATCTTTTTGACAGGAGATGGTTTTGTAACTTGGAGTCAGATAGCCAAGGAAGTTAGGCTCCTACTCTCCCACAGAAACTATGAGATAGAGTACTATTACCCTTGTTTACATTTCAAAGAGACGGTTCTCCGGTCCTTGAGAAAGACTTTTCTGAGTCATAAAGCTGACAAGGGCCTTATTGAGCTTCAAAAAAAAAAAAAAGAAAAAATTACACACATTTCAAAGAGACAAAGAAAGAAATTATAATTTGACATTTTCTAAAGTAAATGCTGCATAAAAGGCAGAAGAGAGAAAGTCCCTTCCTTTATATTTGACAGAGAGAATTAAGCCTCTTGTATTTTATTTTCTATTTAGTCCTATACTACATATTCTGAAGCTTGCTAGAAAAATCTCTAGTCTTGTTCTTTCGGATCATGACATCTAAATGAGTCAGCTTGGTGGATGTTCCCAGAAACAATTCCTGTGGCCATTTATTTCCGTTGTAACAAAGTTCTTCATTTAACCCCAGTCTTCTCATTCCCAGACCAAACAAGCACCCTGGGACAGGAGAAAGATCACTGCAGACAAGCATGGCTTGTCCTGTATTGGGAACATCACTGTCTCCTCTAAAATTGTCCTACTGATAAGCCAACCTGACCTAGCAGAGTTCTCACATATGATGATTCTTTTTTCCCCTCAGAGTTTATAGAGTGCTTTCTCCATAATTCACTTCATTAAGGGACCATCTCAACTTATAAATATATTTATATATACTCCAATTTTGAACTGTTTCATATTTTAGCTCCGAGACATGAATCACATCAAGATATATGATCTAACAATCTGATTTAAATATCCAAGTATTATAAGACAGATAAGAAGTTTGCTGATTCAGTGGCTTAAAACCTCTGCCTTTGGCTCAGGTCGTGATCTCAGGGTCCTGGGATGGAGCCCCACATCGGGCTCTCTGCTCAGTGGGGAGCCTGCTTCCCTCTCTCTCTCTGCCCACCTCTCTGCTTGCTTGTGATCTCTCTCTGTCAAATAAATAAATAAAATCTTAAAAATAAATAAATAAGATGTCTAACTGAATGTATTTTAGTTGTTATTAGGACTGAACAGCTTTACACAAAAGAAAGAATAAGTTATGTAAAATTAAGGTCATCCCCCTCAGAAAAAAAAGACAAGGAGAAGGAGGAAGAAGGAGATAAAGACAGGAATGTGTAGTCATAAAAGGCAGGCTAGAAGAGAGTTCCCAAAGGAGGTAGTCAGTGGTATAGACTGCCACAGACTGATTTAGTGGGGGGGGGAATGCACTAAGAGGAGCGCCTGGGTGGCTCAGTGGGTTAAGCTTCTGCCCTTGGCTCAGGTCATGATCTCAGGGTCTTCGGATGGAGTCCCACATTGGGCTCTCTGCTCTCTGCGGGGAGCCTGCTTCCCCCCACCTTTCTCTGCCTGCCTCTCTGCCTACTTGTGATCTCTCTTTCTGTCAAATAAATAAATAAAAAAAAAATATATATATATATATATCTGCACTAAGAAAATCCTTTCAGATTTGAAAGATAATTTAAAATTTTAAGAATGATTTTAGGTATATGGTATATGGTATATACCTAGGTATATGGGGCGCCTGGGTGGCTCAGTGGGTTAAAGCCTCTGCCTTCGGCTCTGGTCATGATCCCAGGGTCCTGGGATCAAGCCCCACATCGGGCTCTCTGCTCAGCAGGGAGCCTACTTCCTTCTCTCTCTGACTGCCTCTCTGCCTACTTGTGATCTCTGTCAAATAAATAAATAAAATCTTAAAAAAAAAGAATGATTTTAGGTATATAAATTCAGTAAATGGAAACTAAACCTCAGGAAACTAAAGCTGGGAAAAGAAATAGAGGTGAAATTACATATTATTTAAGAAATTTTTGCAGGGCGCCTGGGTGGCTCAGTGGATTAAGCCTCTGCCTTTGGCTCAGGTCATGATCCCTGGGTCCTGGGATTGAACCCTGCATCAGGCTTTCCGCTTGGCAGGGATCCTGCCTCCCCCCAACCTCTGCTTGCTTCTCTGACTACTTGTGATCTGTCTGTCAAATAAATAAATAAAATATTTTTTTTAAAAAAAGGTAAGAAATTTTGCAATAAAATAAGTCTAAGATAGCTAGGCAGTCAAAGTTTTGTTTTGTTTTAAAACAGAAAACTGTGCCTTCTTTTTTTTTTAAGACAGCAAGAAAAGAATATCAGTAATACTAACAATAAAACCATCACTACACACAAAAATAGGATATGTGATTCTTCTTTTAGCTTCTGCTAGAGAAAAATCTTCCTTCTCTAAGATCAGCATCTCTTCCCCTACTCATGCTGCCTTTCTTGTTTTTGAACTATCTCATATCTCTTCAATTATGAATAAATCATCTGTTGGGTACCACTGAACTTTCTAATTTCCATTCCATTACTTTGGAAGAATCTAATAAACAACCATGACAAAATAATCCTACTAGAACAATCTTCTAACCATAAACATAAGAAAAACTAGACAAAATATATGAAACAACTATTTTCAGGCATTGGACAAGGAGTCAAGGATGGATAACCATGAAAAAAGGGAAACAAATTAGTCGAACCCTAAAATAGCCAGGGCTCTCCACCTGGAGGTGTCTGTTAGACAACCCTAGAGCGCAAACCCAAGCTAGGCACAGCAGGTAGAGGGGCAGAGTTCAGAGTTCAAGGAGACTAAAGCAACTGAGGGGCAAAATACAAAAAAGAAAAATCTCCAGAAATCTGCAAAGGAGTCTCTCATAGTTTATAGCTGAAAATAACAAGCTGTACCTTCATGCACAGGTACAGCTGGGGAGGTGAATGCTGAACTACAAAACGTGCAGAGGGTTGGATATCAGAGATCCAAGCAACCAGAATGTAAGGACCTCATTGAACACCCAGAGCCTTAAAAATTATATGTTTTAGCAGGAGAGAGAAATTAGTTCTAAAATGAAGTCTACTCCACTGTGACCCAACAAAGTTTCAAAAGAAAATCTTGAAATAATCAAGTAAGTTTACAAATACATTGACAGCTTGTCAGTACAACTATAATACTCTTTAAAGAATGAAAAGAAGGGGCACCTAGGTGGCTTAGTGGGTTAAAGCCTCTGTTTTCAGCTTGGATCGTGATCCCATGGTCCTGGGATCAAGCCCCGCATCCAACTCTCTGCTCAGCAGGGAACCTGCTTTCCCTTCTCTCTCTCTCTGCCTGCCTCTCTGCCTACTTGTCATCCCTTCAAATAAATAAATAAGACCTTAAGAAAAAAGAAAGAAAGAAAACAAGACCCAGAATTCAACATTGATAATGTCCAACAACAAACCAAAACTTACTAGACAAAAATAAAAAGGAAACGTGATCCAAAATGAAAAGGAGTATCAATTAGTCAATAGCAACACACCCAGAAATAGCAGAGATGCTAGAATTATCAAGTAGGTAATTTGAAATAGCTATGGTAAATATGCTGTAAGATTTTTTTTTAATGTGAACATAATGAGGGAAAAAATGGAAGATTAAAAAACAAGTAAATGTAACTGAAGAGTATATACAGCTGAAGTGAAAATTTTCCTGGATGTATTCAGTAGCTGTTTAGACTTCACAATAAAAGAATGTGAAGACTAAGTATAAAAGCTATCCAAACTACATGTCATAGGGGTAATAAAACACTAAAAACAAAATAAATGGAGCTTCAATGGCATTTGGGACACCACCCAACAATCTAATGTATGTATAATTGGAGGACAAAAAAAGGGGGTGAGGGCAGAAAAAAATATTTGAAGAAAAAAATTCAAAGACATAATGACAAAAATTTTTGAAAATTGGATGGAAAATACAAATTTACATTTTCACAAAGTTTTACCAAGCAAGAGAAACAAAACAAAACATCACCTACACATATCAGAATTAAATGTCCAAAAACCAATGATAAAAATTGTTAGGACAATCAGAAATTAAAATACTCACCACACATACCCACATTATAACACATGTTATATAATATTGAAATATACATAATGCATTGCTTATGTCTCATGAGAACCATGCAAGTAAGAGGACAATAGAACATATCTTTAAACTGCTTGGGGTTGGGGGTAGAGTGTAAGAAACTCCCTAGAATTCTTTATGCAGTAAACATATCCCTCAAAATGAAGGGCATGTAAATAAATTTCACACAAACAAAAATAGAAAAAATTTTGCTACAAGACCTTCACTGCAAGTAATGTTAAAAATTAGCTCAAAATGGAGTGTCTGGGTGGCTCAGTTGGTTAAGCATCTGCCTTCAGCTCAGGTCATGATCCCTGGGTCCTGGGATAGAGCCACAGTTCAGGCTCCCTCCTTAGCTGAGTGTCTACTTCTCACTCTCCCTCTGCCACTCTCCCTGCTTGTGCTCTCTCTCTCACTCTCTCACTCAAATAAATAAAATCTTTTAAAAAAAAATAACTAAAAATGGATCATACACTTTCAACATCTAAAAGAAAACAGAAAAGTTCTACAATCTTGGGGTAGGCGAAGATTTCTTAGACAAGATGCAAAAAAATCAAATGAAATATAAGAAGGAAAAAAATTAGATTACAAAAATTTAAAACTTTTCTATATTATCAATATATTATCAAAAAATTATTGGAGTCCCTCAGTGGTTCAGTCGGTTAAGTAATGACTCGGGGTCATAAGTTTGAGCCTCATGTTGAGCTCCACACTGAGCATGGAGCCAACTAAAAAAAAATTATTAGGGGGCCTGGGTGATTAAGTCTGTTAAGTATCTGCTTTTAGCTCAGGTCATGATCCCAGGGTCCTGGGATCAAGCCTCGCATCGGCCACCCTGCTCAGCAGGAGCCTTCTTCTCCCTCTCTCGCTCCCCTGCTTGTGCTCTCTCTCTCTCTGTCAAATAAATAAATAAAATCTTTAAAAAAAAAAAAAGATCTTATTTATTTATTTGACAGACAGAGATCACAAGTAGGCAGAGAGAGAGGGGGAAGCAGGCTCCCTGCTGAGCAGAGAGCCTGATGCCGGGCTCAATCCCAAGACCCCAAGATCATGACCTGAATTGAAGGCAGAGGCTTAACCCACTGAGCCACCCAGGCACCCCATAATCTAATTTTTAGTGAACAAAATATTTAAATTAATTATTCACAAGAAATAAATGCATGAGGTCTCTAAACATACAAAAATTTGCTCAATATCACTAGTCATCACAGAAATGCAAATTAAATTAACAATGATAATATCTTACCCCTACAATAATGTCTTTTTTTTTTTTTTAGATTTTATTTATTTATTTGACAGACAGAGATCACAGTAGATAGAGAGGCAGGCAGAGAGAGAGGAAGAAGCAGGCTCCCTGCCGAGCAGAGAGCCTGATGCGGGGCTCTCTCCCAGGACCCCGAGATCATGACCTGAGCTGCAGGCAGAGGCCTTAACCCACTGAGCCACCCAGGCACCCCATAATGTCTTTTTTTAATTGACAATAACAAATATTGGTATAATGTGGAGCAACTAGAGCTTTCATATGTTGGTTGATGGGACAGCAAAATGGTGAGATCTCACTGGGGAAAAATTTGGCTCTTTCTTAAAAAATTAAATATACTGGGGCACCTGGGTGGCTCAGTGGGTTAAGGCCTCTGCCTTTGGCTCAGGTCATGATCCCAGGACTTTGGGATCAAGCCCCACATCGGGCTCTCTGCTCGGCGGGGAGCCTGCTTCCCCCTCTCTCTCTCTGCCTCTCTGCCTACTTGTGATCTCTACCTGTCAAATAAATAAATAAAATCTTTTTTAAAAAATTAAATATACTTACCTCATGCTCAGAAAATTCATCAAACGTTTTTTCATCTAAAATAAATAAATGCATACACTCACAAAAAGATTCCTGCATGAGTGTTCACCACAGCTTGATTCGTAAAATTAAAACTGAAACAACTCAAAAGCCCATCAACCACTAAATGAATCAGTAAGGTGTGATATGATCATGGAATATGGAATGTGTAGGGAAGGAAAATTTTCCCTCCGTCTCTAGTTTCTTTGGCTGGTCTAATAATTAAATTGACATAAGACAGATCAAGAGGAGAAAAAATTTTAATTTTGTATGTACAGGGGCTCGTAGAAATACAAGTCTCAAAATAGTGAAAAACAAGGCAGCTTTTATATCTTTTAGACAAAGAAACAATACATTTGTGAGGAATTGACAGGACAAGAGACGTTTGGGCTTGGGGAGGTAAATTGGCAAAGTAACAACGATTGCTTTTATAGCTTTCTTGGCCCTAAATTCTCCATCACTGGTAATAAGGATGTCTCTCTTCCTCCTGGTTCAGGCAGGGTATACCTCACGTGGGAGATTTATTTCCTGCTTTCAGGGAGACAAAGGAAGTTCAGAGTGTCCTTGCACTGGTTGGTTTTTAAGAAACTTTAATTTCTTTTTTAAAGATTTTATTTATGTATTTGACAGAGAGAGGGAGGTCACAAGTAGGCAGAGAGGCAGGCAGAGAGAGAGAGAGGGAAGCAGGCTCCCCGCTGACCAGAGAACCCGATGCGGGGCTCGATCTCAGGACCTCGAGACCATGATCTGAGCCGAAGGCAGAGGCTTTAACCCACTGAGCCACCCAGGTGCCCCCAAGAAACTTGAATTTTAAATAACTGATATGCCAAAGGGTTATATTTGGGGGTAGCCTGCCCTGAACCTTATCAAATACTACTCAACAGTCAGAAGGAATGAACTTTTTATATTTGACAACAGGGGTAAATCTCAAAAATCCTTTGCTAAGTGAAAGCATCCAGACAGAAAAGAGCATCCAGATTGTATGATTTCACTCATATGAAATCATACAGAAGTCAAGACTAATCTACAGGCATAGAAATCAGATCAGCGGTTGTTGGGGTGAGAGGGAAGGTGTTAAGGCAGATTAACTGAAAGTGGGCAAGAGGGAACTTTTAGAGTGTTGAGAACATTCAAAATCTTAACCGAAGTGGTCTTTCCATGGGTATACACACCTGTCAAAACCCACTGAACTATATACCTAAAATGACAGCATTTTATTCTATGTAAACCATACCTCATTAAAGTTTTTTAAATTACAATTTCAACTCCATTTTCTCATTTTGCAGAGTGTCCCCTAATCAACTCTCTGTTGACCTCAAGAGTTCAAAACCCCATCTTTTCCCTTATCACCATGAGAAAGTTTACAAAAAAGTCATATAATTCTATGCCCTTCACTATTGCATTTCTGCAAAACTGGCCACTTGTCACATTCTTTTTTTTTTTTTTAAAAGATTTTATTTATTTATTTGACAGACAGAGATCACAAGTAGGCAGAGAGGCAGGCAGAGAGAGAGGAGGAAGCTGACTCACTGCGGAGCAGAGAGCCCGATGTGGGGCTTGATCACAGGACCCTGGGATCATGACCTGAGCCGAAGGCAGAGGCTTTAACCCGTTGAGTCACCCAGGCGCCCCTACTTGTCACATTCTTAAATCAAATTTCCTACACTTGATTTAACTCAGTTCAATAGAGGATCCCACTTAATTATTAAGAAACCACTGATTTTTCTTCTTGCGGAAACTGAGAAATTCAAGATCTAAAACCCATAAAATGATTGGTACCAATTAGAATTTAGAAAACTACCAATGCCACACCTTGACTTATGAATAAACTTTTAGCAAAACTTTGTTTTCTCCTGGGAGTGTCTGGAGCACATCCATGGAGACTGATGTCCCAGAGGAAGCTGGGAAAGTGCCCCACTAACAAACCATTACTTTGAGAGAAGAATTCTTGACCTAGTGTGAACTGATCTATTAATCACTTTCAGCAAAATTCTCTTAAACGCTGAAGCAATCTTGCCATTTCTTGAAAGCTTCATGAATGGAATTCAGCAAAGCCTAACAGCACTTACCTCAATTTTAGAAAGAGAGATTCAATTTCCTGGTGCAAAAAAGAAGGAAATTTTCTGTTTCAATTCTGTGCCTTTATAAGAATCTCTCCTTTCCTTTCAGTTTGCTTGTGGATAAGGACACGCCTCAGGATCAGAAGTGTTTCCCTGGGAATCATTAGTGCTGTGAATATTGCTTTGCTACTGAGAAGCAAAGAGTACTATTCTGGGTAAAGTATTGCTCTTCTGTAGAATGAATAGATAGGTCTAGCCTTGATGCCTTAAAGCCTTGAAATACGTTCCGATTAATGCATCTCATTCTCATATAGGAACATCATCATAACCATGACTGGCCTTGGACCAGCAAGCAGTGTTAATTCACTGCGCTTTACCTGCAACCATCAATCCTTGGGATGAATTTCATACTGGCTGTCTTTATTTGCATCCCAGTTGTACACAGCCCCCCAAGCAGTGATTCCTGATAGGCTTCCCTTTGTGGAACTCATAATAGGGTATAATCCAGGTACCTTTGCTCCTACTCCTACACCATCGGGCATCTTCAAATTGACTACATGA
Source organism: Mustela nivalis (assembly GCF_964662115.1). Taxonomy (NCBI): domain Eukaryota; kingdom Metazoa; phylum Chordata; class Mammalia; order Carnivora; family Mustelidae; genus Mustela; species Mustela nivalis. Next base: position 26,467,805 of record NC_139028.1, on the reverse strand, counting down.
TCCAATTCTTGAAAAATTGAAACTGCCAGAGACAGTTTAAAAAAAAAAAAATGGATAAGTAAATGAACAAAAGATGAGACTTGGGACATACTGCCCTTAGCCCAAATTCAGAAAAGATATATGTTAACACCTTTCTACTTTTTTCTTCTTTTGAGATAATGAAAAGCTTAAGAAAAATGAAGGATGCTTCATCAGCACAATATAGCTCAGAAAAAAATGATTCCATTCTACCTCCAACCATTGAGCATCAGGCGGGTTGAGCAAGCTCTCAGTACTCAAGATCCGGGATAATAACCAGAACACAGTCAGAAACATGGGAAAGATGCAGCCGAAAGTTTTGCATGCAGCAAGATTTATATAAAAGCTGGAAGCAGCAGCAGACTTGGAGATAAATTATTTAGCAAACAGTCCCTGTTATGTCTCCAGCATTTGAAATATAACACTAGCGTTTTATAAACATATGCATGTATCAGTCTACATAAACTCATAGGAAACTGGGGACACAGAGATTTTCCTTCAGAAAATCTCTCTTGAGGGCTTATTTTATGCCCCACAGATATTATTGCCTTAGAGTCTGTGGAGGAAGCCAAACTGTAAATACCGTTTGGTAAGTGGTCGCATATGGAAATGGTGGGGAGGAGGGTGGGAGTCACACCAGAATGAGATGGGAATTTAGACAAGGCTTCCCTGACATGGCTAGAAGACAGACTGGATTTAGCCAGATCTGGGAGGGATTGGGAAAGGGATTCTAGGTCAAGGTAACAGCTCCTGCAAGTGATGAGCCGGGGAGAGAGAGGATAGCCCCTTCAGGGAACCGAAGAAGGGGTCAGCAAACCTTTGCTGTAAAGGGCAGACCTATCATGAATATTTTAGGCTTTTCCGAGTCCTATAGTCTCTACCTTAACTCCTCAACTCTGCCGCTGTAGCGCCAAAGCAGCCATAGGCAATATGTAAATGAATTAGTGTGGTTCCGGGAAATCTTATTTCCAGAGAGTGAATTTGCATATACAGATAGGAATGCTTTGCTTGGTATGGAAAGATACTGGGTCATAAAGGAAGGTGTTGGTAAGGATGTGCTTTCCAGGATTCAGTCTGTTACTGCAAGCATTTGCTAGCCTTTTAACTTTGTTAGTTTCGTGTCTACGGATCTTTATTCGATGTACAGTAATTAAGTACTTTTGTATATCAGGTCCTAATTCAGCTGGTCTTGGCATTTTGAATTAAAGCTTAGTACATTTTCCTACTTGCTTAGCAAGTGTATTCACTTCATTTGAATGTGTTTTAGTCTCCTTTGTTAAGAGTCTGAATTAGAATTTGGAAATGGATTCTTGAGAGAAACATCTGTTCTATTATCTAAGTTGTATTTCACTGCTAATATATAACGGCAATGATTTTTAGTTGTATAAATAGACACAGAGAACCGTGGGGGGTTGTAAAATCAGCTCTCTTACACATATGTGTAATATAAATCAAGAATTTCTTTTAGAATGTAATAGGGGAGTGTGGGTTAATTTCTTAGGAGCCCCCAGCAGTGATCATGCTCATAGCAGTACATGGATGGGAAAGTACTTTTCCACTCACTAAGTGTACTTAGTACTTTCAAAGTCCATTAAAAGCTGGTTTAGCTGGCAAAAGGACAAGCCCAATCCTGAGTAAGGAAGAAGTGCTGAGGGTATGTATGTGCAGGCAAAGGAGGAGAAGTGTCCTGAAGGACCTTAAATGGAATCAGAATCCTCCTTTTTTCTTTTCTTTTCTTTTTCTTTCTTTCTTTCTTTCTTTCTTTCTTTCTTTCTTTCTTTCTTTCTTTCTTTCTTTCTTTCTTTCTTTCTTTCTCTTTCTCTTTCTCTTTCTTTCTTTTTGTCCAATCTGTATTTGAGCATGAGATTTGAAGGCACTGCTTTTTTGCTTGACTTTCTAGAGTATCAAGGGACATGAGAAATGGCACAACAATCACAGAGTTCATCCTTCTAGGATTTCCTGACATCGAAGGACTGCAGGTCCCCCTTTTCATAGTCATCTTTTTCATCTACCTATTAACCCTTACAGGCAATGGGCTCATAATTGCCATTGTCTGGGTGGAGCCCAGGCTACAAATACCAATGTACTTCTTCCTCTGCAACTTGTCCTTCCTAGAGATCTGGTACACCACCACAGTCATCCCCAAACTGTTGGAAACTTTCGTGGTGGCAAGAACAGCTATCTGCATGCCTTGCTGCCTACTGCAGGCCTTCTTTCACTTTTTCCTGGGCACCACCGAGTTCTTTATCCTCACTGCCATGTCTTTCGACCGTTACCTGGCCATCTGCAAGCCCCTTCGCTACCCCACCATTATGACCAGTAGCTTCTGCCTGCAACTTGCCCTCGGTTCCTGGGTGGTGGGCTTCACCATTGTCTTTTGTCAGATGCTGCTGCTTGTCCAGTTGCCCTTCTGTGGCAACAACGTCATCAATCATTTCTACTGTGATGTGGGTCCCATTCTGAAAGCAGCCTGCACCGACACAAGCATTCTGGAGCTCCTGGGTCTTTTGGCGACCATCCTCGTGATCCCAGGGTCACTCCTCTTCACGGTGATTTCTTATATCTATATCCTGTCCACCATCCTACAGATCCCTTCAGCCACTGGCCGACGGAAGACTTTCTCTACCTGTGCCTCGCACTTGACAGTAGTCTCCCTGCTCTATGGTGCTGTTTTGTTCATGTACCTGAGACCCACAACACACTCTTCCTTTAAGATTAATAAGGTGGTGTCAGTGCTGAACACTATTCTCACACCTCTTCTGAATCCCTTCATTTATACAATTAGAAACAAGGAAGTGAAAGCAGCCCTAGTGAAGGCAATGGCTTGTCCAAAGACTCTTCATCCATAGTAATTATGCAACACATCAAAATGAACTTAAGGCAGATACAACAGTTAAATGTGAAAGAGGACTGTGGAGAAGGTAAAGATGTAAAAGCAAACTATGATGGTTAAAGTTTCCTATAAGAATTTGTTATATATGTTATGTTGTATGTATGCTATGTATGTTCATGTTATATATATATATTCATATATATAATGTATGTATGTATATTATGACCCAGGAGCCCTTCAAAAGAAATGAACTCATTCTCCTACAAGGAAACCCCACCTTCCAATTCATCCAGTAGAAAGCACAAGAGTCAAGGACAACTGTCAGTAACTTAAAAAAAAAAAAAGTGGGGCGCCTGGGTGGCACAGTGGGTTAAGCCTCTGCCTTCGGCTTGGGTCATGATCTCAGGGTCCTGGGATCAAGCCCCACATCGGTCTCTCTGCCCGGCAGGGAGCATGCTTCTCCCTCTTTCTCTGCCTGCCTCTCTGCCTACTTGTAATTTCTGTCAAATAAATTAAAAATCTTTAAAAAAAAATGTAAGGAATCCTATCTCCCTCTTTGTTTATAATAACTCTTCTTGCTTCATTTCCTTATCAAAGACATAAAACATCCCACATATTTTCTTTTTTTTTAAGATTTTATTTATTTGACAGAGAGAAATCACAAGTAGATGGAGAGGCAGGCAGAGAGGGAGAGAGGGAAGCAGGCTCCCTGCTGAGCAGAGAGCCTGATGCAGGACTCGATCCCAGGACCCTGAGATCATGACCTGAGCCAAAGGCAGCAGCTTAACCCACTGAGCCACCCAGGCACCCGATCCCACATATTTTCTTAGTACTTAGTCCCTTCATAGTAGAAGTCCCTGGTAGGCTTCTAATCAATTCTAATGGGTCTTTCAGAAATGTTTTAAAGAAACCAAGTTTTTGTTTGATAATGTGTTAATAAGGGAATTTTCATTTTATTTTATTTTTTTTTAAAGATTTATTTATTTGACAGAGAGAAATCACAAGTAGACAGAGAGGCAGCCAGAGAAAGAGAGAGAGGGAAGCAGGCTCCCTGCTGAGCAGAGAGCCCGATGCGGGACTCGATCCCAGGACTCCGAGATCATGACCTGAGCCGAAGGCAGCGGCTTAATCCACTGAGCTACCCAGGCGCCCGGGAATTTTCATTTTAATAGAATACAAATGTCTACATACACCTAAATGTGTTTATTCCCACGTAATACCAAAACTTGAGGACAGCATGTGAAAATTTCCAATTGGATTAGGCCAGTTCCTATGTTCCACTCTAAGTAGTCTAGATGCCTATGAAACCAAAAAAAGTTTGAGAGCCAATAGAACTATGAAGGCTTTCTTGCTGGAAAACTCAGCCCCAAGGTTACATTAATGACAGGGCTTGAATGTAAGGTTATCATGTAAGGTCCCTCAAGGAATGACAAACATATTCATTTAACCATGTTCTCAGGCAAGACATTTGGCAGAAAAAGTTTTCTACAGAATGATGATGTAGGTGACTGACAGTTGTAATAACGAGTATTATATATGCCCCTCTCCCCACAGCAAAGAAAATCTATCATTAAAAGTCCACTAAACTGTGATTTTTTTTTTAGTATATGTGCTGCCGAAGCGAGCACTAAACTGTGATTTTTTTTAAAAGTATTATTTATTGCACATCCCTTTTAATATGTTTTGCAAATGCAAAACAAAGTGTAATGCGGTGACAATGTTATTATCTCGACTGTCCAATTGGATTTTATCTTACAGAGGAGCTGTCTTAGGGCCAGGCAGGTGGAATTGGTCATTGAAGGCAGAGAGAGAGACCCTAAGGATGAATATTATCAACAGTCCCTTCATCAGAAGAATAATTTAAATTACCCTGAATGAAAAAATCTGGGTAATATCTAAGTGGTCCCCAGAGAAGAAAATGGCACAGAAAGTAAAGAAAGGAGAAATGAGTAAAAAGATGACTGTAGCAGTAAAGTTTGTGAGAAGTCGTCAGTAGAAATTCTCCAAAGTTGGAGAGTCTACAGAGCATTTTTAAAATAGAGATGCCTATCTTCAGTTTGAGGTCACATTTCTATGCTCAACTGTCTTCCTCTTGAATCTTCAGTAAAGTTGCCTACATTACTAGATATATGTATGAACATCATGTGTATGTCACACGTATTCACATATGTGTATGCTGTGTGTGTAATTCAAGGAAGAACTAAGTTTCCTGTCTGGAATGATGTGGTTTGAATTAGAGAAAGCCCACAGAAAAGCTTACAGCAATGGCCACAGAATATGCAGAAATTTTAGGAAGAACTTCAGACTTTTGTTGGCATGGGCATGGTTCCAGGTCGCCTCTATCTAGGGGAATTGTGATACCTGAGTTATATTATTACTTTAAAACATTTTTAAAATCTGATTTCAAGGGGCGCCTGGGTGGCTCAGTGGGTTAAAGCCTCTGCCTTCAGCTCAGGTCATGATCCCAGGGTCCTGGGATCGAGCCCCACATCGGGCTCTCCGCTCAGCAGGGAGCCTGCTTCCTCCTCTCTCTCTGCCTGCCTCTCTGCCTACTTGTGATCTCTGTCTGTCAAATAAATAAATAAAATCTTTAAAAAAAAAATCTGATTTCAGGTTTCGTAAGTATCAGTTTTCCTGGGTCTAGCTTATTGTCTTAAGAGTTACCTGTTTGGGGGCACCTGGGTGGCTCAGTGGGTTAACCCTCTGCCTTCAGCTCAGGTCATGATCTCAGGGTTCTGGATTGAGTCCTTCCTTTATCTCTATCCCCCAAAATATATGTTGGCAGTCATCCCCAAAGCATATGACCCACTGATATATATCTAAAGGGTCTCATGACTAAGGTTTTATTAGACAGTAATAAATGATCTTTTCCCAATAATAGCTTAGAGACTTATGTTATCCTTAACCCCCTCCCAGCTTGAAGCCTGCATCGGGCTCTCTGCTAGGCAGGGAACCTGCTTCCTCCTCTCTCTCTCCTTGCTTGCCTCTCTGCCTATTTGTGATCTCTCTTTGTCAAATAAATAAAATCTTTAGAAAAAAAAATAAAAAAGAAGGCTTCTTGTTAAAAAAAAAAAAAAAAGAGTTACCTGTTTGATGGCAGACAGAGGTAACATAAAACACCTTGACAGATCTTATAAAGGAGAGAAGAGAGTACCACCAGAGTACCACCAGACTCCAATTCATGAAAATCAAAATAGACACCATTTATTCATGCATTTTTCATATTTTATTGGTGTATTGTATCATGTCCCAAGCAATGTGCTAGGTAACTAATTTCTGTTGAAAAAAACACATTTTGGTAGTCTGCCAGAGAATGAGTTCGAGGAGTTGGAAATACCAGAGTTGGAGAGGTCTAGCCAACAAAGAAGCTCCAATACCTGAACATCAAGAATGAAATGAGTTACAGGACTTTTAGGCCCTGCCTTAGATCTTCACCAACATGGTCCCTCCAAAGTCACCTCCAGGGCCTACAGAAGCCAGAGTGCTATTTTGAGGAGAAGGAGCCCTGGTCACAGAGACAAAATGGCAAAAATTGACTCTGCATTGCCCTTTTTTTCCTAGGGCTCTAGAACCCAAATATCTTCCTCAAATGTACATACCCAGCTTTCTCCAAGAGAATAAGAAATTACACAAGAACTCATCCAAACAATATCATAAACAACTTCTTCCTCAGATCCCTGGATATTAATTATTTTTCTACTACGGGAAACTCTAATGACAAGGTTGAACTCATGCACACAGCTGAGCCAAATCCTTGACAATGAGCTCTTGAGTTAATTTGTAACTGAAAAACGTACGCACTTAAGTAAAGGGGTTGTTTCCATGATGTGTTCCAAGAATACATCAGTTATTAAAAGCAGGGTTCAAGTATTCACACTTGACATACAGAATTAGACAAGATTAAATAGTTTTCTTCACTACTCAATTTCTCAGAATCTTTAAGACTATGTTAAAAATAAATTTCTAACTCCCAAGCTTATGCATATTAAACTGTCTGTTATATCATCTTGATTTTATCAACAGCAGTGCCCGCTATTAGTGATGTAAACCAGAGCAATGACCATTTCAAAAGGTCCTCTCCTCAACCAATCAAATGGTGGCTTCATGTTCCTGCCTTATTTGGGCAAAACTTCCTTTTCTTATCCAAGATCTAGTCCTTCCCTTGTAACTCAGAAAGATCAAAGTCACTTTTGAGAGGTACAGCTCTCCCTTACCTCTCAGGTAATAAATTCAACTTGACTTTTCAGTTCTAATAATCTCCACATACATTAGAAATTTCCAAGAGGAAGATAGAGAATATGCCTTTCCCAAGCTTACCCAGCTACGGACCACTTTTCTCAATGTGCCTTAGACTCAAGCTTTCCTGCCATCTTCCTTGAGGTGCATCCAAAGTCATCTCTGTGTTTATCAGGCTATTATAATTCCATATTTGTAAATGACCAGCCAACTTGAAGATGAAATTCTTAAGCTCCCATATAAGAAAAACTGAATGCACAAAGAACAGGACATGATTACATATTTACCAAAGCATCTAATGCCTGACCAAGTGGGTCCCCACCACTTTGAATTACATGTTCTCCTTGCAAGTTTAAATGAGTCCAGTTATAAAAATGTCACTTACACATGACTCTTCCAATACCATTCACTTTCTGTGTTCACCTGGTATTCAGCTAGTCTCAGACTGAACAACTAAAAGAGTAGAATGACATGCACTTTCAGATGAGCCCACTCCACTAATTACTCTTGCCATTTCTTTGATTTTTGGAAAATAGTCTCTCTCTTCCAAGTGCAGAAGCAACCATTTTCCTAATAATTAGGTCTTTGTTCTTCATCAAATACTGTTAAAAAAAAATAACAACCTAATGCCCCAATCTCCCCACTACGGCTTTAGTCCAAGCACTTGACCTACAATAATAACTTTATAAATCACCTTTCCACATCCACTCTTGGACCCCTTCATTCTCTTCTGTGGCCAGAAGGATCTCATAAAAATATATATCTAATCATGTCACTTAATTAAAATCCTTCAGTGGCTTCCCATTAGCTGTAGCAGATAATGTTTAATTTATCCATAACACCTTTGGTCTATCAGATCTGATCCCTGTTCACAATACCAGGTCCATCTCATATATTTCTCTGTGGTTCTCTGGCCCTAGACACACTATCCCTTCAGTTTCTCTAATACTCTAAGCTCCTTTCCACCTCAGGACCCTTGCATATGCACTATTTCCCATTACTTCAAATATCCTTTCTTACCCCACTTCCCACTCCTACCCCCAATCTCAGCCTGCCCACTCATCCTTCAGAACTCTGGTCAAAGCTTACTGCTCAAGAAAGTTTCCCCTAACCATCTCTCTTCCAGCACCATCACCAGGATTAGGACCACCAGTCATAAAGTCTCATCACATGCTGTACTTCTCCTTTGTAGAACCTACCACAGTCATGAATAATTTATACAAATATGTTTCTTTCCTCCCAAACACATACACCACAAGAAAGTTAGCTCCACGAGGACAGGTTGTTCTCCACTGTATTCCATATACTACCACAGTGTCCAGGAATAGTAGTTACTCGATAAATAAATCCCATCGATGAATGAAGGACCAAAAACTGGACTGACAGAAAACCAGTCACATAAAAAATGGACTGTAATCTCTGTAGTTCTGTCTGTAAATATCCCATACTCTGTGGGTTGGGGTTATTTTTTAGATTTTATTTATTTATTTGACAGAGAGAGAAATCACAAGTAGGTGGAGAGACAGAGGGTGGGCCGGGGGGTGGGGGAGGCTCCCTGCTGAGCAGAAAGCCCCATGTGGTGCTCAATCCCAGGACCCTGGGATCACAACCTGAGCTGAAGGCAGTGATTTAACCCACTGAGCCACCCAGGCGCCCCCCCATTCTCTGTGTTTTAAAAGTATAAATGAATTACCATAAACAATATTAGATTAGAATCTCCAATTTAGGGGCGCCTGGGTGGCTCAGTGGGTTAAGTCCTCTGCCTTCGACTCAGGTCATGATCCCAGGGTCCTAGGATCGTCGGGCTCTCTGCTCAGCAGGGAGCCTGCTTCCCTTCCTCTCTCTCTCTGCCTGCCTCTCTGCCTACTTGTGATCTCTGTTAAATAAATAAAATCTTAAAAAAAAAAAAGAATCTCCAATTTATACCAATCACAAAAATAAATGCAAAATCTAAAAAGGAGAGCAAAAAATGTACTAAAAAAAAATATAGGAGGAAGCCCTGATGATTTTGATGTGGAAAAAAATGTTCTGAAACAAGACATGACATGAAAATCAAAGCTACTGAGAAAGAGAGTATCACATTTATCTGATTTGAGTTAATTTAAAAAAAAAATTTTTTTTAAGATTTTATTTATTTATTGGACAGACAGAGATCACAAGTAGACAGAGAGGCAGGCAGAGAGAGAGAGTTAGGGAAACAAACTCCCCGCTGAGCAGAGAGCCCGATGCAGGGCTGGATCCCAGGAACCTGGTATCATGACCTGAGCTGAAGGCAGAGGCTTAACCCACTGAGCCACCCAGGTGCCCCCTAAATAAAATCTTTAAAAAAAAATTTGAATATGGAGGAAAATATTCTTACATGTGGATTTTAAGATCATACACTGGTGCCGTCTCTGGGAGGTAATTTGGTAGGATTGAATGTATACAATGTATACAACCTATGACCCAACAATACTTTCTGTCTGTCCCAGAGTAACATTTGCATGTATGCATGAAAAAGATGTTTACTATAGCATTGTTTGTGTTAGTAACAATTATAAACAACACATATTATCTATAGGCAAATGCCTAGTCACACTAAAGAATGTTACGAATGCAAAAAGTAGGAGGAATAAGGCAGATCTGTATGTACTATGAGCAGGTCTCCAAGGCCCAGTACTAGGAGAAAATAGCGAACTGAGGAATCTAACATGAATCCACACATATATGCACATGCACACAAAATAATATTATATGACTTCTATGAATACACACGTTTATTATATGTAAATGTAGGGTAAAGGTCTGGAAAGTAAGTACCTGAGAAGGAACCTTTGGTGGGAGAGACGAGGAAGCCAGGACTAGTAAAAGATCACTAACTATCTGCAATGTTTGAAATGTTTAGAAAAACATTTATGTATCATTTATGAACTTAATATTTTACAATATTGAATGAAATCCATAACCAGAACATCTGACACACAGTAGGCCTTCACGAACCGTATATTCCTGGCCCTCCATCAAAAGTGATGAATACCCCGGCTTCAAACGCAGTAGACTGATCCCAGCAATGTGTCCCACGAAAATAAAACGTGTAAGAAAGACACAGATGGGGGAGGGGGGAGAGAAGGCCCTCCCATGGCATGTGGAAAGTGGTGACTTAGGGGGTTCAAGGGACAGGGAGAGTAAAGAGGAAAATAGCAGAAGTCACTGACCTAGACACAATTGAACAAATAAGATCAGGGAGGTCAGTCATAACAAAACACAAAGACATGCTCCAAGGAAAACAGAAGAGAACAGAATACCCTAAATCTTCCCTTACTAAGCTTCTACTACGTTCCAAAGGGTTCACATGCAATATATCCCTTAGCTCTCAGAGCAAGGTTTATAATTACACCCATTTTAGAAGATGAACACTGAACCTCAGAGGGGTAGAGGGGTTTGCCCGATGCCCCACAACTGTTGGCGAATGCAAGAGCCAAACCCCAAACTACTCTCTTTGCTATCCTGCTTCGCGAACAATTAAGAAAAACCAAGCCTCCAAAATCAAAGCAGAGATCAAAAAACGGTGAAACGGGTCTGTGCGTAAACTGAAGGCCCGGGGCTGCAGGAGGGGCGTGCGGCCGGAAGCGGTCTGGCCCCAGGCTTTCCGCGCTGGGTCCCCGCGACCATCAGAGCCTCCACCCGCGCCGAGCACAGAGACCAAACCTCCCACCGCCTAGAAGGGCTCCAGCGCCGCGAGGAGGCGGGGCAAAGCCCAGTTTCCGGTTCCGGGCGCAAAGGCCCCACGTGTTCCGACCCGCCAGGCGCCGCGCGGCTCGGATCCGGCGGCGCTGCTACGGCCGAGAGTGGGTGGGGGAGAAGCCGGGGCAGGGGAGGAGCCGCCGGAGCTGTCGGAGCCGTGAGTGCTGAGGGGCTGGGCCGGGTCGGGCCGGGCCGGATCGCGTGGAGTCGGGCAGGGCAGGGCGGGGAAGATGGGGGAGAGGTCTGAGACCCCGCCCCCCCAGAGCCTGGGGAGATCGCACTGTCCTGGAAGAAGGGGCGGCGGCAGGGCAGTGAGGGGCCCGAGGCGTTGCGGTCCCCGGGGCTCCCGTGGCCGGAGCTCGAACCTCTGGGGACGCGGATGGCGTTCCGGGCTTCTTTCGGTGCAGCCACCGCCCTCCGCCCCCTCCTGAGGCCTGCAGAAACGCAGTTAGTTCGTACCTCCCTTTGCTTCCGCGCCAGCTGGCCCCCCCGGCACCCAGAGAGGAGTAGCCTAGGCCCCTCTGTTTCCCCCAGCTTTTTCTCACCCCGTCTTGAAGATTGTTCAAGAACCACCCCCCCTCCATCCCCCGCAGTCCCCCGGCCCAGACCAGCCCCATTTCTTTCCACCACCAAACTCCCCCCTCGCCAACACACGTACAGATACACTCACCCGTGATCTTATCACCCTTGGACACCGTCTGGCCTGTGGCTTTTCAGCTGCCACTGTGACCGACCCCACGTTTCCCCTCAAGCTAGTAGCTTCTGTCTCCACTTGCAGCTTCCCTCCCCCCAAGCCCTCACAGCCAGTTATGGCACTTCTGAACCCCACCGTTAGCAGGAGGAGACAGACCTCTGCTTCTTGTCTGGTTTGACCAAAAGTTTGTTAGTTCCTATGCCTTGGATATTCTGTTTTCTCAGGGGGCAACCCGGTTTTTATTTTTCTGGGCATTGGAGATTCTTGTCTCCCAGGCCCTTTGATTACCCTGGCTGCCTCTGTCCCTGTACTGACCACCCCAAAGGTGACCTCGTAGGCCTAGCTGTTCTGTGACCTCCTTGGTCCTGGAGAGCACTGTCACATCCAGGCTCTCACTCCGATGTCAGGGTGAGAACTGTCGGTTTTCCTCTGTCCACACACTGCAGGGGACCCCCAGGACAGCCCGACTCGGGAGCCACAGAAAGCTAGTGGAGTCCCCCTTCCCTCTTCCCAGCTTCTCTTCTAAGTCACCCCCCCCCCGCCCCCCGGGCTTTGATCCAGAAAGCCACTTTAGAAAGGTTGTGAGGAAGCCATTGGGAGAGAGGCGTGTAGGTGGGAAGTATGTGACGACCAAGCAGTTAGGGTTTGTGGCCACTTGTCTTGGGTAACTTTCTGCTGATAGATCTAGTATAAGAGGGCCGGCAGGGTTGGAGGGAGGAAGGGGATTTTTCCTCTTAGGATCAAATACCTGGGATTCATAATCTTTCCCCCTTTCTCCTCCAGCTGTACCCATTTTGCACTCTTTTAAATACTATATTGCAGTAGACAGTCATTTCAAGGGCACAGCAAGGTTTACTACGATGTGAGGGACTCTTGGGCATTACAAACTATACAGATGAGGTAAGTTACAGGTTTACATTTTTTTGTGGTTAATTTGGCACAGGCATAAAACAGCCCTAGACTCTTGACTTTTGCAAACTTTCCTTTAAATTTAGGCAGCACCGGGGCGCCTGGGTGGCTCAGTGGGTTAAAGCCTCTGCCTCCGGCTCAGGTTATGATCCCAGGGTCCTGGGATCGAGCCCTGCATCAGGCTCTCTGCTCAGCAGGGAGCATGCTTCCCTCCCTCCCTCTCTCTCGCCTACTTATGATCTCCATCTGTCAAATAAATAAATAGAATCTTTAAAAAAAAAAAAAAAAATTGGGGCAGCACCGGAAAAGTTGGATGCTTTCTGCCAAATCTCAAGTTTACTTTCTTTAGGTACTGGCTCTCAAACTTAATGTGCATCTCAAGCACCTGAAGGGAAGGCTTGTCAAAGAGATTGCTGGGGCCTCCCCCAGAGTTTCTGATAACAGGTCTGGGCCTGGGCTTGAAAATCTGCACATTTCTGACAAGCTTTTAGGTGCTTGTGCTGCTGGTTTGGGTTTCTCACACTGAGAACCACTGCCTTTGGCCAAGCTCCTTCACATAAACAGTGCAGTGGTTTGGGAAATCAAAAGACATATGTGTGTACTTCTGTTAGAAACCAGTAATGTGATCTTGTGTGGATAATTTAACCACTTAGGTCTGAGTTCTTTCGTTTTTAAAATTAAGAAAGCTTACTTAAAAAAAAAAACCCTCAGTAATTGCTAGTGTTCTTATGCCAAATAGAAGATGAAATATTGATGAATTTTCCCCTTGATTTTTCTTAATTCTCTTGATAGGAACCTCCATTTTGACCATATTACTTATATCCTTATTTAGGTTTTTGCTACGAATTGCTAGTATGCTAAAGTCCCTGCTGTTTCGCAACTACTTACTAAACTCTTTAAGGTTAGAGCCAATGCTTTTTTCATCTTTCTCCTTCTGGCAGTTTGGATTGTGTGAGACACACAATTGATAGTCAGTAGGTATTTGTAGAATGAATAGCCTTATCCCCATATCCCCTGCTATCTTTTCCCTTTGAAGAAGTTTTTCTTCCCTAGTTTTGCATCGTAAAGCAGCGGTATATGGCTATGCCACTTGATTCCCCCAGGCCATTGGGATAAATGCCGATGCCAAATTCCTATAACTGTCCCTGTGAGTGATTTATTACCAGGTCCTGGCACCCACTGATTCTAAATTTTAGTGCATCCGTATCCAAGTTGGAGTAGGAGAAATAGCTTAATAAAATTCAACACATTTTACTGAGCACCTTTTCTACCAAGCATTCAACAAAGTGTTAGGCACTTGGAATATAAAAATGAATAAAGAGGTCTTTGCCATCCCACGATGCCTTCTACTCTTTGCACCATGATTTTTTTTTTTTAAAGATTTTATTTATTTATTTGTAAGAGAGAGAGAGAGTGAGAGCGAGCACAGGCAGACAGAGTGGAAGGCAGAGTCAGAGGGAGAAGCAGGCTCCCTGCGGAGCAAGTAGCCCGATGTGGGACTCGATCCCAGGACGCTGGGATCATGACCTGAGCCGAAGGCAGCTGCTTAACCAACTGAGCCACCCAGGCGTCCCTGCACCATGATTTTATCTGCAGTGGAAACCTGCTGCTCTTCTGATTCCTCTGGTCCGCAGGCATGGGGCCCATCTTTTATCATCTCCTCATAAGTGAGGGAGCCTCGGGCAATGCCGGAAGGAAGTCCTCTAGATACAAAGCAAAGAGTATTTTTGACAATATCAGTTACAAAACTAAAACCATAATACATGACCCTTGAATTCACTGTTCCTAATTACCCATATTTACTGTTCGGGTCAGGGTCTAGTTATAAAATATATTATCCTGTTGTTTTTCATTAAATGATGTTTCCTGCATCCCTGTGATTGGCCTTGGTCATATTTATTGTAGTAATGAATTGGGTACAGCTACTTTAACTCTGGCTGCCATAGGAGCACTGCCTCCCTCATTAGGATGGGTGCCCGGTTTGGTGAGCGCCCTTTTCCCACTTCAGACCACTTTGTGATGTTCTGCCTTAAACTGAGCCCTAAGGGGCGCCAGGGTGGCTCAGTGGGTTAAAGCCTCTGCCTTCAGCTCAGGTCATGATCCCAGGGTCCTGGGATCGAGCCCCACATCGGGCTTTCTGCTCTGCAGGGAGCCTGCTTCCTCCTCTGCCTCTCTGCCTGCCTCTCTGCCTGCTTATGATCTATGTCTGTCAAATAAATAAATAAAATCTTTTAAACTGAGCCCTATAATTGACCTGCTTTATTTAAGCCATCGACTACCTCTACGTAACCGTTAAGGTTAAGAAGCCTAGCTTCCCATTGGACATTAACCAGTATTGTCAGGACGGCCAGATACTCCGTTCTGGATTCTTAAAATCTTGTTTTTGGCTTCTACCCATCTAAACTCTTGGAACTTCTTAGGCTAGTATGCCATGGCCCAGGTATTCATTCAGTAAAGAAGCCTTATATCCTTATTCCTCTCAAAGCCCCTCTGTTACCATTTAAAAGCAAGATGGTTTTTCAAAGAATGATCCAGCTTTCTGTCTTTACATGGAAAATCATTCCCATTTCCCAGATAACACATCTTGAGGAGGTAGAACCCAGATCCCCTACCTGCAAGGGCAGCAGTACCAGCACTCCTGCACGGCCTCCTGAGCCTGTGGTACACACCTAGAAAAAACATTTTAATTCAAAATATAGTGAATTGGTATGCTTTTTATAGTTTATTTCACATTCTTTTTTTTTTTTTTTAAAGATTTTATTTATTTATCTGACAGAGATCACAAGTAGGCAGAGAGGCAGGCAGAGAGAGAAGAAGGGAAGCAGGCTCCCTGCTGAGCATAGAGCCTGATGTGGGACTTGATCCCAGGACCCTGAGATCATGACCTAAGCTGAAGGCAGAGGCTGTAACCCACTGAGCCACCCAGGCACCCCAACACTTTACTTTTGATAATAACAGTAGACAGACCAAGATTTTTCCTGTGCATTTAAATTTTTTTTTGGAATGACAGTGAAAAAAAGGGCCTTTTGCTTGTTCATTGTTTAAATCTTGTGTTCTTCCCAAAAGGATTTAAAGTAGTTGGAAGGGAAGAGAACAAAATAAATTGAGCATCTGCTCTCTCCTGGGCTCTATGCTATAGTGATTCTGTATGTAACATCATTTACTCCTTAAAGAACCGTGGGAGTTAGGTAGGATAGCCACATTTTGAGAATGAGACCCAAGACATAGGGAGTGTCACGTGGCCAGTAAATGAGGAGAGGGATCCAAACCCAAGGCTCCAAAGCCCCAAACCATTATGTGGAAAGCATGAATACACACTTGTGTACAGGACAGTTAACCATAAAAGATAATCTTGGCAGTAGAGGGATCATACCAGATAATCTTTAGTTTTAAACAAGAATACAGCGGAGCCCCTGGAGGTATCTCAGTTGGTTAAGCGTCCAGCTCTTGCTTTTGTCTCAGATCACAGTCTCAGGGTCATGAGGTAAAGCCCCGTGTGGGGTTCTGTGCCGAGTGCAGAGTCTGCTTGAGTCTTTGCCTCACCCTCTACCCCTTCCCATTTTTTCTTCCTCTCCTTCCGTCTCTAAAAAAGAAAAACCAAAGCGTTAGAACAGGGCAGTTAACAATTTAGTTGATTCCTATTCTAGAATGATGATAGGAGCAGTTGGAAGGTCTGGTTAGCCCCAGAGAACAGGCATACCCAGATTTCCAGGTTATGGGCCAGCATTAGGGTAAAAAATAAAATTGGAGGCAGTCATTTGAACCCTGATGCCTACTGAAGATGATTTGCCGGTAAATAGATCACTATCTCTCTATTGCTGTATGACCACAAACCTTGTCATTTAAGGTCCAGAAAGCCCTCCCGAAGCAGTCAGATTTTCAGGTAGAGAACCAGATATCCTCTTATTGCCTGCAGTTTTTGTTCTTGTCCATAGAATGCAGTTACGGCCTTCGCTGGCATGTGACACATTTAGATAAGGGGCAGAGGTAGCTGGACCAAAGGCGGGAGGAAGCTCTTGCCTTTTCCACAACTCCCCAGTCCTGCTCCATTCACCCTAGAAACACTCAAAAAACGAGGTCTTGGAGCATGCCCACCCCTAGGCTTGTGAAGCTTTTCTGTAGACATTGTTTCAGAGCCTTCTAGAACCAAGTCTTTTGCTCTTCCTGGCCTGGCTTCAGTCTCTATAGAGTCTTCAGTTCTTATCTGTCATTGTGGAACCCTTCCAAGGGCAGACATGGAGGGAAGGTATTAGAAGAGCATGGACAACAAGTTGCAGGATGGATTGCAGTGTAGCATATCCCAAGAACCTAGAATGAAACAGTGTCCATTTTCTGTTTCTAATACTTGACATTTGCACAGCACATTTTCGTTCATAAGCTCACAGAGTTCAGCTAGTCCTGTGAATTAGAGTAGTTATCTGCAGAGGACTCTTGTATCATCTCGTGGTTCCCTTAGAGCTCCTCCAGTTACTTGAGGATGTGGGGCTGGGACATGCATCTTTGGAAACCTAACCCAGTGTTCTTTCCATGCGCTGCCTGCCTCCTATTCCTTCCCATTCCTTGTCCCATCAGGGGCTCCTCTTCTGCCCATCATCCTGCCATTGCTGATCTGTTTGTCTTTGTCTCTTCCTAAGCTGCCAAAGTAAATCCAAAACAAATAGTGGAAACTTCAGTTCACAATTTCTGAGAGGATTTAGAAATGGCAGGTTTTAATGTAGACCTTGTACGTTCCTTTGTCTTTAGAGAGCAAAGCCCTCTGAGAGCAGGAATGCTTCTGTCAATGCAGACCTCATAGACTCTGCAGTAGACGATCTCTGGTAGCCAGTGCTATGTGGAAACGAGGAGCACTTCTAGTCCGCCTCCCTGGTCACGGGTCCTCAGACTTCAAAGATGATTGCGATCCCTTAATTAAGCCAAAAGACTATCAATTCATTGTTATCTCAGAACTCCCAAAGAAAACAGCTTCACTGAAGATGGGCATAAAATTTTAAAAGCTACAAACCGCATAGTAAACAGACTACCATGGGGTAGAGACAGCAGATCCAGTAGGTAAGACAGTGACCACATAAAGATCTAGAAATGAGGGAACTCTGTAAAGCAGGCTATGAAATGAAAGTAAGTAGTGGATATTTAAGGCTACCAGAAGAGAAATAAGAGCATGAATGAATGAAAAGCCATTTGAGATAAGAGATAATAAGAATAAACAACAGGGTCATTGAAATTAAACTCCGTTTTATGGGCAGCATGACATTAGACCCAACCCTTTTTTTTTTTTTTTTAAAGATTTTATTTATTTATTTGACAGATCACAAGTAGGCAGAGAGAGCCGATGCAGGAATAGATCTCAGGACCCTGAGATCATGACCTAAGCCAAATGCAGCAGCTTAACCCTCTGAGCCACCCAGGTGCCCTAGACCCAGCTCTTAAGAGTGGATTGTTAACCTTGAAGGTAGATCTGGGACTGAGGTAATGAAGCCCCCAAAGACTAAAAAATGAAGAATGCCTCAGATTGCATGTGGAGAGGGGTCTGCAGGGGGCAGGACCGGGAAGACTAGGGGTAAAATTTAAACGAAGTTGTTCATTCAACATACAAGCATCTGTTAAATGCCAGGGTGATGTAGGAGATGGTCATGTTTTAAAAGTTCCTTTTAATGCCTTTCAGTGGTTCATAATGACTCAACCAGAGGAATGGGAGTGGAGATGAGATGGATTTGAGAGACCCTTAGAAGGAAGGATTAACAAGATCAGTAAATTAAAAAGTATAGAAACAGTGGAGGGAAAGGTGGGTTCTTCCTGATAAAAATAGGAAGAAAACTTTATTCATTTAAATTCACTTCATGTGCACTTCATCATACATGTTGGAAACGTCAAGGAGGTTCATAGGAAGCGTAGCTGGGGACCATGTGTGCCATGCCGGGATCCATACCATGGGTGTGGCGATGGCGTTGTGCCCAGGTTGCTGCACAGGCACAGTGATGTCCAGCCATTTTAAGGATGGGGGAGTGGGATCAAGGAAGACCCCTCAGAAGACATGGAATGGAAGCTGCCTTAGAAGTAAAGTTTCACCTAATGAGGGGTGAAGACTCAGAAGGAACAACATGTTCTTTTTTTTTTTTTAAGATTTTATTTATTTATTTGACAGAGATCACAAGTAGGCAGAGCAGCAGGCAGAGAAAGGGGGAAGCAGGCTCCCTGCTGAGCAGAGAGCCCAACATGGGGCTCCATCCCAGGACCCTGGGATCATGACCTGAGCCGAAGGCAGAGGCTTAACCCACTGAGCCACCCAGGCGCCCCGGAACAAAGTGTTTTAAAGCCAGAGAGCGTGGGGCTCATGTGTGCTTCACATGCATACTGTGTGTGTGTGTGGGTGTGTGGGTGGGTGTGTTGGAAAGGATTGAAGAGGAGGATGAAAGGAAAGCCTGCCTAATTTATAATACTACGAGTTTCTTTTTCCACTTAAAAGATGGGGGAATGGTTGAGGATCTTACAGGGAAGGGACGTGATCACATTTGCCAAGAGTGCTCATCACTCTTGTGATACTGTCCTCGGTAACTTGAAGGTAACAAACTTGCAGGCGGGGAGCTCCAGGTTGGAGGCAGTTGGGAGTAATCCGGACAAGAACTGATCAGGAGCTACGGTGCAAATCGTGGGAATGCAGAAGAGGGAACATGCCAAGAAATGGAACACACCATGCGGCATTGGAGCTGGGGGGTGGGAAGGTTGCATCTAGAAGGAACAGCCTTCCTATGAGCATGGTATCCTGAAGAGACACCCCCTTTTGGTTGGAAAATCAGCAGTTCGTGATAGCTTAGTGATAACACAGCAAAGGGGAGGGTATGAGGTTTGACAAAGCAGTTGAGGGCTGATGGGGAAGAGCTTCGTGTGCCACGCCAAGGATGTTCTAGCTGATCTTACTAAGAGAAGTATTCTGAAGTGTTGAGTGGTGCAGTTGGGACTCTAATGTAGAAAGATAGTTAGCATTGGGTTGCCATTGCCTTTCTAGGCACTTGACAGTGATATGTTTAATATTCAGTCACCCTAGTAGATGGATACCATCCTTACCTCCACGCCATAAATGGGGAAACAGGCACAGGGAGCATAGGAACTTAACTGTGGCCTCACACCTACCAAATGGCACACCCCCAGTTTAACGCCTGGCAGTCTGACAGTAGGACTCTCATCCGTCCCTTACACACCCTTGGTGTTTCTCCACCACCACACGCATCAGGACCATGTGTAGCATTTCTAAAGACACAGGTACCTCCATTGACTAAAGCCCAAGTGTCCAGAAAAGTGTTGAGCAGTACTTATTTTGCAAAAGCTCCACCATGATTATGCTGCCCTCTGTTTCCTCTTACACCGAGATCCCAGGTAGGCAGTAGGGTCAGTAGTCCAGGCAAGAACTGAGGGCCCAAGCTCAAGCAGTCTGTGGCAAAGAGGAGGAAGAAACAGATTGAGAGACTTACAAGGTAGAACTGGTTTAAGGGGCTGTAAGCAGTGGGGAAGAATCAGAATGGAGTCTAAAGATGACAGAGTGGAGTGTTTACTTAGCTAGTGATCTCAGCCAAGATAGGCTCTCAGGAAGTGGGGTGATTTGAGAGTCAGCGGAACTGTCAGTCAGTTTTGAACACTTGGGTTTGAGGGTCTAGAGGTGTTCCCATTAAGATGTCTTTTAATAAGCAGAATATTGCTCTGGGGGTGCCTGTGTGCCCGCCGCTTTCCTCACTGTTCCCTCACACAGTCCGCCCCTCAGATCTCTGAGAGGCCCCCGTTTACGGAGGAGTTCCTGTGGAGTGTGGTCAAGTTTGAAATCAGGCTTCCTAAAGGCTCCCCCATCTGTTTCAGCCTGGCAGATGGGTCTCTCTTGGTGTGTATGTAAACGTGTGTGTGTGACACAGATGGTGGTCAGTACGATGGGTTCCAGCCGGCGAGGAGCAGCGCCCTTTGTCCTCACCATTTTCCTTGCAGTTTCACAGGGTTCGTGAAGTAGAGATGCAGTGTTTTTCTGTTTTCTCTGTGGGGTGTGAAGCTGGCGGAGGGTGAGGGGTAAGAGAGCAAACTTGAGGCATAGATCATCCGATTTCAACCAAATCTGTTTATAGCTGATGGTGGTGGAGATGAGCGATAGGGTTTTAATAGGGTGAGAAAGTGTTATGTGTGCGGGGTCATGAGTGAACTCAGAACTGTTGTTCCTGTGTATCCGCTCATGCTTACGCTCTTGTTTGTCTCTGCTTCTCTGCCCCCAGGTCCCTTGCGAGAAACTCCTTGAGGTGCCCAGGCTGAGACTGGGGGGGAAATGACGGGGTGAGCTCTAGATGGTATGAGACCCCTCCCCACAAGAGCCAAACAATGGCTACAGCCTTGGAACCAGAGGACCAGGATCTTTGGGAAGAAGAGGGAATTCTGATGGTGAAATTGGAAGATGATTTCACCTGTAGGCCAGAGTCTGTCTTACAGAGAGATGACCCTGTGCTTGAGACCTCGCACCAGAACTTCCGGCGCTTCCGCTACCAGGAAGCCGCAAGCCCTCGAGAAGCTCTCATTCGGCTGCGAGAACTTTGTCATCAGTGGCTGAGGCCAGAAAGGCGGACAAAGGAGCAGATCCTAGAGCTGCTTGTGCTGGAACAATTCCTTACTGTCCTGCCTGGAGAACTGCAGAGCTGGGTGCGGGGCCAACGGCCAGAGAGTGGCGAGGAGGCGGTGACGCTGGTGGAGGGTTTGCAGAAACAACCCAGGAGACCAAGGCGGTGGGTGAGGAGGGGGAGTCCTGATCTGTGTGATGTGGAGGGGGCTATTTGCTGGAAGGATGGATTTGGGGCATAGGGCGTACAGGGAGGGCCCTCATTGTTTACCCTTTAAAACTAATTGGCTCTGCTCTTGGGTTGCGCCTAGATGCATAAGGGGCAGAGGGGGGTGTGTGTGTGTGATTGCGTGTGTTTGAGTGAGTGAGTGAGTGTGACTTCTTTGGCTTTTGAAATCCCTGCTTAGGAACCATCTTAGGGATCTCAGCACTCAAGGATCAGATGGCTTTGGTTTCCCTTTCTTTAGCTGTCGAGCCTCCAGTTCTTGAGGCCAGTTTTGTGACTTCCTCAAAGGTCCTCTTAGACTCTCAGTCACAGATCCCCCTCCTGAGACCATAAGACAGGGAAGCAAACTACGAGGAGAGCCACAGGTGGGAGCAGTGGAGATGGAAAGGATGGGTGTCTCAGAGCTCCAGGTGACAAGGGCAGGGGTGAGGGCAGTGAGGAAGCTGTGCAGCAGTGTCCGAATGTCCCCCTTCGTCCTGGCGAGGATAACCTTCAACAACTTGGGTGTCCCAGTAGCACCAGAGACTCCCCTCCTTATCTAGGACCCTCTGGGAGTGTTTCTTTTGGCAGCGTCTCCCAAAATAAGCCCTGATGTCAATCGAGACTTTCCTCTTGACTCCATGCTGACTGGAAATTGGAATTATTCCCAGGTGACTGTCCATGTTCATGGCCAGGAGGTCCTGTCAGAGGAGACGGTGCATCCGGGAGCAGAGCCCGAGTCACCTAGTGAGCTGCAGAACCCTGTGCAGATCTCGACTCCTGAGGCATCCTGTGAGGAAACTGTACAGAGCCCGGATCTGAGGCCACTGGAAGAGCAGAGCCTGTGCCATGAATTGGAGTTCCAGCCCCTGCAGGAGAGCGGTGGGAAGCCTCAGCAGAAGGGGGCATTGTGGCGGGCAGAGTGTGGGAAGGGGGCTAGTTCCCCTCTACGGAGGAGGCTAGGGGTGCAGCATAGTGGGAATAAATCACAGAATCCAGGGTATTGAGAGGAGACATTCCTAGCTAGCGTCCCCCAGAAACCCGGCCAAGCTGAAATAGCCAACCCATCCTTGCTTGTCCTCTTGGCATGTCAGTAGTTTTCCACATGGTGGCAGTGGGAGGACTGACCTGCCCTTGGGCCGGTTTCTGGATTCCTGCCAAAGAGCAGGAGAGCCGGTCAGCTGTTGCCGCTTAAACACCGCACTGTTGCTCATCTTTGCCTTCTTTTCTTCATAGAGGTGCTGGCGTCCCAGGACCCAGATCTCCCCGAAGAGAGGAGCACTGGAAACCCAGAGATGGTTGCCCTTCTTACTGCTCTTTCACAGGTGTGCTCTGGTTTCCCCTCTGTGCCTCAGAGAATTTGAAGAGCCACCAGGCATTAGCTGAACAGGTCGGACAGGGCACAAATTTCCACTCTCCTTTGCCAACTTAAGTTCTCAGTTCTAGACGTGCCTGCAGCAGGGGGAGTTGCATGGAAGGGGATGAATGACCGTAGTCTCATTTGGATCTGCAGGCTCCAGAGCCTTTTTATTTGCCACTGCCCAGAGAGAGGGACTAACAAAATGGGATTATTTCATAACTCTCTGGTACAACCCGGAAGTGGCTGAATGAGGGCTTATTTTTGGTTTTTACAAGTCAGCTTGCTAGTCATTTGTGAGAATGGCTGACTGCTGCAGAAATGCTTTCTGAAATTGTGTGGTATCCTGTCGCAGGGGCTGCCCTCAGGCCACAACACATAGGAAGCCCTTCCCATGGTCAGGGCCTCAAAACTAGGCTGTGATGCTGGAGAGGAAAGGAAAAGGCTGCATCTGTGGTTTCACACTGCAGTCCAGGTGCCACCGAAGGGCCTGTGTGTGCTGTGCTGACCCTGTAGGTGATAGGGGTGCCTGGAGAAGGTCAGGGAAAGCTTTCCAGAAAAGGTGAATTTTTGCAGAAATATAGGTAGCATTAAGGCATCAGATAAGGTGTTAATGAAGACCTTTAAGACTCTTCTTGTACGTTAACCACTGTGCTCCAGAAGAAGAGCAGAGTCTGGCCCTGAGAGAAAGCAGTGGGACTGGGAGGCCCAGAGGAGGAAATAAGAAAGTGCAGAAATAGGAAGTCGGGGAGCAGCAGCCCGGAGTGCTGCAGATTTCCTGTGCATGCCTTTTGTCTCCAGCCATAATCTTCATCCCACGAACAAGATAGGCACCTCTGGGAGCATCCCAGTTGTTTTGTTTTGTTTTTAATTTGTTTTGTTTTGTTTTGTTTTAATTTTTGGGGGGGAGCATCCCGTTTTAACCGAAGCCTGTGTCTTTTTAGGGATTGGTAACTTTCAAGGACGTGGCTGTGTGCTTCTCCCAGGACCAGTGGAGCGACCTGGATCCAGCACAGAAAGAGTTCTATGGAGAATATGTGTTGGAAGAAGATTGTGGAATTGTGGTCTCTTTGTGTAAGAAATTTCAAGTGTTTCTAGGGTGTTTGAGCACAGAGGTCTTTCTCCTCTTGAAAGTTGTGGGGGTCTTAGGCCTTAGAACTGTATGCGCCACGCTTCTCTTAGCCTACCCCACCAGCAAGACTGAAGGATGAGCTAAAAGCAAGACAGTGTCCTTCCAAGTTAAAGGGAAGAGGAAATGCTTAGAAAGTGGTTGGAAACTTCTAATAAGAAAATAAAATTATAATATATAGCTTTAGTATATTTGAGGTGGTGTGAGTTTTGAAACAAGCAGTAGAAGTTGAAGCTGATCTGCTTACTTGAATATGGGGAAAGAGGGAGCATTAACAGTCCTAGAACTATCAAGTTGCAGACGAAGGGCATGAAGTATGCAGGATTTGGTGAGAAGTGCTCAGGCTAAAAAGACCAGATTGGAGCCACTGACTGGGCCGACCATTTGTTCTTCTGTTGACCCAACAGCAAAGATCTGCTCTTAACACAGGGAATTGCTGAACCAATCGTAATGTCCCACTTTCCCTCTCTTGAGCAGCATTTCCAATCCCCAGACTAGATGAGATCTCCCACGTTAGAGAGGAAGAGCCTTTGGTCCCAGATATCCCAGAGCCTCAAGAGCCTCAAGAGCCAGAAATCCTGAGTTTTACGTACACAGGTGAGGAACGACAAAAGGCATCTTCCCCCGCAGGGCTGGCACTTCCCCTCTCCCTCTGGGGTGCCCCTCTCATTGGTTCTTCTGACCTGTTGGCCATTACCCCTGTCTCTCTCTGAATGCCAAATTCTTCTGTCTTCATCCTCCCCTTTCCCCTCCCGTCATTCGTGTGAGGGGTATGTAATGCAAGATGGTGGAAAAAAAAATGGGAACTTTGGAATGCAGCTGTAGTCCTTTACTAAGCAGATCACTTAAACTCTTGGTCCTCAGTGTCCACATTTGTGAAATGAGGATGATAATTTTTGTCCACACCAAGGCTTGTTGACAGTATGAGATAATGTATAAGAAAGTGCCTGGCACATGACAGAAATGAGTTGACTGGTTATTTCCTTCTCTCCCAGCCTCTGCAGTTATGAAATATGGGCTTCTCTCTGTGGTCTTGCCGTCCCAAGACTGTTTAAAAATCCCAGCGTTGTGTGGAAGGCATTGTCCCCTCTATAATTTCCCTTGTTCTCCTCTTACCCTCTCTACAGGAGATAGGAGTGAGGATGAAGAAGATTATCTCGAGCAAGAAGATCTGAGTTTGGAGGATCTGCACAGATCGATTTTGGGAGATCCCGAAATCCACCAGACTCCAGACTGGGAAATAGTCTTTGAGGATGATCCAAATAGACTTAACGAAAGAAGATTTGGTACAAATATTTCTCAAGTTAATAGTTTATCGAATCTTCGGGAAACCATGCCTCTCCACCCCTTGTTAGGGAGACACCATGACTGTCCTGTGTGTGGGAAGAGTTTCACTTGTAACTCCCACCTTGTTAGACACCTAAGAACTCACACAGGAGAGAAACCCTATAAATGTATGGAATGTGGAAAAAGTTACACGCGGAGTTCGCATCTTGCCAGGCACCAGAAGGTCCACAAAATGGGCACGTCATATAAATTTCCCCTAAACCGGAAGAATTTGGATGAGACCTCCCCTCTGGTCCAGGCTGAGAGAACTCCACATGTTGAGAAACCCTATAGATGTGACGATTGTGGAAAACACTTCCGCTGGACCTCAGACCTTGTCCGGCATCAGAGGACACACACAGGTGAAAAACCCTTCTTCTGTACTATTTGTGGCAAAAGCTTCAGCCAGAAGTCTGTGCTGACAACACACCAAAGAATCCACCTTGGAGGCAAACCCTACCTGTGTGGAGAGTGTGGAGAGGACTTCAGTGACCACAGGCGGTATCTGGCACACCGGAAAACACACGCAGCCGAGGAACTGTATCTCTGCAGCGAGTGTGGGCGCTGCTTCAACCACAGTGCCGCGTTTGCCAAACACCTGCGAGGACACGCCTCTGTGAGGCCTTGCCGGTGCACCGAATGTGGGAAAAGCTTCAGTCGGAGGGACCACCTCGTCCGGCATCAAAGAACCCATACTGGCGAAAAGCCGTTTACGTGCCCTACCTGTGGAAAAAGCTTCAGCAGGGGCTATCACTTAATCAGGCATCAGAGGACCCACTCAGAAAAGACCTCCTAGCTAGGTTCCCATGTGAGGAGGTCTGCATTCAGCCCTCACCTGGGGATGGGCCAGGAGACGCCCTCTTGTCAGCCTGGGAAGACCTTTTCTGGGGAGTCTCCCTGACGTGCCCAGATCTACATCACCTCTTCCCACAGCTAACTAAAGTCCCCCAGGCAGAACCTCTCAACCTTCTTCTACTTCTACACCTTGAGGAGGTTTTTTGCCCAAAGTACAACCTGGGTGGAGGCTTCTCCTTGACTGGAGTGTTCCTGCCTCTACCTCATGGGTGTGAAGCAGGAGATGTAGAAGACTTAACAATATCATGGTTATTATACTTTCCCCTAAATAGTCTGTTGCATATCCTAAAGACTGCTTCACAGCCTCAAGTATAAAGTTGCCCAGGACAGCCCTTTAGGTTTGGTGAGGGACCGGCCTCTAGGATTCTGTCCTTACTGGGCTCAGATCTTAAAGCACACAGCCCTGAA
Organism: Mustela nivalis; assembly: GCF_964662115.1. NCBI lineage: Eukaryota > Metazoa > Chordata > Mammalia > Carnivora > Mustelidae > Mustela > Mustela nivalis. Next base: position 26,441,531 of record NC_139028.1, on the reverse strand, counting down.
CTCAAGGCAGGAGATCTGCATCCTCATGGCTCTGCCACACATTCACATGATAACTACAAATCTCTCACTGGTTCACTTCTTCACCATGCACTTTCCTTTGATACCTGGGGAGAGATGGGAGAAGTGTCTGATGGGGGAAAACCTTGAGGCTGTTTCATATGAACCTTGTCAGGCTGCTTCCTTACCTGTTGCCAAAATACCAGGGGCCAGACCCTGCTAGAAAGGAGGATTTAGTCAGAAGCCTCTTTTGCTGGGGGTGTTTCCCTGTTGGAATACTCTGCCCACCCTCCTCAGTATTCTACCAGCCTCTTGGTTTTGCCCCTAGCACTTCTGCAAAAGGGAGATGGAACAGCTGGGTGCCAGGGGAGTCAGTAAAGCATAATGACATCACAGTGAAGTCATTTACATTCCCACATACGTACAAGCCCACCTACCCTGCCCTCTTTGCGTGGGTTTGCAAAGGGATTTTGGAACCATGTCAGCTAACCTAGGTACGATAATAATTACAGAATCACAATTGACTGGGTCACTTCATTTATATGAAGAACACAAGAAGACCTGAGACCAAATTATGAGGAAAATTTTGTAAAAGCTGTTGCTGCTGGCTAAGGCCATCAAGACTATACTGACACCCAGCCCCTATCATCCCTGCCTTGGTTCTCTGATATCAGGGAAAATTATGAACCCCAGCACCTGGGACCCTGAAGAATTTACCAGGAGTAAATGGCTTTCATGTATTTGCGTTGTTTGCTTTTTCTTATGTGATCTCATTTTTATGTAATTAAGAACTAAATAGTAGTATCTCATGGCTGATAGTAGGTTCTCTGTTGCCTGATTAAGGATCCTTGGAGATGGGGAGGAATAATTACGAGCCTCACCTGCTCTGCTTGTGGGAGTGGCAAGGGCTGGGTGAGCGTCCTCCATAAATGGAGCATAGGGTATGGGATTAAAGCATGAGAAGGGAGATTGTCTTCTGTGCCTGGTTTCTTCAGCTGTTTCTCAATCCATTATGTGCCAGTGTGTACAGAGAGGATGGGTAGGATAACAAGGTTTCAGCCCTAACAGCTCAACAACGCAATTCACATTTTGGCGGGTACTGAGAACTCCAGTTGCCCAGTCTGGCTTTAATACCAGTCAGCCGTTGTCCTGGAAATACACAGGTATGGAATAAATAAAAGTAACACGGGCAGCCCCATCCCCTGGTTTCTGGAACTTTCCATTTTATTAACTTCCCAAGGCTTCAGGTTCCAGATAGTTTGGGACGTCATACATCCAAAGACATCAAGGAGTACACAGTAGTTTTCCAGATCATGGTTGGCAGAGCCGAAGTTGGATTAGATGGCCTACTGAGGGAAGGTTCATGCCTGTGGTTTGCACAAGACACTCATGGGCAAACATTTCTGAATCCTAGATCTAAGGTCTAAGCAATTTGTGTTGGGTGAAATACAACCTCAAGAGACCATTTTCCCTAGCTTACACCAGTTATGGGAGCTGATAAAACTCTGGAGGTAACCGAACAAATTCGTTCTAACAGAACAGTGGTTTTGTTCACGGATTTACCTGCATTACTGCAATAAGTGAGAAACTGTCGAGAGAATTCTACATGAGGAAAAGCGAGAGACTGGTCTAGTTTGTTGGCACAGCAAATAGTTCTTTTATTCCCAATTCCCCAGCGAAGTCACATACGCAGACACTAAATCTCTGCTTGCTTGTGAAACACTTTATTTTCTTGGTCTCGTGGAGGGGCGTGCCATCTCCTAAACCCGAGCATGAGCAGAGCTGCAGTTTGCAGCAGAAGGGCCTCTGCTAGAACCTGTGGGGAGCAAGAGACTACACCTGAACAGGGGAAGGGGCTGGGCCCTGTAAACAGTTGAATACTGGTGTTCTTGAATACCGTACTAAATTGAAGTTTCTGGAGAACAAAGAGGATTTTAAAGATAATATTTGGAGGAAGCTATAAAGTACTCGAGTCAACAACTCAAGAAAATCAGTAGATGGTTGGAAATTATGAAGTCACATGCTAATAAAGTTATGAAATTAAAATATTTGTGCTTTTGGCCATTAGTTTAGGACCAACCAAGGAATATTGAGCCTCTTCTCCATCCCACTTACTGAAGAGAAATAAATGGGAAGAGATCAAGGCAGAATATATTTTTATTATCTGGAACTTAGGCCTCTAAGTCTAGACCAGAATCTAGTGAACTCTCCAAGGAACCCCCCTGGAGGACACTGAAGTGCAAGAACCAAAGCAAGCTAAAAAACAAACAAAAAACCCAAAACAAAAAAACCACTTTCTCTAGGGCCCAGCTCAACCGGAAGATCTAATAGAAAATGCATTCTTTTCACTGAGCAACAAAGTGGTGAACAAGAAAACACCCCACTGAGTTCTGCAAAGTTGGCAGAAACCATTCGCTCCAAGTCTCACATGTCAGAGCAACAATCTCCAGATTGCCCCTTGCATGAGGAAAGTGACAAGCTAGTGTGCACCCTTTCCTAGGCCATTTTGATTCACCAAGCTCCCAGGAAGGACAGCAACCCAAGTGAGAGTTAATCTGACCCTGTGGTGGTTTTGGAGAACAAAAGCTGTGCTGAGAAATAGTGAATTATTATATCCCACGCACCTGAATAATTTGCTAGTCTTCCACACAGATATTTTTTAATTTTACCTCTAACATCTTCAGCTAACCAAAGTATTTCTTCAAGCCACAATAAATTTCCCTAAGAGAAATATACATAAATATTTTCTTCTGTCTTCTTAAATTTCTAGTGATATTGGCCAACTGACCCATTAATCTGATTTGTGGGTAACAGACTAAAAGCCGAAAAATGGGTGCCCTACCCATGTACTCACTAATCTGTTTTGGCAGATTCAATGCTCTCAAACTTGAGCACATCTCCTTGTAGGTGGCATAACTTGATTCCTCCTTGGAGAAGCCCCGAGAAGCAGGCAAGGACAGGTTTTGATCTCTCTTTAAAGATTTTATTTTATTTGACAGAGATCACAAGCAGGCAGAGAAGCAGGCAGAGAGGAGGAAGCAGGCTCCCCCTTGACCAGATAGCCCAATGCAGGGCTCGATCCCAGGAGGCAGAGGCTTTACCCCACTGAGCCACCCAGGCGCCCCTTGATCTCTTATTAGATACCAGTCGCTGTAAATGATCCTTAATAACAAGAAGAAACAACTCTTGTCAGCACGACAAAAGTAAGGACATCCTATAATGAACAGTTTCTGTTCTTACTATATGCGTATGCTCATGGAAATTTCAGGTAAAAGGGGACAAGAGGGAATGCAATTTGATTTTTTTTTAAAAGATTTTATTTTTATTTGTCAGAGAGAGAGAGTGAGCACAGGCAGACAGAATGGCAGGCAGAGACAGAGGGAGAAGCAGGCTCCCTGCCGAGCAAGGAGCCCGATGTGGGACTCAATCCCAGGACGCTGGGAGCCCATGTCGGGCTCTCTGCTCAGCAGGGAGCCCGCTTCCTCCTCTCTCTCTCTGCCTGCCTCTCTGCCTACTTGTGATTTCTGTCTGTCAAATAAATAAAATCTTTAAAAAAAAATAAAAAATTACTAGAGAACAGAAATAGCATGTAAATTGGGGTAGGGTGCTCAGAAATTGAGTGTGTTAGCATTCATGAATTGTTCAGGACAAAAGCTATAATATGTTGGTTAGCTCTGGATAAGTATGCACTATTAAATTATTACATTAAATTATTAAGTATGCACTGTGCAATATCAAGGATACTCATTACAGGAAATAGAGTAAATAATATTCTAAACAGTGGAGGGAAAATTAGAAATAATTTAAAGACAAAGTAGGGAAGTAACTCATATTGTCCAAAGAAAGGCAAAAAATAAGCATCTAAAGATGGGACAAATAGAACTAAAAGTTGCAGAAAGCCCAAATATGTGAATAAAACAGATAAAATATTGGTTAAGTAAAAGAGATTATTTAGGTGGGCTCAATAGTTGATTAGAGCAATAGGTTATATATCAGAGATACAGAAAAATATGGAACAATGAACAATTCAAAGAATGAAAAGGATATACCAGGAGAATACCAACCTGAAGAAGCTAAGGGAATTATTTTAATATTAACACAAGTTTTTTTTTTTTTTTTTTTTACAAAAAGCATAATGAGAAGTAAGGCATCTACATAGTTAAAAGTTTAATCCACCAGGAAGGTATAACAGGTCTAAATTTCCATGTGCTTAACGAAGTCTCCTCAGATTATATGTCCCAAATTGGTAGAATTAAATAGGAGAATTGATAAAACCATCCCCTTAGTGATCCACTTAAATACACTTCCCTAGCTATTGATAGATCAAGCCAATGGAAAAATCAGTAAGGATACATATTTGTACAACACAATTTAATAATTATGGAGAGTAAAAATCCATGCCTCACAATTATAGAATATCTGTTCTCAGATATAAGACACTTAAAATAATTGCTACTGTAGAGTGCAGTAAAGTAATTCTCAACAATTAGCAAGTGAGTATTACATAGATGATGTTCTCTGACCACAATATATTTTGTTTGAAAACCTGCAAAAACAAGAATTGTAAGTTACTATGTTTGGAGACTTCAAAATCCCCACATAAAAAACCCTTGCATTAAATAACTCTCGTATTAAGGAAGAAATCACATACAAACTTACTAATACTTAGAACTAAAATGAAATGTAAATATTGCTAATCAGTACATGCAGAATGCAGTGAAAATGGTATTTAGAGGGTTATGAGAGAAGAAAAACTAAAAAATTAATGAACTAAATGATCAACTTAAAAATTAAAAAAATTTTTTTTAATTAATTTATTTAAAGTAGGCTCCACACACATTGTCGGGCTCAAACTCATGACCCTGATATCAAGGGTCACACATGCCACCATAGAGCCAGTCAGGTGCTCCTCCACTTAAGACATTAAAAAAAAAGTTTTTTTACTTACTTGATGCAGAGAGGGAGAGAGAGGATGAGCAGACCTTGGAGCAACAGGCAGAGGGAGAGAAGCAAGCTCCCTGCTGAGCAGAGAGCCTGAGATCATGACCTGAGCCAAAGGCAGATGCTTAACCACTGAGCCACCCAGACACCCTATGGAAATTTTTTAAGTAAAAGAATAAAATAACATAGAAAGGAGACAACTACAGAAAGTAATGACCAAAAAAGTACAGTAACAAAGTAAAGAAGTTGGTTCTATGAAAAGATGACTAAAACCTCTGGCAATATTGAATAAGAGATGGAAATACAGTAAATAATAAACTACAGAAAGGTAAACATATAGATAAATAGAAATCATACTGATATGAAAACAATGTTATGAGCATTAAAATACTTGTAATAATGCACAAGATGAAGAGAGTGGATGTAGTCAAAATGTTCTAAGGTTCTAGCATTATCAGGAAAGTGGTGAAGTACTATGTTTTTTTGGACAGTAATATTCTATGGTCTCTGGGGTAACCACTAAAAGAATAGTAAAGGAATGTATAACTGACAAGTTAATAGAGGGGAAATAATGAACTTGCAAAAGATTAATGCAAATGAAGGCAACAAGAGAATATAAAAAGTTAGATCAAGGGGCACCTGGGTGGCTCAGTCAGTTGAGCATCTGCCTTCGGCTCAGGTCCTGAGTCCTGAGATCGAGCCCCGCATCGGGCTCTCTGCTCAAAGGGGAGCCTGCTTCTCCCTCTCCCACTCCCCCTGCTTGTGTTACCTCTCTTGCTGTGTCTTTCTCTGTCAAATAAATAAATAAAATCTCTTTAAAAAAAAAAAGGTAGATCAAGAAGCTAAAAAAGCTAGATATATAAATACTATATTCAATATAAATGGATTAAATGCCCTCACTGAAGAAACAGGCTAACATTACATACCCACAAAAACGACCTTAAAGATGATCAGAAAGCTGAACATAAAAAAGCGCTCTTTACAATGACTTGTCCCTGGAAAGTGGGTATGGTCAGAAGGGGAATGAGAGTGACCATCTCAGTACTGAGTCGAGTACTGAGAGATCCATTTTGAGCCTAAGGAGAAGAGCGTGTTTGAGAGAGAAAGGAACAGGATAGGAGAGGGAAGGGGCGGGGAACACCTGTTCTGTTTGTAACCCCTTCCAGTCAGTTACCACTCATTTGCTGAGTATAACCTGATTGTTGTATGCTGGATGCTTAACACAAGTCACTCATTTTTATTCTTATTTTATTTTTATTCTTATTTCACAGGTTTAAAAAACCAAGTCTGAAAGGAGCCAAGTTGCTTATTCAGTTTATAATCATTAGTGGGATGGGTTCAACATCAGGACGGTGACTCCAAAGCCAGTCATTTTTTTTTTTTTTTTTTTACATGAGCATGCTGTCTAGAATAGAGCAGAGGAGAAGGGAGGCACAATTCAAAAGAAGGAAGAAGAAAGCCACTAAAAATAGATGTTGGTATTTATATCAGGCAACTACTGCCACACAATAACACAAAACTTGGTGGCTTTCAACCATAAGCACATATCTTCTGGATCCGCAGATAGTCTAGACTTCCAGAAGCAGATCTTCTCTGGGTTTGGGGGCGTGGCTTTGCTTCTGCCTGGTGATGTGTGGGGCAGCTGGGGCTCCTGGGCTTTCCTTCTTCCCCTGGACCCCCGTGGTGCAAGCCTTGATGCAGGACTCCTGTAGTGTTTGCCCAGGTGTGACAAGGGAAACCCAGCCTCCAGTGCATGCCAACGCCTGTGTCTCAAGTCGGCTAACATACACTGGTGAAAGCAAATCATATGGCAGAGCCCAAAAGTGAAAGGGAGGAGGCTCTTACTATGTCTTCAGTGGGAGACTGCTTCCTTATATGGAAAAGGGTTTGGATATTAAGGGGGGGGTTAAGAGTCAATAATGTACTCTACCATTTTCCAAGCAAGAATCACAATGTAGTTTTTTACTTGACATCCATGCTGTTTTGGAAAATGCCTATTTTTATTTAAGTCTTCTAAGACTAGCCCTCCTCTCGACACAAAAAACATGAAGTATTTTCACCTATCACTTTCCTTGCAAGCTGATAATGGGGAATGGGATCAGAGAGTTTTTATCAATCATCAACAAGGTGATCAAAATGCTTTATGTAACCTTTATAGAAAAATCAAGAGCAAACTTGGCGGGGCAGAGGATTCAAAGATGAATAAAACATGCACAGAACAGCTGTGGGGATCTAGGTGACAGGTGACATCATCACGTTAGAAACACGGGAAAAGGCAAATGCACCAGTGAAGATACTCAGCTCAGTTTTTTATTGTGTTGAGTGTGAGACAACTCTAGGCTATCCACAAAGCAGAAACAGATCTGTTGTGAGAGAAGAAGTCTGGAAAGGAGCTGGGGAGTGATCTGCAAACTGGGGAGTGATCTGCAAACAGGAATAAATTCAGGGCATGCGCCTGGATGAGAAAGAAAGAAGGTGTATACGGAAAAAAGAAGAACTTGCTAAGGAGAGAAATCTGGGCTTCAGGAGCAATGGGTGAAGGCAGTAAGCTACCTACCAAAAAAAAAGTAGGAAAGAACAGCTGACGGGGAGAATCAGAAGAGAAGTGTTGAAAAAAATCCCAAAGAGAAGAAAATTATAAACAGAAGCTGTGGTCTGTGCTCTCAGATGCCACAGAGGAGCCAAGCTGGCACTCGGAAACTAAAGGAAAGTGTTTGATTTCATGCTTGGGTCAACGTGAGCCAACGGGTGAAAATTAGGTAAACCAATAGGAATAGAGGAAGAACAAGCTGTGGAACTTTTGAAGGAAAATGCTTGAAACGGAAAGAAACAGTGTGGCAGTTTGGGGAGATTCAGTGTCAAGAAAGGATGTCAGTTTTTCTGGGTGTAAGGGTGACTGGCAGCAGCGGAGGAAGGAAACTAACACGCATCAAACACCTGCTGTTTGCCAGAGCTGAGCTAGACGTGCAAATGCATGGTGTCAAGTTGAACACCATGAGGGGAAGGAACAAGGGCAGCCAGAAATATTCAAAATACAAAAGATGGGAGAAAGGAGGAAGCAAATCTTTAAGAGGCTAGGATCAAAAGTTCAGGTGGACAGACGGACATTAGAAAATAGCACATTCAGGGCGCCTGGGTGGCTCAGTGGGTTAAGCCACTGCCTTCGGCTCAGGTCATGATCTCAGGGTCCTGGGATCGAGTCCCGCATCGGGCTCTCTGCTTGGCAGGGAGCCTGCTTCCCTCTCTCTCTCTCTCTGCCTGCCTCTCCATCTACTTGTGATTTCTATCTGTCAAATAAATAAATAAAATCTTTTAAAAAAAAAGAAAATAGCACATTCTGAGATGAAAAGCACAAAATGTTTCGGTGACGACTGAATCTGATAGGTCATATACAGGGAGGAAAAATCCACAGAGAAGGTTTCTGTCTTCTGCTATCAGTGCTGTGTTCATGATCTGAGAATGGGGAGTGTATAAGTAGAGAAATGGGCTCAGAAAGAGTAGGAAAGGGTGATGCTTCTGATGGAGAAGACTGTCGGATGAACAGAATATAACAGCGTGTAAGTGTTTGTGCAGAAAGTTTTGTTACTAAGCTGACCAAGAGAAAGCTACTCTGGGGCGCCTGGGTGGCTCAGAGGGTTAAAAGCCTCTGCCTTCAGCTAGGGTCATGATCCCCGGGTCCTGGGATCGAGCCCCACATCCGACTCTCTGCTCCGCGGGGAGCCTGCTTCCTCCTCTCTCTGCCTGCCTCTCTGCCTACTTGTGATCTCTGTCTGTCAAGTAAATAAATAAAATCTTAAAAAAGAGAGAGAGAAAGCTACTCTATGTAAATAATTATTGACCTATATAAATAATTGTTATGATGAATTTTCTTAGTTAACATTGGCTTGTAGTTGAGTAGGAGGCATGTGAATTAGAAAGCCACACAGTCAGCGGGATCACGGAGTGGGAAATGCGTACAGAGCACACCCACCCAATAGCTCAGGACATACACTTCCTGAACTACGCAGTGAGTTTCTTCACCTTCTCTTTCATACACCCAGAAATCATGTAATAAATACTTATCATGGGGACACCTGGGTGGTTCGGTTGGGTAAGCATCCACTCTTGATTTCGGCTCAGGGTCTTGAGATCAAGCCCTGTACTGGGCTCTGTGCTGAGCATGGAACCTGATTAAGGGTCTCTCTCTCCCTCTCCTTCTGTCCCTACCCTTCTTACCCTCCCCCCTGGTCACACATACTTGCACCCTCTCTTTCTAAAAAAAGAAAAAAAAAAGGCTTATCATTTAACAGACTTTGTTCTAGATATTTGGAAATGGCAGTGAACAAGAGACAAAGATCCCTATCTTCATGGAGCTTATATTGTGGTGAGGGCAGACAAAGAGTGAACAAAATAAATCATTGTTTTTAAAAGCTTTTATTTGTTTGAGAGAGAGAGTCAGGGTGAGATCACAAGCAAGGGGGAACGGTAGAGAGAGAAGAAGACTCCACATCTAGCAGGGAGCTGGATGCGAGACTTGATCTAGAACAGTGGGATCACCACCTGTGGCAAAGGCAGACACTTGACCCTACTGTGCCACCCAGGTGCCCTAAATGACTGTTATATAGCAGACCAGAACGTAACAAGGTGAAGAAGAATTAGTCAGGCAAAGTGTAGTGCACACACTCCAGGCATAGCACAGGGAGTAAGCAAGGAAGGCTCACAGAGGAGGAGACTGAATAAAGACTTCCAAGAGCTTAAGGGAGTGAATCATGCATATTAAAGAGAGGAGGCATTCTAGAGTGAATAGCAAGTGCAACGTCCCTGAGAAAGCTTGTGCTTGGCATACCCGAGAAGCAGCAAGGAGACCTATGAGCCGGGAGCATAGAGAATGAGGGAGAGGGTTGTAGGAGGTACGATTAGGGGGATGTTCGTAGGCAAAGCATGGAACTCCTTATAAGCCACTGGAATGATTTGAGCTTTTATTCTGAATACAGTGGGGATCCACTAGCGTTTATCATTCAGCAAACCGCACTATGATCTCACCACGATCATAGAAACATGCCGATAGGGAGAATGGATTGTAGGGGAACAAAGATGGAAGGAGGGGAACCCCTGGGCAGGCGGATACAGTTCTCCGCATGAAAGATGGGCATGGTTTGGATGAGAACAGTAGCAGCGGAACTGATGAGAGGGGGCAGGGCTCAAATCATATACTTAAAGTACAATTGCCAGGAATTACCGATAGATGTGAGATTACAGAAATAGACTAGTCAAAGAACGCTCTAAGGGTTTGGCCTGAGTAATGGGGAGAAAGACACCATTGACTAGGATGGGGATACCGTTAGGTAAAGCACATCTTGCCAGGAACATGAGGAGTACGGTTTGGACACTGTAAGTTTGAGGTATCTACTAGACAGTCTAATGGAGGTGTTGCGTAAGTCGCTAGATGGAAGAACTTGGAGAATAGAACAATAATATCCGCCCGTTTGTTAGAATTTACTGGGCATCTGCTCTGTGCCTGGCATTGTGTCAGGTGCAGTGATTAATTACTGAGAGCTTTGCATCCAAAGAACTCATGAACTGGTCGGAAAGACTGATCTCTAACCTGATATAAGAGGTGGGCTAAGTAGATCGATAGCATAGAAAGTGGGGGTCGGGGGCCAGGCCAACTTTGCTGGGGGAGATGATTCAACTAAGACAGGAGCACAACAGAGCAGTGGTTAAGAGCACAGACTCTGGATTAATGGACCTAGATAAGGACCTAGATTTGAGTCCCACTTGCATCATTTATTAGCCCTGTGACCTGGGCATGCAAATTACTTATCAGCTCTAGGGTTTCTCCTGTGTTAGCTGGAGATATTAATAGGTCCCTTAGAAGCCAATATTTTCATTAGTTGTCATATTAACCCAAATTGCTTCACGAGTGGACCTGTGGCCAGGCTGCTACGGACCCTGTGTGAGACGATGTCTGTGTATCAGCAAAGCCCTGGCCATGTTTTCACAGTGACCTCACTGATTCTTTCCACCATGCCTAGAAGCAACGAGAAAAGCACTTCAGCTCCTCAAGACTTATGAATATTTATGTCTTTTACAATTCCAGGAGCCACTGAGGGTGAATATGTTGCTTCAAATCCATTTTCCCTATGGCACAAAATATACTGAGAAAAAAAAGTTGATGTATATATGTCTTGACTCTGATTCCTTCAATGTATCCATCCAAACCTGCCAAAAAGAGGGATGGAATGAGAACCAAATGACAGCCCTCTAATAACCAGTAGTATTACCTTAAAGTATCTTGAAATTTGAAGCCATTCTATAAAATTTAATAATTTGAGCTCTTTCCGTTTTCAAGTAAACCTTCTTTTATTTTTTTAAAAAAGATTTTACTTATTTGTCAGAGAGAGAGATAGAGCAAGCACAGGCAGAGAGGCAGGCAGAGTCAGAGGGAGAAGCAGGCTCCCTGCCGAGCAAGGAGCCCGATGTGGGACTCGATCCCACGACACTGGGATCATGACCTGAACCAAAGGCAGCTGCTTAACCAACTGAACCGTCCAGGCATCCCTCAAGTAAACCTTCTTCTGCCACAGGTAAATTACGTCCCCCCAAATAATCTTAATTTTATCTTTTTCCCCAAGCAAATATCCCAACTATGTGTTGAGTCTTTCCATTCTAGTCCCTGCATGGTGCCCAGTTATCTTCTCCACCCATGGGTCAGAAGCTGCCTGCTGTTTAGGACCCAAAGTGACTCTGAAATATGTCACTCATTCGTCCAACTCCTCTAGGAACCCAGAGTTAAAAGGATATAAATATTGGTCCTGGCCCCAGCACCACACCCAGAAAGTTGAGAAAACTCAAGGATATCTCAGAACCCTTGTGAGATCTACAGTACTGTCAACGTCATCATGCAGTCGTGTCTCCCAACAAAACCTATGTTCTTCGATCCATATTGTCTTCTACATCCACATTGCTATTTCCAGCAATTTCCCAGCTATTTCTACTGCTGGGTCCAGCTATTTCTACTGCTGTGTCCCAAGGGCAGATTTAAGTAATTAAAGGGAAGGAAAAAAAAAAAGTGATAAAAAAAGGACTATGGGTTCACCTTCTGCGGAGTACTAATCACCCTGAATCCATCATTTACACTGAGAGAGAAATCTTCCCCTAAAAAGCTTCCCAGGGATGCCTGGGTGGCTCAGTTGGTTGGACGACTGCCTTCGGCTCAGGTCATGATCCCAGAGTCCCAGGATCGAGTCCCACATCGGGCTCCCAGCTCCATGGGGAGTCTGCTTCTCCCTCTGACCTTCTCCTCGCTCATGCTCTCTCTCACTGTCTCTCTCTCTCAAAATAAATAAATAAATAAATAAATAAATAAATAAATAAAAAGCTTCCCATCTCCAGGGCACCTGGGTGGCTCAGTGGGTTAAGCCCCTGTCTTTGGCTCAGGTCCTGGGATTAAGTCCCGAATCAGGCTCTCTGCTCAGCTTCCCCACCCCCTCTCTCGCCTGCTTCTCTGCCTACTTGTGATCTCTCTCTGTCAAATAAATAAGTGAAATCTTAAAAAAAAAAAAAAAAAAGTTTCCTACCTCCTAGGGGAAAATCCATCTGTCATGCAAACCATTTCTTCTCTCAAAGAATGCCTTTTGAAACCCTCTTCTCATGTGATTTGGAAATTTCTAGCCAGTTTGTGGGTATTTTCTAAGTAATCCCTTCATTTTGACTCCACACTATGTATTTCTAGTTTCTTAATTTCCCTTCCTAATCCCCACTTAATTCCTGCATATCTGACTTCCCACTGGAGAATTCTCTGGCGTGAAAGGTAGTGAGGACCTCTCCATTAATTCACAGCTTCCCCTTCCCTGTATTCCTGACACGCCAAGTTCATAGGCTTGCATCCTGCCAACCCAAATCCCAATCTCCTGCTCTTATCTCCTTATTTTTCCAATGGCAGCAAAATCCTAAATCCTTCCTAAATGCTGCTGGTGGTTCTTTCCAAAGAAAAACAATAGGTTGGAAATTTGCTTATCAGCTTTGATTGGGATCAGTAGCTTTTTTTTGGAAGGGGATCAGTAACTTGGAAGTTAATCTACAAAGCTGATAAATCATTTTAGAAAGATACATCCATGCTATACATTTCATTCTAATTTCAAACGTGTAAATCTGTGTTTATTCCGCATTTTTTAATTGCATAGTGATTAGTCTGAGTTTAAATCTAGACTCATTATTTGCCACTCACGTGACTCTGGACTAATAAGAGCAAACACTTACATAGCACTTATTATATGCCAGTCAATTTCCTAAGTGCTTTACCATGTTCACTAATTTACTTCTTATAAGAACCCTATTGTATTAGTTTTCTACAGATGCCCTAACAATTAGCATAAACTGAGTGGCTTAGAACAACATAAATGTATTCCCCCACGTCCTAGGGCCTAGAAGTCCAAAATCAAGGATCCCTCTGAAGGGAAGAATTCTCTCCTGCTTCTTCCTAGATTTTTGTGGTTGCTGGCGATCTTTGGCATTTTTTGGCTTATAGCTGCATCACTCCAATGTCTGCCTTCAGCTTCCCATGGCCATCTTCCCTCTGTGTGTGTCTGCATGTCTGCATGTCTCCAAACTCTCTCTCTTTATCGGGACACCAGTAATTGATTTAGGGCCCACCCTATTCCAGCAGGACCTCACCTCAACCTGACCACATCTGCAAAGGCTCCGTTTCCAAATAAGGTCACTTTCATAGGTACCAGGAAAGAGGAAATCAATGAATTGGCGGGGGGGGGGGGGGATTCGAATCATACACCTGAGAAGAAATCATGCCTGATTATCTAATTTCACCAATAAGGAAGTTGAGGTACAAAGAAGTTCAATAACTTGCTTACGTGCACACAGCTAGAGATTAATAGAAGCGACATTTAAATTCAGGCTCTGATTTGGCTCACAATTCTTCTTCGCCAGTATGTAAGACCCCTTCTAGACAGAAGAAGGAACCTGAGGGTAATGCGTGCTGTGCTTGGCACTACCCAACCAAAGCCTGAACTCTGAGCTGCCCTGAGGCCAGCAACGGAATCCAAATCCAAGTATCTCCAAGGTTAGGCTCTGCTCCCTCCCAGGCCGGCAGGTGCACTTGCAGTTTAAAAAGTGACCGCTAGAGGCTGCACCCAGTCCTGGAGGCTTGCTTCCTCCGCGGAGACGCCAGATCTGCAAAGCTAAGTGTTATTAGGTGGAAAGGAAAAGGAATATATCTGGGAGCTCAAAATTTTGAGAGATCCCTACTGCTGCCTGATATTTTAAAGAGATGCCTATACAAAAACTGGGGTGCCTGTGACTGTCTAGGTCTTTGTACCTCAAGCCTTCCTATGCCGTCAAGCTGAGAAGCAATATGTTCATTTGCCTTCTGGCATTCTGACCTGAAAAATCTAAACAGGTAAGTAAAAGTGACCAGCGTGCCTAAGGAATTCAGTACAAAAGTACATCACGATGCCCATGGACCTTTTTCCTTATTATACCAAAAATGGCCATTCCTCTCCAGAAACAAAAAGAAGGGGGGGGCGGTAAGGAGTGGGGAGGTTTGTGAGTAAAGAATCTATTATTCTTCTCGAAAGGAACCAGCCACCATCTACAAGGCAGAAACCTGTGATTTGTCCCAGACTCTGTCCTCTCCCTCTCTGTATCCCATTAGTGACGCTAATTCTATTTTTTAAAATTTAAATGTAGTTAGCCAACATATAGTACCTCATTAGTTTTTTGTATAATGTTCAGGGATACATTATTTGTGCATGACACCCAGTGCTCCACACATCACGTGCCCTCCTTAACGCCCACCACCCAGTTACCCCAGCACCCCCCCCCCCACCCCGTGATGGGATTTGTGCCTTCCTCTCATTTTCCCTCTCCCCTCTCCCTTGCGGCAATGGTCCTGGCCTCATCGTGCGAGTTACCACGATGGCCTTCTAACAGACTCCCCTGCTCCCCACAGTTCCCCTCCTCAACCCATCCTCTGCGTAATTGCCGGCAAACTTCCTAAATATCAAATTGCATCCTACTATCTCTATCCTATCCTGTTGCCCAGTGGCTCCAAAGCACGTTCAAGGTGGAACACTAACACCTTAGCTCTGCAGGCAGTTCATTTACCACTGCAGTGTCTTCTGTGCATCCCCTTCCCCCCACTCTGTCTATGGCTCCCTTTTACCTACTCTTTCCTGCTAATTCCATTTTGGAAACTCAATTTCTGGTTCATATCCTCCAAGAAGCGTGTTCTTATTTTCCCTTCAAATGCTTCTTACGTGGCCCTTTGAACATTGCCGCGTGGTCCTCTGCTGTCTCTTGGTGTTGTCTGCCCAACACTGAGCCCAGTTCCTGATACGTAATAGCAGAACCGGTAATTTTACCACTTCCCCTCCACCTCAGTACCTTCCATGGAAAAGCACTTTTTTTTTTTAAACCTAGGACCACCTTGTTTTGTATGTAATCTTGTTAAAGACTGGAGTCTCAAATGGACCACTGTCTGTAGGGATTTTTTTTTTAAGATTTTATTTATTTATTTGACAGACAGAGATCACAAGTAGGCAGAGAGGCAGGCAGAGAGAGAGGAGGAAGCAGGCTCCTTGCTGAGCAGAGAGCCCGATGCGGGGCTCCATCCCAGGACTCTGGGATCATGACCTGAGCCAAAGGCAGAGGCTTTAACCTACTAAGCCACCCAGGCACCCCTGTCTGTAGGGATTTACAACGGAAGGACACACATATGTAAATCTAGAATCCTTGAAAAATAATAGGTACAATTTAACTATAAGTTTTCATAGAGCAGTAGGTTTTTGGACCACACACTTTTGGGTGGTTTGTACCCAAACAGTGCCCAGTGCCTGGTAAGTGTTCAATAAATATCTGTTGAAGAATGGATGAATGAATGAATGAATGAATAGACAAATACCTACTTTAGGCATTTATTACAGTACTTCATTCTGGTTTCTCCTTTACTTACCTATAAGCTTCCAGGTCTCTCAAATATACTTCAGAGTTTGTGGTGGCACCAACCGCAGGGCTAGAATAGAGTAGGCCTTGATCATTGTCGATATAAATATCACACTCAGCTTTTAGAAATGTAATCACTCCAAGATAAAAGTTCCCCAAATCCAAACTCTAAATATTAGACTTGAAAAAATTCAAGTACATATGGCAAATCAGAAAGAACAAGTACGCAGAGGCAATGAAAAAAATAATTAAAAAAAAATCATATATAAGGGAAGTTCAAATAGCATGCCTCAAGAACTAGCTGCTGGGAGCTTTGCAATCCCTCCGTGTCTCGTTCATGCCTTTTGACACCAGATGGCGACATTTTATCATGATTGACTGAGTCTTGGCTGCTAATTTACTCAGCAAATGTACGTAGGCTTGGAGGCTTAGGTTAGGCATTAAGAATTCATAAATGAATATCATATAGACTTTGATATCAAAAAGTATACTGGAAGAGTGGATAGCTCTACTGATCATTTAAAAATTCAACAGTGGGGCTCCTGGTGGGCTCAGTCCCTGAAGCATCTCCCTTGATTTCGGCTCAGACCATGATCTTGGCGTCTTGGAATCAAGTGCACATTGGATTACGTGCTCTGTGCAGAGTCTGCTTGGGATTATCTCTCTCTCCTTCCCTCTACCCCTCCCCCGCTGTGTGAGCTCTCTAAATAAATAAATAAATAAAATCTTTTTTAAAAGGGCAATAATGATGATACAAAATAATAACTAACGTATTTTAAGGGACATAAGAACTAAAAAGACACATATAAGCAAGGATTTCCAAATGGACAAAAAGCACACAGAAGTGGTCAACATTATTAGTCATCAGGAAAAGGTCAGTTACAAAGCTCTGTGAGATGCTACTCTGCCCCCCCTCCCGCCCTTACAATGACTAAAATGAAAAGGACTCAGAAAACCAAGGGATGATGAGGCTGTGGAACAGCTGGAAATCCTACACGTTGCGGTGGGGAATGGAAACCGGCATTCAACAACTTTTGGAGAACTGCTGAGTATATCTACCAAGGCTAAGCTTACAGCCTAGCCATTTGGGTATATATCAACAGAAATGAGTGCTTCTGTGCAATAGAGACATGAATATATATATTCATAGCAGATTATTGATAATAGCAAGAAATGGAAACACTCAATGTTGATCAATAGTACAGCATATAATTATGGTGTATGCATAATATAGTTAGTAAATGTAATATTTTACAGCAATGAAGAACACAATACTGCTTATGGCCACATGGCTGAATATCACTAAATATAATGTTAACTGAAAGAAGTCAGACCCTAAAGAACGATATGATTATATTTACGTGAAGTTAAAGAACAGGAAAAAAACTTTTTTTTAAAGATTTATTTATTTGAGAAAGAGAGAAGGGGAGGAGGGAAGGGTCCGAGAGAGAAGGACAGAGAGAATCTCAAATGGACTCCCACTGAGCACAGAGCCCTACATGGGGTTTGATCTCAAGACCCTATTGGAGCGCCTGGGTGGCTCAGTGGGTTAAGCCTCTGCCTTTGGCTCAGGTCATGATCTCAGGGTCCTGGGATCGAGCCCCACATCGGGCTCTCTGCTCAGCGGGGAGCCTGCTTCCCCCTCTCTCTCTGCCTGCCTCTCTGCCTACTTGTGATCTCTCTCTCTCTCTTTCTCTCTGTCAGATAAATAAATAAAATCTTTAAAAAAAAAAAAAAAGACCCTGAGATCATGACTTGTGCTGAAATTAGGAGTCAGATGTTTAATTGAATGAGCCACCCAGGCCCAACCCCCACTCTTTTTAAAATAGGTTCCATACCCAGTGCAGAGCCCAGCATGGGGCCTGAAATTGCGACCCTGAGATCAAGAGTCAGTTGATCAACGAACTGAGCCTCCCAGGCTCCCCCAAGAACGGGAAAAACTAATGTGTGATAATAAAGGTTAGACTGGGGATGCCTGGGTGGCTCAGTTGGTTGGACGACTGCCTTCGGCTCAGGTCATGGTCCTGGAGTCCCATCATCGGGCTCCCGGCTCCATGGGGAGTCTGCTTCTCCCTCTGACCTTCCCCTCGCTCATGCTCTCTCTCTCTGTCTCTCTCTCAAATAAATAAAAATAAAATCTTTAAAAAATTAAAAATAAAGGTTAGACTGTGGGTTACTTGGGAGAGCAGGTGTTTATTGATGGGAAGGGGACAAAAGTGAACCTTCTACTGTACTACAAAGTTTCCATATCTTGATGTAGGGGCTGCCACACAGGGATAGACAGATGTAAAAATTTACAGAGCTGTATAGGATTTGTGCACTTCACCATATGTAAGTCAGTTCTCCATAAACTGGTAAATAAAAAGGAAGCAACAGCTAACATCATTGAATGTTTATTAGGTGCAAGACATTTTGTTGATACATGTACAATCTCACTCAGTCATCATCCTAATTCTTTTCCTCCCAGCTCTGTTGAGATATAATCAACATACCACTCTGTGTGATTTAAGGCGTACAAGGTCATGCTTTGATGCATGTATATGTTGCAAAATGATTACCATAACATTAGTTAACTCATCCATCATCTTACAGTTACTGTGTGTGTGTGTGTGTGTGTGTGTGTGTGATGACAACATTTAGATCTACTCTTTTGGCAACTATTTTTTTATGGTTTTATTTATTTGAGAGAGAGAGAGAGACAGCACAAGTGGAGGGCAGAGGGAGAGGGAGAAGCAGATCCCCCGCTGAGCAGGCAGCCAGACACGGGACTCGATCCCAGGACCCCGAGATCACAACCTGAGCCAAAGGCAGACACTTAGCCTCCTGAGCCACCCAGGTGCCCCATATTTTTTTAATTTTTAAAATTTTTTTAGTTTTTAAAAGATTTTATTTCTTTATTTATTTGAGAGGAAGAGAAAGAGAAGGAGCACAAGCTGGGGGAGTGGCAGAGGGAGAGAGAGAAGCAGATTTCCCACTGAGCAGGGAGCCTGATGTAGGGCTTGATCCCAAGACTCTGGGATCATGACCAGAGCCAAAGGCAGACGCTTAACTGACTGAGCTACCCAGGCACCTCCAATCCTTTTTTTTTTTTTTTTAAGATTTATTTTATTCATTATTTTAGAAATTCTTTTTTTTTAAAAAGATTAAAAGATTTTATTTATTTATTTGACAGACAGAGATCACAAGTAGGCAGAGAGGAGGAAGCAGGCTCCCCGCAGAGCAGAGAGCCTGATGCGGGGGGGCTCGATCCCAGGACCCTGAGATCATGACCTGAGCCGAAGGCAGCAGCCTAACCCACTGAGCCACCCAGGTGCCCCTCATTATTTAAGAGAGGTGGGGAGGGGCAGAAGGAGAGAGACAAAGAGAATCTCCAGCACACTGAGCACTGAGCTCGGATCCTGATGCCGGGCTCGATCTCATGACCCTGAGATCACGACCTGAGCTGAAACAGAGGATCAGCCACGCAGGCGCCCCTGGAAGTTTTTACATGTTGACCACCTTCACCCATCTTCCCCATCTCCCCCCTCATCCCTGCCCTAGGCAACCACCAATCTATTCCTGTCAGTGCAGTAGGAGAGACTGGAGTGGGTGGTCAGCGGGAGGAGGGGAGGCCGGTGGAGGGAGACCGGCATGCTTGCCTTGTCAAACTGGGCCAAATCCGAATGCAAACAAACAGGGCAGGTAATGGGGACTTGCTGGCCAAACTCAGCTTCCAGCAGAAAAAAAGCAGCATGGGGAAACCACCTGATCCAAGCCAAGGGACCAAGGGATCATTTCAAGACTTGAATTTAGACCAGGAGGAAGATTTAAAAAAAAACAAAAAAACAAAACTCACTTTCAGAAAAATTCAATTAAGGCATATTTAAAAAAAAAAAAATCCAGTTTGGATTGAATTTGTGGGTCTGTCTCGGCCCAGGGTACGATGCTTTGCTAACCAAGGCAGCTCAGCCTGGAGTCAGCCGTTTACCCCTGCCTCCCTCTCTCTCTCTCTGCTCTGTCTATGTCCCCTCTTCCCCAGCTGGAGGTCCTCCAATTTTTTTCTGGGACTTCCACCTTGCGCTCTGCATATCAGCGGTCTAGGAGCTGAGGGTCTTTGTCTTGGCACAGCCGGTTTTGTTGAGCCTTTTCTGTATTATGTCCGATGACTATGGGGGCTGTGATAAATAGCACAGACTTGGGGGCTTAAGAAAACAGCAATTTATTCTGTCCTAGTTCTATAGACCCTGAAGTCCAACGCCAGTGTCACTGGGCCGAAATCACCCTGCTAGCGCAGTGGCACTCCCTCTGGGGGCGCTCGGGGAGAATCCATAGCGGGCCTCTTTCTCCCACAGGTGACCCTCCCCCGAGCCCCCACCCCGTGTGCCGTCCGGGACTTGTGGCTGCTTCACTCCAGGGTCTGCCCTGGTTCACAAGACCTACCCTGCGTGCATCATCATCCTTGGCCCCTCTCTCACACAGACCCACCCGGAATAACCTCCTCGTTATGAGACCCTTCATTTAATCCCATCTATGACCACGGAAAATTGTATTCACTCTTTTTCCAAGGAAGGGAATATTTGCACGTTCCGGGGACTAGGACTTCCTCTCCTTGAGGGGGCCCTTATTCAGTCTAGAGTTTTCAAGCTGCAGAAGTACAGATAAATAGATTTTTACAAATAAAGAAAGCTTCTCTAATGACCGACTAAAAATACTGCCGTTGAGGACAAGTCCTCTCTTAATTCTGTTCAGTCTGGCTTTGTTTCCTTACCATCCTCTGGAAATACCCTTGACGAAGCTGCCAGATCCCACGGTCATTTCTCAGCTCTTATCCTGTTCTCGTAGCACCTAACAGAGGAGAGCGCTTCCTCCTAGAAATGACCCTCTTCCCTACCGGCGACCTCTTCTCCGTCTTCTCCCCTGGATCACCATCCTCATACAAGCTCTAGGCATCAGTATGCCTGCAGCTCAGCCCTTGGACTGCTTTCTGTCCTAACCCATTCTTATCCCTTGAGCAGTATAACCCAGCCCTCCCCCACCACTGAATTCAGCAACACACAGATGATCCCAAATTGCATCCCCATCCCAGTCTCTCCTGGAAGCACCCAACTATTTTTTTAAGTTTCTTTCTTTCAGTATTCTCTACATCCAACGTGGGGCTCAAACTCACAACCCCGAGATCAAGAGTCACATGCTCTACCGACTGAGCCTGCCAGGCGCCCCCTTAACATCAGACGTTATTTTTTTTTTTTCTAAAGATTTTATTTATTTGACAGAGAGAGATCACAAGTAGGTAGAGAGGCAGGCAGAGAGAGAGAGAGAGGAGGAAGCAGGCTCCCTGCTGAGCAGAGAGCCCGATGCGGGGCTCGATCCCAGGACCCCGAGATCATGACCTGAGCCGAAGGCAGCGGCTTAACCCACTGAGCCACCCAGGCGCCCCAGACGTTATTTTTTAATTGTTTTTTTTTTTTAAGATTTTTATTTATTTATTTGACAGACAGAGATCACAAGTAAGCAGAGAGGCAGGCAGAGAGAGAGAGGAGGAAGCAGGCTCCCTGCTGAGCAGAGAGCCTGATGCGGGGGCTCGATTCCAGGACCCTGAGATCATGACCCAAGACAAAGGCAGAGGCTCTACCCACTGAGCCACCCACGTGCCCCAACATCCAACTTTAATAAGAATAGTTTGTTTGAAATCTCCTTCTGGATGTCCAAAAGGGGTCTTAATCCTGACATGTCCCAAACCAAGCTCCTTATTCCATTCTCCACCCCCACACCTGCTCTTTCCCGAGGGTCCCGCATCTCAGCAGAAGACTCTATTTGCGTCATCACTCAGCTCTCAAATCCTGGGATCCTCTTTGGTGTCTCTTTTTTACCTACGAGTCCCTCTAGCAGCAAACGTTTTTAGTTCCATCTTGTAAAAATTTCCAAATCCTACTATGGCCGTCCACCTTGACCACGACTGCCTTGTCTAAGCCACCGTGACCCAGATTGGCACAACAGCCTCCTAACTGCTCTCCCTCCCACCCTCTTACAATCCGTGGAATCAAGGAGAGTATTTTAAACACACACTCCATCATGTATTGCCCTTCTCAAAATGTTCCAGTAGCTTCCCATTATATTTAAGACACAATCCAAAGTCCTTCCCATGGTTCTCGAAGCTTCTCCACCTTCCTTCCTTATTGCTTCTGACTTTGCCCCTTGTACTCCGGGATCCTTGGTTCCTAATGTTCTTCAGACCGACCATTCTCACTCCTACCTCAGGACCTTGCACTCTCTGTTCCCTCTCCTAGACCACTTTTCCCGGATATTTGCCTAGCCTGCTCCTTGACAGCCTCCAAGCCTCTGCTCAGTTGTCATTCATTCCCTCAGGGAGACCTCTCCTGGTCCTTCACCTAATAATAGCGTTTCTGTTACTCCCTAGCCCCGTACCATAACTGATTCTCTTTAAGACATCTGTCACTACCTCACATTACAGTATGTATTTATTTGTATAATTGATTAATTTCTACCTCCTCCACGAAAATATTGGTTTTCTGAGAACAGGAATTGTGTCTACTTTTGCTCTTCTCAAGATCTCTAGTGCCTAGAACAGTGCCTGACACAGAACAGGAAAATGTTAGATATTTCTTGAACGGATGAATGAATGAATAAGGATTTTAGAGGCTGGCTGGCTGGCTGGGACATAACAGGTAAGCTCTTGGAAGGGACCTCCCTCCACTGCCTGCCAGCACTCCTGCAGACTCTGATCCCTGGTAGCTATGATTCCTACCCCACCCCCCAGCTTGAATAGCCTGCCAGCTCCTGCTGAACATCAGCTCTGCAAAGGCAGCCCAGCGCCTCTAGCCCCACCTCCGCTTCCCCACCAGCCTCCCAGGGGAAGTGGGCAGGCAGGCCATGAGGCAGAGAAACTTGCCTAGGAGAGCACAGCTAATAATGGACTTCTTGTGCTATAGCAACTGCTATGACATGCAAATGCTATGGGTTTCAAAAAAAAACCCTAAAAAAAACCCCCAAAAAACAAAAACAAAAACAAACCAAGAGCAACCTGGTGGGATTCTTTCTAAGTTCTCAGCAGCCACTTGTGAATGTTGTCCCCATCCTGGGAGGGGTGGGAGGAGGAGAGCGGGGTGGGGGGGTGGGCTCCGTGGGCCCCAGGCCCAAACAGAATGCCACCTTCCACAACAGACACTGCTCCCTCCTCCACCCCACCCCCAGGAAACGTCAGCATTGGCCTGCTGGCCAGGAGAAACCCACATAAATTACAGAAGCCCTGTAACACGGTGAACAAGTGGAATTTTAGATGCAAGCCCCAGTTTGAATCCCCCGTGTGTACTTTTAGCTCTGCGTTCTTGGGTCAGTGACGTACTGAAAGCCTCAGTTCCCTGGTCCGTAACATCAAAATCATGCCTGTCTCTAGGGGCCTTTGTGAGGATGGAATGGTCTGGGCCAGTGCTGGGTCTCCATGACCGGCAGTCGGCGGGTAGGAAGGCATGGAGGGTAAGGGGGAGGAGGGCGGGGAATGGCTCGGATGCCGAGGTCCCCTGACACCATTGACCCTGGGGTGTGGCCAGCCTGCTCTGTGGAAGCCGGAGAATCACAGAAGGATGCGGTTACAGGAGATTTTGCAGTTATTAAAACAAATAAGCGACAAAACCTTGCATTTTACAGAAAGGGAAATGGGCCCACGGAGATGAATGGTTTTGCCCAGAGTCACACAGCCAGGTCATAACAGAGGCAGAGCAGGTGCCCAGATCTGAGCCATTGGGCTCAGGGTCTTACCAAAGCCTTTGAGTGTTGTCAACAGCTTGGGGGATTCTTGAGCCTTCCTGGCCCTGACTCCTGGGCCTCAAACCCCACAGCAGGCCAGTGCTCTCTGCCCAGCCCACCAGGCCTGCAGCATTCTCTACCCCTTGTCCCGGCCCCCATTCTCTAACCTTTCTTCCCTCTGACACCCCCCTCCCAGCCAGAGGGCCCACTGGCCTGTAGCAGAGGAGGACAGTTCCTGGACGTGGGGGGAGGGGAACCACAAAGTCACTCCGAGGATCCCTGGGCTTCGGTGGCAGCTAAAGCCCTTCAGGGGACATGTGTCCCAGGCCAGGCCTTGGTAGAGCCTCTCACTCCTTTCCTCCTATCCCCGCAGCCCTTCTGTAGGCTCGTTGCTGATCCCATATTGCCAAAGTTTCCGTCAGTTAAAAATGAAGGCGGGGCACCTGGGTGGCTCAGTGGGTTAAGCCTCTGCCTTCAGCTTGGGTCATGATCTCAGGGTCCTGGGATCGAGCCCCACGTCGGGCTCTCTGCTCAGCAGGGAGCCTGCTTCCTCCCTCTCTCTCTCTGCCTGCCTCTCTGCCTACTTGTGATCTCTCTGTCAAATAAATAAATAAAATCTTTAAAAAAAATTTATAAAAATGAAGGCAAAATCCCCAGCTCTCTTAGATCAAAGGCCGCATGGCTGTCTACCCCTTTCACTTCTCTGTTCCTTTTTCTTCAAACGGTCTTGGAAATATCATCTCTTCTGCCGAGCCCTTCAAGTGGACACATCATTCCAAGCCAGGGCTCAAGTCTTTCGCTGTCCCTTACGAGTTTCCTCAAGACTCTGTGACTCAGTTTCCTTATTTATCAGGCAGAGCTAATAAGATTAGCAGTCTCCTAGGGTGATTGTGAGATTGTGAATTGATACCTGTAACGCACTTCTAGAAATGCCTGGAACAAGGTAAACCCTCAATAAATCTTGTCTGTGATTATTTTTTTAAAGATTTTATTTACTTATTGGACAGACAGAGATCACAAGTAGGCAGAGAGGCAGGCAGAGAGAGGGGGAAGCAGGCTCCAGGCTGAGCAGAGAGCCCGATGTGGGGCTCCATCCCCGGACCCTGAGATCATGACCTGAGCCAAAGGCAGAGGCTTTAACCCACTGAGCCACCCAGGTGCCCCATGTCTGTGATCATTATTATTATTACAAGAAAATCAACCTCTCCCATTTCAAACAGGAATTTACCTGGGACTCCAATGGTCCCATTACATGTATTTCTCCCTCTTTCTGTCCTAACTGCGTATATGTGGGTGCTGTTCCTGACGCGATCCTCGTCCCTGTCAGTTGTCTCCTCTAGTGGCCAGTGTCTGATTAGGGAGAAGCTCCCATAGGGCCGGGACCAGGCCTGGTTAATCCTCCTCTTCTGCCAAATAGATCGAACCCCAGGTGGCTTGTACTGCTGTTAGCCGAAAAAGCATCATCGAGTCAACAGTAGGTAACACCGTCACCCTTATTCCTTTTCTTTTTTTTTAAGGTTTTATTTATTTATTTGACATAAATCACAAGTGGGCAGACAGGCAGGCAGAGAGAGGAGGAAGCAGGCTCGCTGCCGAGCAGAGAGCCCGATGCGGGACTCGATCCCAGGACCCTGAGATCATGACCTGAGCTGAAGGCAGAGGCTTTAGCCCACTGAACCACCCAGGCGCCCCTCGTCACCCTTATTCCTGATGACGTACCTGTCCATCTAACCTGACTTACATATGTTTACTATAAGAAATCATCCAATTTTGGGGGGCGCCTGGGTGGCCAAGCAGAGAGCCTGCTTCCCTCTCTCTCTCTGCCTGCCTCTCCATCTACTTGTGATTTCTCTCTGTCAAATAAATAAATAAAATCTTTAAAAAAAAAAAAGAAATCATCCAATTTTCTAAGTCAAAAACAGTTAAATATCAGCATTTTCGTATGGTTCAGTCTTTTTTTTTTTAATATTTTATTTATTTGACAGAGTTAGAGAGAGAGCACAAGTAAGCAGAGCGTCAGGGAGAGGGGGAGAGAGAGAAGCAGGCTCTCTGCTGAGCAGGGAGCCTGATGTGGGGCTCGATCCCAGGACCCTAGAATCATGACCCGAGGTGAAGGCAGCTGCTTAACCAACTGAGCCACCTGGGCGCCTCTGTATGGTTCAGTCTTATAAGAGTACAATAATTATAATAAAAAATAGCACTCAATGTTTATTGCTACTATCTGCCAAGTACCATCCTTTTCATTTCGTGTGGACCTTTGCCGTGTCATAGCCACGGCTCTGTGGGGTGTGCACCATCACCGTCACCAAACGTCAGAAGAGGGGACTGAGGCACTGAGGAATTTAGTAAATGTCCTCAGCTAACACAGCTAGTGACGGGATGCAAACCTGGGCATTTACTTCTGAGCTCACACCCCCAGCAAATACTCTCCTGCTAGGCTTTCTGAATCCCGGACTCTGCCTCGTTCTTATAAATTCATCTTTCGAGTCTCAAGGATTGGAACTCTAACTTTGAACCCAGCTGGTGGATAGGCTCCTACCCCCTGAGGAAGAAAACCCCCTGCTATGCCTGGTGTCTGCGTGCAAAAATGCTTGCAATCTCATTGGCAGACAGAATATAGAAAAAGAAATGCAGGGTAGTGCGTCCCGAGTGATGATTAAGTGGCCCGAACATTTATTATGCACTAAAGGCCTCGCATTAGGAAGAGAGTGAAGAACCATGATCAGGATACAGTCCAAACAGTGCCTGCCCGAGATCTGCCCCAAGCCCAGTTCCCAGTTTCCCAGTGCTAAAAGGCACCCAGCGGGGCCCGGAGGGAGCTCACCTAAAAGGCCAGGGTGGCAGAGCGGCTCTGCGGAGTGTCCCTTCTCCTCTAGCTCTCTCCACGTGATGGCAACAGTGGAATCTCATTTCTGCGCCTCTCTGGACATATCCTGAGCCTTTCATCCACAAATCAGAAGTCCAGTAACCATAATTTAAATTCTCCCCAGTGCCTCGCCTGGGCCACAGTAAATTGCAGCCTAAAAGCCACATTTGTTTTTTGTCGGGACCCACACAAACCATGCACGTTCTGGCGATTTTTTTTTTTTTTTCCAGCCTCCCTCTGCTAGCCGAACAAGCCTCATTTATCTGCAGCCATTAAGTCTGTCCACAGGCAGGTATCAGGCATGACCAAGAAATCAATAAGAGCCGGTGAAACAAGATATTTCCTCCCTGCTCTGCTCGTCTAAATGAGGAAAGCTTCCAGCAGCGATCAGGGAGCCACCAGCCAGCCGCGCAGAGCCCTTTTCGCTCTCCCCGTGCCGGGCAGACACAGGAATTCTTTTCTGCTGGGAATATGGGCCGTTGTGAAATTCAAGGACTTCATCATAGTATGATGAAGCCAGTCTAAAATACCGTTCCCATCTTGGAAGGTATCACAGAATCTGTTCTGGCACGGAGTAGGAAAGAGGGACCAGGGAGCCATCAGGTCTGGAGATGTATAACGGGGCCAGGCGCTCTATTTGCAGACAGCACCACTCACATCCACCTCCACAGTTCTCAGAAGGACTGTGTCTGTATACAGTATACTCCATCCAGCTTTTACTCGTCTAAGATATTTTATTATTGATGACAACCTTTTTTTTCGGAGCCTCTTGTTCAGTAAGATTTTGGAACTCAGCGAGTTTGTGACTGAAGAGCGGGCTCTATTCTTTTTTTTTTTTTTTTTTTAAAGATTTTATTTATTTATTTGACAGACAGAGATCGTAAGTAGGCAGAGAGGCAGGCAGAGAGAGAGAGGAGGAAGCAGGCTCCCTGCTGAGCAGAGAGCCCGATGCGGGGCTCGATCCTAGGACCCTGGGATCATGACCTGAGCCGAAGGCAGCGGCTTAACCACTGAGCCACCCAGGCGCCCCGAGCGGGCTCTATTCTCCATCAACTGGTAGAGGTAGACGCTGGGGGAGTTTTAGGAGGAGAGCCGTAGATGAAGGACTCTTCTCAGTCTGCTCCAGTGGTCATAACCTCATAACATGCACTGGGTGGCTTAAACCACAAACATCTATTTTCTCACAGTGCCGGAGCCTAGATGTACATGATCAAGATGCCAGGTTGATTTCTGGCGAGAGAGCTCACCTTGGGTTACAGGTGGCCTGGCGTGCTTGCCTGACCTCTTCATTGCAAGGGAGAGAGAACATGTACACAAGTAAGCGCCTGTGTCTCTTTTATAAGGACACTAACCTCATCATGAGAGCCTCACCTTCCTGACTTCATCTAAACCTATTCCCTCCCAACAGGCTGCCATCTCTAAACCCCTCACCACAGGAGGGCCTCAACACATTAGAGCTTCAAATGCAGAGTGGAGGGGCGGGCCGGGGCCACAATTCAGTGCGTAGTAGCGTTGTACCACAGATGCCCTCTGTTGCTATATGATCTCTCTGGATGAGGAACTGAAGTGTTCATCGGACGCACACCCACAGATTTCTGTGATGGCTTCTCCTGTGTTTTCCCAGGCAGCTGTGGTTGGTGTAATGTGATATATTATCTGTGTTGTGGTAGGAGCTGCACTGGACTTGTAGTTAAAAGACAAAGTTTCAATCGCCTTACTCCCATTTGGACAGCTATTATCAAAAATACAGAACATAGGGATGCTGGAATGGCTCACTCAGTTAAGTGGACAATTCTCGATTTCAGCTCAGGTCATATGTCAGGGTTGTTGAGATTAAGCCCTGCGTTGGGCTCCCCACTCAGTGCGGAGTCTGCTTGGGATTCTCTCTCTCTCTCTCTCCCTCTGCCCCTCCCCCTACTCTCTCTCTCTAAAATAAATAAATACTAAGTGAAAATACTAAGTGTTGGTAAGGATGCAGAGGAATTGAAATACTCATGCACTCTTAGTGGGATTGTTCAATGGTGCAACTACTATAAAAAACAATATGGTGATTTCTCAAAGTATTAAAAATAGAACTACCAGCAATTCCACATCTGGGTATAAACACATACAAAAGAATTGAAAGCAGTATCTTGAAGAGATATTTGAAACACATGTTCATAGCAGCATTATTCAGAATAGCCCAGAGGTAGCAAGGGATGAACGTTGGAGTAACAAAATGTCTGTTTCTATATATACAATGAGGTATTATTCACCCTTAGAAAGAAATCTCGTCACATGCTGTAAAATGGATGAACCTGGAGGACACGGAGGACATTAGGATAAGTGAAACAAGCCAGTCACAAAAAGCGAATGATTCCACTACCTGAAGGGTCAAATTCGTAGAAACAGAAAGTAGAGTAGGCGGTTGCCGGGGGATGTGGGGAGAAGAATACAGGGGGTTTCTGTTTAGTGGATACAGAGTGTAGAATTCCTGTTTCGCAAGATGAAAAAGTTTTGGAGATGGTTGTACAACAGTGTGAATATTCTTTCTTTTTTTAAAAATATTTTATTTATTTATTTGACAGACAAAGATCCTAGTAGGCAGAGAGGCAGGCAGAGAGAGGAGGAAGCAGGCTCTCCTCGGAGCAGAGAGCCGAATGTGGGGCTCAATCCCAATACCTGAGCCGAAGAGGCTTTAACCCACTGAGCCACGCAGGCACCCCAACAGTGTGAATTTTCTTAATACTATTTGAACTGAACACTTATATAATTGTTAAGATAGTGAATTTTATACTACGTGTTTTTTACCACAATCACACACACACGTTGTAAGTCCAATCAAACAGGGGCTAGCAATGAGAGAGTCATTTAAACTTTCTAAGTTTCCGTTCTTTCATATGTAAAATGGGGATAAAGTGTCCATCTCTGAGTTACGGTGAAATCAAAGATATTAGGGCAAGCGCATTAGGATAAAGGTAGACGGGACGGTTGTGGACAACTACGTGCAATACTGAAGTTGTACACTGGTACAGATGTTGCTGGAAATTACTCTGCCACAATTTAAATTATATTAAATGCATTAGTTGCCTAGAAGTGTTTTAATTCTGGCCACTATTAAGAACCTTATGCGATGGAGGCACAGGAACTGCCCACCCTATCAATTCCCAGTTTTGGAGAATGGTGTGAGTTTTAAATGAAATTTTAAGACTGGCAATATATTTCCCAGGCAGCAGAAAACACAATAAATTACTTAGGTCTAAAAGCGTTCAACTAGGATTTGTAAATGGTAACCTGGACTCATTAATGAT
The DNA here is from genome assembly GCF_964662115.1 of Mustela nivalis. Taxonomy (NCBI): domain Eukaryota; kingdom Metazoa; phylum Chordata; class Mammalia; order Carnivora; family Mustelidae; genus Mustela; species Mustela nivalis. The sequence goes on along the minus strand of NC_139028.1, from coordinate 26,411,756 downwards.
TCCTATTTGTTGGAGGATAGTCAAGAGGACCGGTTTTGTGTGATTCATACTCCCACTGCTACTCAGGAAAGGGTAAGCCAGTAAAATCCATTTGTGGGCTGTGAAACACTTAATGTTCCTTTGTACTGATGTCTTATCATCCAGGAAAAAAGAGATCGTTTATAAAGAAGACAGCAGGAATTAGGAAGTAGCACATAGCCATACTAACCTGCCCTTCCATCTTCAAGAAGCTCTGCTTCCAGGGTCCTGGGTTTGGGATCAAAGATGGGGACTGAGGGGCACCTGGGGTGGCTCAGTGGGTTAAGCCTCTGCCTTCGGCTCAGGTGATGGTCTCAGGGTCCTGGAACTGAGCCCTGCATTGGGCTCTCTGCTCAGCAGGGAACCTGCTTCCCCCTCTCTCTCTCCACCTGCCTCTCTGCCTACTTGCGATCTCTGTCTGTCAAATGAATAAATAAAAAAATCTTAAAAAAAAAAAAAAAAGATGGGGACCAAATATCAGCTCCCGGCTACCCTCACGGACTAGAGAGCCAAGGTCCCTTTTCCTTGGTTCTCCTTTTAGCAGAACTCAGTTCTCCTTTGGGCATCTTCAAAAGAGGCTAGAAAAATATTCTAAGAGAGACTTTTCGTATTCCTTCATTCCCAGACTGTTCTTAGAGGGAGTTGTCACAACCCCAGCAGATGTCTGTTCAGACTATCCTGCTGACCACTGTGGGTCTCTGAGGAGGACCAGCACTGGGGTGGATTCTAGAGGGTCAGTGACAGGGGATAACTTGTCTGCAGTGCACTCAACTCTCACCAATCTTGACAACACAAGGGAGCCATGAGCAGTGATGGGGCCGACCCCAATGAGCATGTAATGTTTTTTAGAAGCTGGTTATGGTTTCTAAGTTGCTAGTTCTTTAAGAAAGTTGATTGGGTGGATATAAATTAAGAGAGCTTTTCTCTCTGTTTAGGACCCTATCAGGACTGGACCCTGAGAGGCCCTGAGAAGTACTTTTGCTGTTTCCCCAAGAGAGTATTGTATTTCCATTCCAGTTCGTATCCTGGCACTCTGCCTGTTAGGTCAAGAATCCTAAAGCAGGGGAGCCTGGGTGGTTCAGTCGGTTAAGCCTCTGCCTTTGGCTCAGGTCATGATCCCATGGTCCTGGGATCGAGCCCTGCCTCAGGCTTTCTGCTCAAGGGGAAACCTGCTTCCCCCCCCTTCTCTGCCTGCCTCCCTGCCTACTTGTGATCTCTGCCTGTCAAATAAATAAATAAACTCTTTAAAAAAAAAAGAAAGAAAAATAGAAAAAGATTCCTGAAGCCAATGGACAAGTGAGGTGCCTCCGAATATACCGTCACAAACATATACAAACCATACCCCCAGACCTCAAGAGAATGTAAGGTCAGTTAGGAAAGGGATTTTTGTGTGTTTGGTTTGCTGCTTTATTCCCATCACTTGGAAGAGTTTTGAGCATGCAATGGTGCTCAATAACTATTTTTCAAACGAACAGGTGGGTACTTGCTGCTCCCCCACTCACACACAAACTCACAGAATTGGTAGGAACAGAGCAACCAGCATCTCATGTCGGGGAAACAGCATGTCCTATATGACTGAAGATGGCCAGTTTCTCCAGTATGATGGTGAGGTCTAACACATCTACATTGGAAAGAAAATATGTCATGACACTGGGCTTAAATCCAAACACCACATCCAGAACAAGTAAGAATGTACTTAGTTCAGGGACTCTTAAAATTTGATAAAATAGCATGTAAGTAATGGAAACTATAAAAACAATGGATGTGGTCCTTTGAGCCACCAAAGGATGTCAAAATCTTAAAAAATTAATCATATCATGATTATGGACATCAGGTCTCAGGGGCTAATTACTGCTTTATTATTTTCTTTCTTTGACTTAAATTACAAAGATTTTTATCTAATTGAACTATTAATTTGTGACCTTAATAGGAGTCCTTGCAATTTTCAAAACATAGTTTCTAGCACCTTTCACTTTTCGAAGAATCTTTACATGCATTATCTTTTTTTTTTTTTAAGATTTTGTTTATTTATTTGACAGACAGAGATCACAAGTAGGCAGAGAGGCAGGCAGAGAGAGAGAGGAGGAAGCAGACTCCCCACTGAGCAGGGAGCCTGATGTGGGGCTCCATCCCAGGACCCTGAGATCATGACCTGGGCTGAAGGCAGAGGCTTTAACCCACCGAACCACCCAGGCGCCCCTCTTTACATGCATTATCTCTAATTTCAAACATCTATGCAGAGCATGAGGAAGACCAAATCTCTGGAGTCCAGAAAGCCTGAGAGAGCATCCAGTTTATAGTTTTCTTTTTCCTCTGCAACTTGCCTTTACTTAACTAATTCCGACTCTCCGTGGCTTCCCTTTAGCACAGACTAAGGTAAATGGAGGGGAGGTAGAACGCAGACTTATGAACCCCTAGGTAATTGAAATTGGAGCTCTGGATGTGTGTACCCCCACGTGCTTGTGAAGTCTGTGATGGTTCAGAACATACAGGAAAGTGAAAATCAAGGCAGGTAGCAACAGCTCCAAATACTTCACCCCCCTTTGCATAGAAGGCCAATGAGAAAGTGTGTGTGGGGGGGGGCTTGTACACATACATGTGTGTGTCCATGTATATTTTGCAGTAGGCATCAGACTTTGGAGTCAGATGTTCAGAGCTCAGATATTGCCACCCCGGCACCAACATCTCCCCCCACATGTCCCTGCCACATTGCCGATTCTCAACCCTGGCTACACACAGAAAAATGTATTATTTATTGCTTGTGACCATTTCAGAGATTCTCATTAGTTTGATTTGGGCAGGGTCCAGGCATCAGCATTTTTTGGAGCTTCCCAGGATAGAGCTAGAGTTGAAAACTACTGGGTTATGCAGTGCAGCAGGTTAGATTGAAGTTGGAATTTGTCATTGAGGAAGTTGTTTGATCTTGAACCTGTGAAGTTTATAAATATCATCTTGGGGGCTTTAGAAAAAAAAAAAAAAGGCTTTGAGTTATAGATAGTGAATTAAACATGAGTTTATCTACGTTCCCTCCTGAGATTTCACTGAAATGAAAATGTGTTATAAACCCACAGGACACATAGAACGGAGAGGAGAACACCACAGACAAGAGACATCAGCAAAGTTTGGGGAAACGGAATGCAAATTGAAGAACAGAAGCTGACTTCATGAACCTAGAAAAAGCTAAAGCCTAAGTACTTGCCAAGGGGAGGTTGAGGAGAGTTGAGTTGATTCGTGTTCAAGAATCCTTGAAAGGCTCAGAAATTGGAGGCCCCATCTTCCCCTAAGATGGGAAGGGGGGGGGTAAGACTGAAAACAGGAGGGCCAGGTGCCTTGAAAGTCTATATAATGGGCAGCAATGCCCCCAACTCTTCCCAGCATGAGATGCCAGGTCCTCCATTGTAAAAGGAGCTAGTTATTCACTTGAAAAGCCAAGTCCAGAGTCTTCAGACAGGGTAGGAAGGAGGCATGGTACTAGAAAGAGAAGAGCAAGGGAAGCTCCGTAATCACCATCGACATCCAGCCCCTTCCGGCCTTGTGGCCTCAAGAATGCTGACTGCCGGGGCGCCTGGGTGGCTCAGTGGGTTAAAGCCTCTGCCTTCAGCTCAGGTCATGATCCCAGAGTCCTGGGATCGAGCCCCGCATCAGGCTCTCTGCTCCGCAGCAAAGCCTGCTTCCCTTCCTCTCTCTGCCTGCCTCTCTGCCTGCTTGTGACCTCTGTCTGTCAAATAAATAATAAAATCTTAAAAAAAAAAAAAAGAATGCTGACTGCCAAACACTCCCAGGCAAAGAACTGGAGAATCTTTCTTTGGAGAAAATGAAAAGCCTGGAGCACCTGGGTGGCTCAGTGGGTTAAAGCCTCTGCCTTCGGCTCAGGTCATGATCTCAGGGTCCTGGGATCGAGCCCCGCATCGGGCTCTCTGCTCAGCGGGGAGCCTGCTTCCCCGCCCCCTCTCTCTCTGCCTGCCTCTCTGCCTACTTGTGATCTCTGACTGTCAAATAAATAAATAAAATCTTAAAAAAAATAAATAAAAAGAAAATGAAAAGCCCTGAGGAAGAAAACCTCTGAAAAATGATGTTTAAAATACCCACAGTAAGAATGACTTCACGTCTCTACAGAGTGAAGCCACAAGCCACACCCAAGTATTCCTGAGATTCCAGTCAGCTCTCTGGAGCCTCATCTGAAGGGATGATGAAGGATCTCCAGATCCTTGAAGAAAGCTTCCGTCTGGTGGGGGGGGCAGGGTGGGGAAGAGAGAAGAAATGGAAGTCAATGCAAAGAGAGACAAAAAAGATATTAAATTTATAGTTGATATTCTCAGAAAGAAGAGAGGATACTTGAGCCAGGAGACCAGAAGAGGCTATAAAACAAAAACAAACAAAAAACCAAGACAAAAAAACCCCACCAAAAAACCTCAAGAACAAAGAGTTCTTAAGAAATAAAAATCTGGTAGATTTGCTAGCTAGTCTCCAAAGATGGATCCCAAGGAGCCCTGCTTCCCAGGATTCCCAGCCTTGCATAACCCCCTCCCACATGGAATCCGTTTGGCTTTGTGACACTCGAACCAATAAAATGGGACAAAAGTGATGCTATGCCCATTTTTGGCCTAAGCCTTAGGAATCTAGCAGCTTCTTTCTGTTTTTGTGCTTTTGGAAGTCCTGAGCCATCCTGTAAGAAGTCTGGGTACCCCATGGAGAGACCCCAAGGAGAGCTCATGAGGAGAGAGAAAGTTCCCGAGACTATGAAGAATGAGAGGCTCTGCCCTCCAGGGGTCCTGGCTGAGCCTCGTCCTACCATCTGGCCAAAGCAGGTGCAGGAATGAAGCTGTTGGAGATTCCAGCCCCAACAGCCACGTGAGAGGGAGACCACACGAGAGAGGCTAGCTACCACAGATGAGCCCCAGTCAACCCAGAGAATCATGAAAAATAATAAAATGGCTGTTGTTTTAAGTTACAGATGGTAAGTTATGCAGCCAGTGATATCTAGAATAATTGCCAAAATACAATGATGACTCTGGCATCAGACTTCTTTTTTTTTTAAATATTTTATTTATTTATTTGACAGACAAAGATCACAAGTAGGCAGGCAGAGAGAGAGGAGGAAGCAGGCTCCCCGCTGAGCAGAGAGCCCAATGTGGGGCTATGATCCCAAGACCCTGGGACCATGACCTGAGCCGAAGGCAGAGGCTTTAACCCGCTGAGCCACCCAGGCACCCGGCATCAGATTTCTTAACAACAACCCTGAAAGCTAGAAGACAGTGGAGTAATAGCTTGATAAGCCAGGGGAGGGGGGAGGATGGGAGGGGAAGGGGGCAGGGATGCCTTATTTCAATCTACAGTTCTACATTTAGTAAAATTAGCAATCAAACATAGGGTTGGATTAAAGAAGATTTTTTGCAAGGCCTCCAAAAATTTACAACTTATGTAACCCTTCTCAAGAAGCTATTGTCAGATGTGAGTCAGTAGAATGAAGGATTAAACCAGAAGTTCTGAACTGGGGCGGTGGGGGGGGGTGTGTGTGTGGATTGGGGCCTCCAGGGACCCAGTGTCGGGAGACATTTAGGTCATGGAAGGCGTGGTGTTGCTGGCATCTAGGAGGTTGAGGTCGGGGATGTTGCTAGTTTGTAATAGCAAGACAGACCTTCACAGCAATGAATTATCAGTCCCCAAATGTCAGTAGTGTACAGGCTGAGAAACCCTGGATTAAACCAAGAGAGAAGACATGGTATCAGGGAATAAAATTTTCAGCACAGGGGCGCCTGGGTGGCTCAGTGGGTTGGGCCGCTGCCTTCGGCTCAGGTCATGATCTCAGGGTCCTGGGATCGAGCCCCGCATTGGGCTCTCTGCTCAGCGGGGAGCCTGCTTCCCTCTCTCTCTCTCTCTCTGCCTGCTTCTCCATCTACTTGTGGTTTCTCTCTGTCAAATAAATACATAAAATCTTTAAAAAAAATTTTTTTTTCCGCACAGAAGATCTGCAGAGGGAAGTGCCAAGACCATGGCCATCTTACAGACTTAGAGAACAGCCAGTCCAGACTGGAAAGGGATCATAGAGGACTCCAGCAGGAATACAGAGCTATGTTCAGGAGCAAACAAAGGGAAGAATGAACCTGGAAGAATACCTGATTATTTGACTATCTGAGCAGAATATTGGGTGGAGAATTTACAGTTCTTTTGAAGAGTGGGAAGATTTAATGATAGGGTCATGAAAAAAATAAAAAATGTAAAAATGCGGCAATGACTAACTTTACCAGAATTGAAAAATTTTACAGGAAAGGGGATATAATTATATTCTCTCTGCTCAGCAAGTTGGTCATATGTGGCAGTAATAAGGTAATCATAAATTAATGATGATAGCAGGCACCTATATCACTTATCATAGCACTGCTCTTACTGTTTGACCTGTATTTACTCATTGAACCCTCACAAAACTTGTGCAAGGTAGCTGCTATGATATTCCCAGCAAAGGCATGAAATAATTAAGCAATTTGCTTGAGACTGCACAGCTATATGTAGTAGAAGCAGGATTTGAACCTAGGAAGTCTAGTTCCAGAATTTTAACATTTTCTACTATCCTCGCTGTTTACTTATTTAAAAAAGATTTTTAGGGGTGCCTGGGTGGCTCAGTGGGTTAAAGCCTCTGCCTTCAGCTCAGGTCATGATCCCGGACTTCTGGGATCAAGCCCCGCATCGGGCTCTCTGCTCAGTGGGGAGCCTGTTTCCCCCTTTCTCTCTGCCTGCCTCTCTGCCTACTTGTGATCTCTATCAAATGAATAAATAAAATCTTAAAAAAAAAATAAAAAAGATTTTTACCATTTTAAAAAAGGTTTTACTTATTTATTTGACAGACAGAAATCACAAGTAGGTGCAGAGGCAGGAAGAGAGAGAGGAAGGGAAGCAGGCTCCCTGCTGAGCAGAGAGCCAGATGCGGGACTCGATCCCAGGACCCTGGATCATGGCATGAGCTGAAGGCAGAGGCTTTAACCCACCAAGCCACCCAGGCGCCCCTAAAGAAGATTTTTTAAATGTGATATTCATCTTATAAGCATGAGTGCAATTGGCCAACAGGCAACTGTTCTGTTCTCCAGCAGTTACTCAATATCTGGAATATTGCTCCTAGAGCTGGAGTAGAAGGACAGAGAGGGGCAATCAGAGTGTGAATGTACTAAACCCTCATCCACTGTAATAGGATTACTGAGATATATATATATATACAGTCTAAAATTCAGAATTAAAGATACAGCAGCTTGAGCATACTGTTTGATATATGGAAGAAAATGTCAGAAGAACGGCTGAGAGATTAAAATGGTTGCCCTGGGTGCCTGGGTGGCTCAGTGGGTTAAGCTGCTGCCTTCGGCTCAGGTCATGATCTCAGGGTCCTGGGATCGAGTCCCGCATCGGGCTCTCTGCTCGGCGGGGAGCCTGCTTCCTCCTCTCTCTCTCTGCCTGCCTCCCTGCCTACTTGTGATTTCTCTCTGTCGAATAAATAAATAAAATCTTTAAAAATAAATAAATAAAATAAAATGGTTGCCCTGAGGGGATGGGCCTTAGGAGCAGAGAGGGAAAAGGACAGGAGAGCTTTTGTTATTATAAGCCTTGTAGTACTATTTGGCTTTAAAATTATGTATGTTTATTACTCTGATAAAAATAAAATTCATTTAGAAATTAAACTGTCATTGGTTGAAGATTGTTGAGACTTATCCTGCCTGGAAACAGAGACATAATCCAATGATTCTTAAAATGGCCTTCTGGGCTCAGGACCATGGAAATAGGACTATGTTGTCTCAGGGAATGGCCTAAATTGCTTTTTCACAAATACGATAGGAAGATCATTCAGTGTAGAGGCTCTTGTCTTGAGCCACATAAGACTCTCCATGATCCATGGGTGGCAGCTCTATGACAGTCTCCTTTCTGGAGAGAAACATGGGGCATTTCAGATGGGCAAGGGTTCTTGCTGGGGGAAGAGGATGGTTGATAACCTCCATCTCTGGGTACAAAAGATGAAGGTAAATTGTACCAAAGGAAGACTGTGTGAGAAAGTCACTTAACATTTCGAATGGAGGCTAAGGATAAACCTTAGGAGACTGAGATCTCTTGAAGCATACCCAACTATGACTTATTTTTAAACCCTTCTCTCTTGCTTTGCAATGGCCCCAGACTCCCCTTATGCTCTACTTATTAGTCTCACCGTCTCAGAGGCCTTGGACCACGTGGTCCAATCCTACTCATTGTAACAACCAGTTGGACTAGACTGAGCAACTCTATGTGGGGACGTTTCAACAGTATCTTGCCTCACACCTGAGCTATGCCACTTTGCTCTTGTCCATGCGACTCCTGTCTACAGGGAGGTGAGAAAAGGACCAGTCAGGCACTTGCATGTGAGCTGCTCAGAAGCACAGGGGAAAATCATCCCAACTGGCCAGTGATGATGGACACCAGTGGATAAGTCTCTCTTCCTGAAACTGTCCTGAAAAACAATCATGTGTAGCTTCGAAGATCTTGTGATATCAAGCATTCCTTCCTGCTTCATGTTAAATGGTGATGAACCCTTGTATTACTTCTCCCTGCCCTGCCCACACCCTTTCCTTCCCTCTCAGTTCCTGGGATATGACACTCTAACCAAGTAACAGCCCACATGCCATGTCTCAAGATCTGCTTTCTGGGAAGCCCAGATTTCAGACTTCAAAAAATGTTAAAAGTCTCACCTAATATAAAATAGATTGTCTGAACAGTCCTATAACTATTGAAGAGATTGAGTCTATAATTTGAAAGCTTCCAAAGTGGAACTCTTCAGGCTCAGATGGCTTGCTGGAAAATTCTACGAAACATTTAAACAAAAGAATTAGCCATCAATTCTATGCAATCTCTTCCAGAAGAGATTCTCACCTCACTTTATGAGACTATTATTACTCTAATATCAATATCAAACAAATAGAGTAAAAAACAAAAACAAAACTTCAGGCTTATATTTCTCATTAACTTAGATGCAAAAATAACTTTTAGAAATGCAAACATACTGAATGCAGTAATATATAAAAAAGATTATATACCACAACCAAATGGGGCAAGGGCTGGAATTATGAGCTAGACTGACTCAATATTTGAAAATCAGTCAACTGATGCAGAAAAGGAATTTGACAAAACTTAATTTGTGATAAAAACTCTTAGAAAATTAGGGATAGAGGGTAACTTCCTTAAAGTAACAAAAGCACCTATAAAATTAATAGTTAACTTCATACTTAATAATGATAACCTGAGGGGCCCCTGGGTGGATCAGTGGGCTAAGCCTCTGCCTTCAGCTCAGGTCATGATCTCAGGGTCCTGGGATCAAGCCCCGCATCGGGCTGTCTGCTCAGCAAGGAGCCTGCTTCCCCCTCTCTCTCTCCCTGCTGCTCTGCCTACTTGTGATCTGTCTCCCTCTCTCAAATAAATAAATAAAATATTTTTAAAAATTAATGATAACCTGAATGCTTTCCTTCTAAGATTGAGAATAAAGCAAGGATGTCCACTTTCACCACTCCTATTCCACATAGTAGTAGAAATTCTAGCCAGAGCAATAAGCTAAGAAAAAGAAATAAAAGGCATACCAATTGGAAAGGAAGGAAAAAAACTGTCCAAATTTGCAGGTGACATGGTGAGAAAAATCCCAAGGAATCGACAAGAAAAATCTCAGACTAATGAGTGAATTCAACAAGTTTGCAGGATACATGATAAATAGCAAAAACCATTATATTCCTATATATTAGCAACAAACATGGAAAATAAAACAGAAAAGCCAATACCATTTATAATTATCCCTTAATTATCCCTCAAAATTAAATCCTTAGGTATAAAAACAAACAAACAACAACACAGAATGTTAATGAAAGAAATCAAAGAAGATGTAAATAAATGGAGAGGCATACCCTGTTCAAAGATCAGAAGGCTCAATGCAGTGAAGATGTCAATTATTCCCAAATTGACCTATAGATTTAATGTAATTCCTATTAAAATCCAAGCAGGAATTTTTGTAGATCTAGACAAGCTTGTTATAAAAATTTATCTGAAAAGGCAAAGGAATAGAATAGTTTGAATAATTTTGGAAAAGAAAAAAAGTAGGAGGAAATACTGTCCTTGGTGCTAAGACATTCGGTAGTGACAATAATCAAGGTATTGGTGGGGGAGTAGATGTGTAGATCAATAGACAGAATAAAGAACCTAGAAATAGGCCAACATAAAAATGCCCAATTGATTACTCCAAAACGCAAATGCAATTCAATGGAAGAAGGATAGTCTCTTCAACAAATGGTGATGGGACAATTATAATTAGACATCTGCAGGCAAAAATAAATCTTGACACAAGCCTCCCACCATATACAAAAATTAATTCAAAACACATCACAGATTTGAATGTAGGCAGGATCTATAAAACTTTTAGAAGAAAATATCAAAGAAAATATTCAGGCTAGGCAGAGGCTTACTAGACCTGACACCAACAGCACAATGCACAAAAAGAAAATGTGATAACTTGGACCTCATCAGAATTAAAACTTTTGCCCCACGAAAAACCTCATTAGAAGGATTAAAATAAAATCTACCACCAGGAGAAAATATTTGTAAACCATATATCTGACAAAGGCTCCTATCTACACTATAGAAAGAGCTCTTGAAAATCAACATTAAAACAAATAAAACAATTATAAAACATGCACAAGACAGAAGCAGACATTTCACCTAAAAGGAGCTAAAGATGGCAAATAAACACATGAAAAGTTGTTCCACACCCTAGCCATTAGCAAACAAAATCACAATGAGGTATTAGTACACATCTGTTAGAACAGCTAAAATGAAAACGAGCAGCAACACTAAAGCTGGCAAGGGTGGAGAGAATCTGGATCACTCATAGCGTGGTGGGGGGAGTGAAAATGTTACAACCACTCCAGAAAACAGTTTGGCAGTTTCTTATAAAACCGAACATGCCATTACCGTATGACCAAGCAATTTTCCTCTTGGCATTTATCCCAGAGAAATGAAAACTTAACTTCACACAAAAACCTATACATGAATGTTCATAGCAGCTTTCTTCCTAATAGAAGAATACCGGTAACAACCTAAAAGTCTTCTTTGAGAGAATGGTTGAGCCATCTCTGGTATATCCATATGACTGCATACCACTGGTCAATAAAAAGAAATGAACCGTTAATACATGCAAAAGCGTGGATAGACTTCAAGGGGATTAAGTTTACTGAAAGAAATCAAGCTCAAAAAATTATATGTATGATGTCCTCAGTAGAACAGAACATTCTATTTTTTTTTTAAAGATTTTATTTATTTATTTGACAGACAGAGATCACAAGTAGGCAGAGAGGCAGGCAGAGAGAGAGAGAGAGAGAGAGAGGGAAGCAGGCTTCCTGCGGAGCAGGGAGCCCGATGCGGGGCTCGATCCCAGGACCCTGAGATCATGACCCGAACCGAAGGCAGCAGCCCAAACCACTGAGCCACCCAGGCGCCCCAGAACAGAACATTCTAGAAATGCAAAAACAACAACAACAAAAGAAAATCTCAAAAATTGTATGTATGATGCCATTAGTAGAACAGAACATTCTAGAAATGGCAAATAAACAAACAAACAAAACAAACTAGAGCTAGCAAACAGATCAACAGTTGATAGGGGACACGGTGGGATGGTAGGAGTAGAGTGTGTTGGGGGCTAGGTCTTCGTACAAAGATGTAGCATAAGAATGGTCTTTTGTGGGGTATCTGGGTGGCTCAGTGGGTTAAGCGGCTGCCTTCGGCTCAGGTCATGATCTCAGGGTCCTGGGATCGAGTCCCGCATCGGGCTCTCTGCTCGGCAGGGAGCCTGCTTCCCCCCCCCCCTCTCTGCCTGCCTCTCCGTCTACTTGTGATTTCTCTCTGTCAAATTAATAAATAAAATCTTAAAAAAAAAAAAAAGAATGGTCTTTTGTGGTGATGGAATAGTTCTGAATCTTAATTGTAGGGATGGTTATACAAATCTATCCATAGAGTTAGCTGGCTTGGAACTACACACACACAAACACATAAATGAATGCTAGTTTTGTAAGTGGTGAAAACTGAGTAAGATTGATAGTCTAATAAACACTAATGGACCAATGTCAACTTTCTGGCTTTGGTACTGTACTATAGCTACGTAAGAGGTCACCACAGGAAGCTGCCTGAAGGGAACACGGGACTATTTGTCCTGTTTTTGCAACTTCTTGGGGGTCTATAACTCTTTCAAAACAAAGTGTTAAAAAAAGGGGGGGGACTTAAAAAAATGAAAAAAAGTTTAAAAAATGGTCTATCTTCTTAACATCTTATTTTATTTTATAGGTTTTATGTATTTATTTGACAGAGGGAGACAGCGAGAGAGGGAACACAAGCAGGGGAGCAGCTTCCCATGGTGAGCCCGAGGCAGGGCTCTATCCCAGGACCCTGAGATCAGGACCTGAGTCGAAGACAAGATGCCCAATGACTGAGCCATCCAGATGCCCTTCGTAACATTATAAAGGCCTTGTTGGTCTGTTAAAGCTGACTAAAATTACTATAGGAGAGCCTTTTCCTTCTGTTGAAGACAGATGTGGTCATGGAAAGAAAGCCCAACAGGGAAGCAATAAACAAAGCAGAGGCAAATAGTCCCAATATCTAGAACCCACAGGAGAATAATAATAGCCTTGAGCCAAGAAGTGAGCTACAGCGTTTAAATCAGAAGGATGCCGTGTGTTCGCTGACACCCAAGCATGAAGGCAACAGCAGTGGCAGACGGGCTGAAGCAAATCTGGGTTTGAAGCTCTGGAGGGGGAGGAGAGCATCTCTGCGAGCGCAGACAGATGACTAACCTGGAGTCTGTGCTTTGGGTGCGGCAGGGTTGAACGTCCAGCCTGGTGAGCGCCATTGTCTGAGACCCAACTCATTCCTTGTTGAGGCGACCTGCCACCCCTGCCTGCCTCCTCCATTTTTCCCTCCACCTAAACCTGAGGCATATAAATAATGGTCCTCATTACAACCTACATTTGCATAGAACCTTTCCATTTTTGCAAAAACATTCCATATCTTTGACCTCATTTGAGCCTCGCCATTCATTGGTAAGGTGGTCAGGGAAGGTGTTTAGGGTAAGGTAAGACAAGTAAGAGAGACAGAGGTTTCATGGACTCCTGTGGATATAGTACTACGTTTTGGGTCTCTGGGGTCTGACAATCAGCTCTGAAATCTAAATTGTGGCCACTCTTTTCCTGCCGGGCCAAGTCAGCTCCCAGAACACAGACTCTTTCCCAGGATGCTGTGCAGGGAATGAGAAATTCAGACAGAAAAGCTACCAGCAAAATTCAGTCTCATAGGAAGTCCTCTGCTTTTCGAGGGGCCATAATAATAATAATTAAAAAATCAGTTCATTAGTTCATGGGGCTTGTTTTTCTTAAGAAAAGAAAGGAAAGTATGCAAATTTCACCCTGACTGGTTTTATGTTTTCAGGTAATTCCTAAGTCTTAGTCATACATGGGTCTTGGATTAATCAGAATTTATTTTTATCTTCGAACCTTCCGGCTGAAGCTGAGTGCTGTTCTTTGCTTGCTGGGTGAGGTTGCCATAGAAACACTTTCAGGGGAAGCAGTGTCTCTCTTCACAATGTTGTGACTGCAAGCAGGGACTAAAGCAGACCAGCCACTCCCCAGCGAAGGAGAGCAGCCTGGGGCCCCCAAAGTGCTCCATCTCCTCTTCTCCAAGATCCGTGTGCCCTGAGGTGTGAAGTTGTTTCCCCATCAGCGTCCAACCCACAAAAATATCATTTGCACCCTGAAGCCTCCTCTCCATTAGGCCCTCCTTGGAGAATGGCTGCCGATCCCCGATAGGAACCCGGAGCCCTAGTTGGAAGGACTGTCACGCCGGAGCTGGTTCGCACTCGTTCACAAGACCGATCTGTGCATTCCTCCCCGGTTCTACGTTCTCGAATATCCCATCAGCAGCTTGAAAATTAACCCTGGGTGGAAATATTTATGCCTCAGAACTTGGTCAGTTGCACAGATCAGGGCTTTTTCCTTTGTCCTCAGCTCACGACTGAGAACCTGTCTTTCTCAGAAACCCTAAGAAGCTTTAATATCTGATTCCGAATACTTTGTCTTCCAAATGTTTGTCAGTAATAGGCACCTCTGAGTCCAAATGAGATAAAAGTAACTCAGATCTCCATAGGAAACAAGAACTCAGGTCCCTTGAACTTGTCCCGCCCTTGTAACTTGTGTGTGCCTGTTACCACACTGTGAGGTTTTATTTCAAATATGTCAGCTTCATCTGACTATATCTCCTTCAGGGCAACAACTCTTTCTTATACATCTTCATATTTCCTAGTGCCCAGTATAGGGCTGGATATGCAGCAAGGACTAGATGGGGATTGGGTGCCTGAGTTATTGAATGAGTAAGTAAGTGTTAGAGCTGGAAGGGACAAGAACTAATCAAACAGTCATTATACTGGTGAGAAATGCCTCCCAGGAAAGTAATAGTAAATTGCCCAAAGACACAATCCTGTTAATGGTAGAGGAGAGAGAGGAACTTAGCTGATAACATCTAAAATGGTACCACGTTGTCCCTGGTTCCAAACATCCAGTCCTTGTGATAAATACCACATTTGATTCATAGCCTCAGCCTTTTCCTCTGAACGTCGCTTCTTATAATCTTGTTACACGAGGAGCCCCCGCACTGGAATTTCTCCATCCTTCTCTGGATGCTTCCACCATCCCTAAGTAAGGCAGGACTGTTCCTGCTCCAGTAAGCTATGGGTATAAGGGAAGGAGCTCCAGGACACTTCCATCAGACCACAGTGCCCTACTGTCTTCCTCCCTTCCCTTCCTTTTCTCTCTCCCTTTTTCTCCCTCTCCTTTCCTTCCCACCCCTAGTCTTGGATAGGCTTCTTCTTCTTCTTCTTCTCCTTCTCCTTCTCCTTCTCCTTCTCCTTCTCCTTCTCCTTCTCCTTCTCCTTCTCCTTCTCCTTCTCCTTCTCCTTCTTCTTCTTCTTCTTCTTCTTCTTCTTCTTCTTCTTCTTCTCCTTCTTCTTCTTCTTCTTCTTTTAAAAGATTTTATCTATTTATTTATTTGACAGACGAAGATCACAAGTAGGCAGAGAGGTGGGAAGAGAGAGAGGGGGAAGCAGGCTCCCCGCTGAGCAGAGAGCCTGATGCAGGGCTCGATCCCAGGACCCTGAGATCATGACCTGAGCTAAAGGCAGAAGCTTAACCCACTGAGCCACCCAGGCGCCCCTTGGATAGGCTTCTTTACTTGAAGATTCACAAGTCATATTTTGAGTTCTTTCCCCACAAGTCCTTAATGTAAAATTCTGAATCTCATCAATGCTCTGGACAGATAGGAAGACATCACATACAAGGAACAGTGAAAAAGAAAATCACACCAATAGATTTGGTTTTGTTGGTTGGTTTGTTTTAAAGATTTTTATTTACTTATTTGACAGACGGAAATCACAAGTAGGCAGAGAGGCAGGTACAGAGAGAGGGGGAGGCAGGCTCCCAATAGATTTGTTTTAATATCATTTTTGCAAATGTCCATATTCCTAATATGGTGTCTCACGAGGTGTTTCTCTTCTCCCCTTCTTCCTTCCCTATGACCTTGGCTTAAAGGTCTTCTTTCTCTCTTTCTCCTCTTCTACCTCCTTCATCTACTTCATAAAATAAAATGTAAATGTTTAAAGTAGGAAATAATGTGCTGACTGCCCAATGGGGTATTAGTTTATCAAATCCTAATATGGTTGGGGTAGTTTTTACTAACAGGTACTAAAAAAAGGGGGGGGTCGGTGATCTATAGCTGCATACTAGGTCCTTAATGATATATTCATTTGCTCTGGTAAAGGCACCACAACCAAAACAGCAGCTGCCGCTGGGGTCACCACCTGACGGAGTGTCCAGGAATCCACCATCAGTCTTCAAGATTTAGCTGTCTTGCATGTTGGTGAAAAAATCAGCCATCAAAGTAAGCTGTTGGAGTTACTCCCCGTCGTTCAAGCTAAAACATCGACTACAGAATCTCTGGTCAGTGGACCCATATCAATAAATCCACCCTGATCCAACCATTCTCAGACATACCCCCTCAGATTGTTTCTTAATGGAAATTGTCAAAATCTTGCAATTTGAGTATGCATGGTATCTTCTCATTGGTCACACTTGTACTCCAGGGTCTGGCAGAATTTGTGTTTAGATCTCTAAACAGAGATGTAGATGAACCAAGAGTGGGAATGATGAATCTTGAGAAGGATCAGTGCTCCCTGTCTTCCAAGGGACTTTGAAAGAAACCATGTAGCATCACAGTACTCTACTACACTTATTTTTTCTATGGCAACAACTTCTCGATCATTCAGAGCATTTCCTTTTATAAACCCTTCACTGTAGGTAACAGGTGATAACCGACTAATTACTTTGCCATTGTAGGTCCTGGACTACTAGTTACCAGTGATAATGCAGTCATTTATGGCTTTAAATTAGTTTATATTTGGTCCCAAAAAAGTAAGTCAGAGAAAGAGAACTATGGTGAGTATTATGGATATGAGAGATTTATTGTAAGAACTGGATCTCTTTTAGACCCTAGAATTTATTATAGGAATTAGATGCAAAAGTGAATGAGTTAAGGAAGCGAAGTTCTGGAAGGTGGAGCAGGGAAACAATAACAAAAGGAGGCACTCAGCAGGTCTTCCTGGAGCACAGATACCGGTGGACAAGTCGGGGCTTGCAGGGAATTCTGGGAAGCAATCATATGGAGCCGCTCAAGTGGGACACAAAGGGGAGACTTCTGGCGAGGTCTATGGGAAGCCATTGCCCTTAGCCCCTGCCTCAGGGGGTACACGGCTAAGCCTGGGGCTGCTGTCTGGAAGACAAGCTAGATACAGAGCAGAGGAGAGAAAGAAGGCACTTCTGTGTCCCCAGTGTGCCTTTGTGTCCGTCTGTGACATACTTCGGAGAGTAATGGCTGTTGCTTCGCTTTGGCTTTCCAAATCTCATGCACGTTCTGTTTTTGGTCAACTTGTAACTAGAACCATGCATAATAGGGGGCTTCTGAGAAATATAGCTTCCAGTTTGACCAGGTTGAAACAGCACAACCGAACACCACCTTTCAGGAGTGTGCAGGTGGCAGCAAGTGACAGTGAGTGTGAACCCAGAGCAGAGCGTACGAATACACAAGCAGCCCCCTATAGCCTGCTGAGACAAATAGTCGTGTAATGGCAACTGCACTGTGGTCAAGTTTATCTGCCAGGCTGATGCTGAGAGGTGTTAAAAGCTGGGAATTGAGGAGAAGAGAATTACCATTTTGCTCCCTTTTTACCCTGACAGACTATTAAGTTAAATGTTTCCCTCCTCTATATTTTAAATATTTATTAATCAAAAAGCAAGGATGATGGAAAGTTACAACTCAGCTAATTCTCCAAAGAATCTACTCTCAGGGGACAGATTCCCTAAACTTGTCATTCTCATCCTGTTGTCTATTCAAACCCATGGCTTTTTTCACTAAAAAAGAAAATTGAGTATTAAGAAATTTCTTCATTTAATTTATTCAAGTCTCATCCTAGAGCTTCGTTTTAGGGTCGATTTTAGTAAATCTTCACATAATCGAGATAGGTGGATAAACTAAATTATTTGTCATGGTCCCTTCTACTTCTTGTGGTATAATTTTACTAATGACATGGAACTCCTTCATTGCTATTTCTTTTTTTTTTTTTCAGATTTTATTTATTTATCTGACACAGAGAGAGGTATCACAAGTAGTCAGAGAGGCAGGCAGAGGTGGGGGGGGGGGAGAAGCAGGCTCCCTGCTGAGCAGAGAGCCAGATGCAGGGCTGGATCTGAGGACCCTGAGATCATGGCCTGAGCCAAAGGCAGAGGCTTAAATCACTGAGCCACCCAGGCACCCCCTTCATTGCTATTTCTTAACATGCAGAGGCAGAGTGATTTTAAGCGATACCTGGAAAAGTAGAACACAGTCCTAACAATTCGTGCCAGTAAGGAATTTTGAAATTGACAAGGCACTTTAAAATGCTGTCACATTTGACTCTCAAGACAATCCAGTGAAGTGAGCTAGGCAGACGTCCTATCACCACAGTGATAGGGAAACTCGGTCTCTGTGTTTTTAAACCACTTGCTGTTGCTGGAGCTCTCCCAGTTCATCATGCGTGAGCCAAAAGATCTTACGCAACATATTACGATTATTTTTCTTTTTCCCCGGGGAGTGATGATGGATCGCTCCACTTCATCCAAATCTTGGATCACCTGGTCGTTTGTACGATCAATGGACACGGAAAAGAAAATATGCTTTGGTAAGAGAAAAACCTGGATTTGAAAAAGGCTTCCATCCCTTCCTAGTTTTGTGGCTGTGGACAAGCTACTTAATCTCTCTGAGCTTCAGTTTTTCCATTTTAAAAATGGAAATCGTTTTTTGCAACGTTATAAAGATGACATTATACAACACACGCTGTTAGGAGGCCTGACACCACGCCAGGCACATCGCAGGGGCATGGCAAAAGCCATTTTTCACCTATCAATCCTTCTTCCTCAAGGCTGAGGACAGTTCCACACAAAGCCCTCCCCTAATTAACCTCTCTCTAATTTTCCCAATTTCACGGTACCCAAACCACTCAGAGCCCGACTTAATTATTCTCAGATTGTTTCATAGCGATCTGCTCTTTTTCATTCATTGGACAAATATGTAGTGAGTACCAATTATTTTAGGACACTGCTATATAAATATATAACAGTGGATAAAAAATAGTGAAGAAGGGTGCCTGGGTGGCTCAGTTGGTTAGGCGACTGCCTTCGGCTTGGGTTATGATGCTGGAGTCCCAGGATGGAGTCCCGCATTGGGCTCCCTGCTTGACAGGGAGTCCGCTGCTCCCTCTGACCCTCCCTCTTCTCACGCTCTCCCTTTCTCTCTCTCTCTCTTTCTCCTTCTCTCTCTCAAATTAAAAAAAAAAAAATATCTAAAATAGTGAAGAAAACAGACATGTTCCTGCCCTCAAGGAGCTCACAATCAAGCAGGAAGCAGAGCTCATACCAGTAAACACACCAGTAGATGTATCATAACAAAGGATGATAAATGTTGTAAATGGGAAGACCAAGCCGCAGTGTGGAAGACCGAGTCCAGCTTGGGTGGCAACAGACGTTCTCCTTGGAGTGACATTTAAGCAGAGACATGAGGGGTTAGGAAAAAACCAAACACGTAAAGTCAAAAATATAGCATTTCCTAGGCAGAGAAGAGCAGATATGAACACCCTGAACGGGGGAGGAAAACACTAGAAAATCAGCGTGGCTGGAGTCCAGGGGATGCAAGGGGTGTGGCCTGAAACCAGGTCAGGAAGCAGGAAGGGTCCAGACTGCATAGAGACTTTGATCTCAGTTGGCCTCTCCTAGATTTTGAGTACCCACAGTTTAATTAGGAGGTTGGGGAACAGGAAGTGAGAGAGGGAGACAAGGAAGGCAATAAAGATGCGTTATTGAACAGATCACCACTGGGGGAGCCCGGGTCTCCACCCTCTGAGAAACTCAAAGACCCAGTATATATATGGGACACCCACCCAGGACACCAGGAAGTTGGGCTCTTTATCCATCAGATTCCAATGCTTGACGGCATCCACTGTCTGGCACTCCCAGCTTGCCAAGAGCAGGCTTACTACACTCATGGCCAGGAAAAGCAGCCCAGGAGCAGAAAGTTATAGATGTGTACTGAAGCAGCCTTCAGTGTGTACGCATGAGTGTGAGTAGTTGGGGTAGGAGATGAAGGAGGCCGTCCTGGACACATCATTTTCATTATAATGGGGAACTATGGGAGGATTTTCATAGTTTAATATGATAGAGTTTAGGGTATTTTTTTGTTTGTCTGGGTGCCTTGTAAGATACTTGAGAACAAAAAACATTCTTCATATTCCTTCAATACTAGCCACAGTGATGACACAATGCTGTTCACATGGCAAATCCTAAATAAATGTGTTTGATGGCCTGTCCAGGGGTAAAAGTTTTGATGAATCCAAGGTAACTGGACCACAAAGGATCTGCTGAAGTTTTTCCATCAGTATGTTTGGCATCGGGCTTTATAAAGGCTTTTTAAAGTGACTGAATGGCACATGGACCACCTCGGTATCCAGGAAGTCAACTCTAATTTGGGCTATTCATAGGAAATATTTCAGAGAGAATTCAACCCCGTTTTTAACCCTGAGAAGGGCGGAGTAATGCAGTGGTTGAAAGTACTGATTTTGGAATTCCATCCAGATCACACAGGGCCTGGACCATAACCCTTATCAGCTTTGGGCCCTTGAACTAATTACTTAACCTCATTGGTCCTCAGCCTCTTCATCCGTAAAATGGACATAATATGAATTACCTGACCTCACAGGATTAATGTAAAGGCAAGACAATATAATATTCTCTGCCCAGTATGTAAATAACATTCAATAAATGTTATCATGACTTATATTTTGACTTTCCTTAGGGTTATTCGGATAGGTTTTCTGGAACACGGATAAAACTGTACTTCCAGGTATAGGCCAGAGTCAGGAGGAGCCTCTGGTCTGCTTGTACTTCAAGCCTATACTTTAGAGGGGAGAAAGTCCCCAGAAGCTTATTTACAGTGGATACTTCTTCCCAGAAACAGACTTTCCCTCCAGGAATCAAGGGACATATTTGTAGAATGAACAGAAGCATGGCCGACGCTGAGTGTGAACTCACACTTTCCCCGACCGACCCTCTCATCTGCCTGCCCCCTCCGTGATGTTCTCTCCCTCCCCTTCCTGGAGAACTCAGATGCAGGGAGCTCCGTGGAACTGTGAAGAATCTTTATGTAAAAGGCCCCCCCTAGAAGGGACTGCACTGGCCTGAGCCTTTGTATTCATCTTTTCGCATTTGCATTTTTTTCTGATTTCAAGAGATCTATTCTCCTCCTAGAAATTCTGGAAAACATATAAAACCATAAAACAGTAGGAAAGTAAAGCTCTTTAAGCCTTCTCTAGGATGTGATTGTATTCACCCATGACATGTGAGCTGAGTTTTTGCTAACAACCTTAGAGTCACAGGCTTTAAATGGCGCCTGACCTGAAAGTCTTTTATAGCTGCCTTCCCTTTCTTCTTGCTCTGGTCTCCATGAAAACAAACCCTTCTAAGTCACCGTTCTCTGTCTCTGAGTGTGGGTGTTTGTCCACTTTGGGGCCTCCACTTCGTGGAAGAGCATGGGCTGCCAAGGTCAGATCTGGGTCCAAAGGACATTCGCGCAGGGGGCAGAATGCAGGGGACAAACCCAGAGCGGGGTAGCTAACCACGAGTCAGGGGTGCTGAGCACAGGTAAGGTGTCCTCACTCTGCTGGGTCTTCTATCGTGGTCTTCCCTGCGCAGTCGTGAACCCAGCCCGGAAAGCAGCTCCAGCTCCGGCCTCGTCTAGCTGGAACAGATACTCGTCCAAATAGAGAGCAGGAGGAGACTTTTTAAGGGAAATCTAAATATGGCTCTCCGCTCAGAGAACTCGGCAACTGTTCAGAGCGCTTGTCTTACCTCAGGAGATGGGAATGACTTTTATGCCGCCGGCACTGGAACTTCTAGGAAAGTGTTGCTCATTCCCCTGGGGATGACGGGTCCGCGGGGTCTGGAGGGTGAGGAGCGGAAGTTGGGGCTTCTCAAGTCCATGTCATGAAACCAAATAGGTTACATCAGCTGGGAGCTGTTGTTCTGTCTCTGTCCTGCTAGCCAAGGAAGAGAAAGAAAAAGGAAAAGAAAAAGAGAGAAAGAGGAAAAAAAAAAAAAAAGAATAAGGGGGAGGGGAAATACTTAAATTTCATGCAGGAAGTTGCCTCCCTCCTTGATTGCCACAGTCTGTTAAGCACTCGGGAAGTTCTTCCTTACCTCAAACCCACGTTTGTCTTATTGGCACCTAACCTTATGTTGGGTATCCTTCCTCTGTGAGAGGAAGCTCCTTGGTACCAAGAAAGGTGGTATAGGTGGTACCGGGGGTCAGACTATTGTGAATCTGAGCGCCATGTTCTCCATCTGTGAGCCGTGGGACTTTGTGGACTTGCAGCATTTTGGTCTCCTTGTGTGTAAAATGGACAGAATTATAACACATGCCTATTAAGGCTGTTGTAAGGATTATGTGAGATAACATATGTAATGCTTGCTCCACAATAACAAACTCAATAAACATCAGTTATAAATAGAATATTAGCAGCAGACCCTCATGGCATTGGCAATGTCTTTGGTACCATGATCCAACTTTTACACTGAGGATGAATTAGATCCTTTAGCTCTCTTTTTTTTCCTCCTGTTTTTTTTTTTTTTAAACCATCTTTCGTTTTTTATATCACTCAGATTTTTTTTAGCCACTTCCTGATAATTCAAAGTAGAATCACTTTACTTTAACATAGAATTCCTTTAATTTACTTTAAAACTGAAAGCACCATCCTCTTCTTGGGAAGTCTCAGGAAAGTGCTGGAATTCTCCTCTCTCTTTTCATTGTGGTTCTGAAGATGAAGAGACAGAAGCAGTAGACCCTTCCTGAGGAGACTTCAAAAAGAAGCAGCTTCTTTACCCCTAGTTCCTGCCTCAGCTGCATGCAGGAAGGAGTCAAGGTCATGTCTCCTTCCTGCTGCCTAAAAACAAGAGGCATCTTCTCTTCCCTCTGAGGCCTTCAAGGCCCTCAGGGACTGCCAGCAACACACAGTTGCTTACTTATTGGGGTTATATTTATGCATCCCGCATGCCAGGTGCAGAGGAACAATGGTGTTACGAAGAACTCAGCCTTATCCTTTTATGAACAATTATTCCCCAAATTTGACTTTCAGGTTCTTCACTTCTATTAACAGAGTCTTTTCTTTCCTCTTCCCCCAGCCGGCAGCAATACCGAATCTCTTATAATTCTTTCAAAAGAGTTCCTATGCCCAATGCACTTCTACTCCCCAGCAAGAGACTCATTCATTATCTCTGCTTCCCATTGCGACATCCAGGTGGTTCAACTCTTCCTTCACGGAAATCACAGGAGCCACACTGTCACTCTTGTACCCTCCTCAAAGTTCTCCGCCTACTTCCCTATACTTTTCCCATCTTACTCAGTGGTTTCTTCATCGAAAGAATGGTGGTTCACTCTTTTCGTTCTCACCATCAAGAATCAACAATCCATGCTGATAATGCTCCTTGTACTCTGGCCTCACATACTCTTTTATCTTTTCAATTCCAGAGACAGGCAAACATTCATCAATTTTTATTCCAGTCCAGCTGAACGGTTAGTGAGTTTGGTAAAGAATTATTGACTTACTGGCCTGGATCTGAGCCTGAAATTTCCTCCCCCTGCTTTATTCATTTGAATGCCATAAGTTTGTTTTGATTTTATTGTTTTAAAAAATTGTGGGAGCAAGATTTGCTTGTTGAAAAAAATAACTCCAATTTTTGCAGAAGCATATAAATTGTAAAACTATGTATTCCTGATCTCCTCAACTCCAATGTCTTCCTTCTGCAATGTACTCAGTCACTTCGCAGGACCTCTACAATACAGACTTGCTTATCCTTCGATGTGGCTCCATGCTGGAGAGGTCAATCCCCCCAAGTCCCCTCTGATAACGATCTCCTGCTCTTCCTTCTCTCTCAACTACTTGCAGTCCCTAAAATTGCTTCTTAGTCTTCCTGCCACCACCAGGTACTCCCTGATTCCATTTATTTATTTATTTATTTATTTATTTATTTATTTATCTCTCTTCTTTAGAGAGAAAGTGTGGACACACATGCATGTGAGGGGAGGGGCAGATGGAGAGGGAGAGAGGGATTCTCAAGCAGACTCCATGTTGAGTGCAGAGCTCAACTCAGGGCTCTATCTCTTAACCCTGATATCGTCACCTGAGTGAAATCAAGAGTCAGGTGCTTAATTGACTGAGCCACCCAGGCACCCTGCTCTCTGATTCTCTATTTTTTTCTTTCATCTCTGTTGGCATTAAGTTAACTATTTCATAAACATACTTTATTCCACTCCAGGATATCTAAATGCCTTGAACTTCTGTTCCACCTCTCCAGCCTTCAAGAGTAGTTGGCAATGTTACTGGAGAAAGCCTTGAAGCCATTTGGAATGGATCCATTGCAATCCATTCTTTGTTGGGTCTACTGATACTCACATCTGCTTTCATTCATTTTTTATTAATTAATCATCCCACTTCCTAGAGACTTTTTGATCTCTCTCTCTCATTCTCCTTAAGTCCCCAGTTCTGTCCAGCCCCCACTTAGAGCAAATAATTTTATTGCCTGTTTTACTGACATATAATCTCTCTCATCTGAGCAACTTTGAAGTCTTTTCTTACTGTCTCCACATCGCTGTGCATCCTTCCTCTTTCTCCTCGTCTCCCTCCCCTGAAGCTGAGGTTAACTCCAGCCAGGACTCTGGGTTCAAGCCCCTCCTCCTTGTTATGAAGCTTGTGCATCAGTGATTGCCCTTTTCCTACAAATTAGGTCTCTCCCTCTGAGTTGACTTCTAAGCATTTGCCTATATGACTTTCCCAGAAAAATCCTTACCTATCTCCTAAAGTTTCTTATCAACACTTTCCTATCTCTACCAACAACTTCACTTCCACTATCAAATGTTTTGAAAATATAATAAAACAAATTGCATCCATTAGTTTTGCACCAACACTTCTTGCTAAACTTCTTCCACAGTATGGCCTCCTCTTGGCCGTCAGCTGAAACTTCTCATAAGGTCATCAGTGATTTCCTGATTACCAAGTCTCCCAAACAATTTTTATCCCACTTAAGTCTCCGTCATGGCACTCACTGTCAGTATGGAACATTCCCCTCCTTTCGTCCCTGACACAGCACTGTTTTGATCTCCTATCACTTTGATCACTGTTTCCATCTCTGTTACAGATCTCCTATCACTTTAAAGTCTCTCCTTCAAATACCAGCCATTTCCATTACTTCAGTTATTACTCTATAAGAATGACTCTCCTATCTTGATCACTAAATCCATGATCTCTTCTGAGGCCAAGATTTAAATTTCTGGACAATCTATCAGAATCTGGAACACAAAATATACCAAACAAAATCCGAGATCCATCAGTTTTTCCCCTAAATCACCAATACTGCTATCTTTTGTATAACTTTGGAGGCATCAAAATCTCCTCTTCCATGACTAGGGTGAACTTTCTTCCCTGCCCCACACTTGGTCATTTGCAAAATGCAATGTATTACACCTCCACATTTTCTTCTGAATCAGGTATCTCCCACTCACACTGCCTTATATGAGTTCTTTTTCCTTACTACTACAGCTGCAGCAATTTTTCCTATTTTTCCCATTTCATGAGTCTTATTCCAGATAAACTTTCCTAAACACCATATTTTATTTTTTATTTATTTATTTTTAAAGATTTTATTTATTTACTTGACAGACAGAAATCACAAGTAGACGGAGAGGCAGGCAGAGAGAGAGGAGGAAGCAGGCTCCCCGCCGAGCAGAGAGCCCGATGCGGGACTCGATCCCAGGACGCTGGGATCATGACCTGAGCCGAAGGCAGTGGCTTAACCCACTGAGCCACCCAGGCACCCCCTAAACACCATATTTTAATTAATTTATTTTTTTAGTAAAATATATTATTTGATTCAGGGGTACATGTCTGTGACTCATCAGTCTTACATAATTCACAGCACTCACCATGGCACATACCTACCCCAATGTCCATAACTCAGCCACCCTATCCCTTCCTCCTGCCCACCAGCCACTCTCAGTTTGTTTCCTGAAATTAAGAGTCTCTTATGGGGGCACCTGGGGAGCTCAGTGGGTTAGGCCTCTGCCTTCAGCTTGGGTCATGATCTCAGGGTCCTTAGATTGAGCCCCACATCAGGCTCTCTGCTCAGTTGGGAGCCTGCTGCCCCTTCTCTCTCTGCCTGCCTGTCTGCCTACTTGTGATCTCTCTCTCTCTCTCTGTCAAATAAATGGATGAAATTTTTAAAAAAAGAGTCTTTTATGATTTGTCTCCCTCTCCAGTCTCATCTTGTTTCATTTTTCTCCCTCCCTACCCTCTATGACCCACTCAACCTGCATCTCAAATTCCTCATATGGTGAGATCATATGATAATTGTCTTTCTCTGGTTGATTAATTTTGCTTAACATAATACCCTCTAGTTCCATCCACATCATTGCAAATGGCAAGATTTCATTTTTTGATGGCTGCATAATATTCCATTGTATATATACACCACATCTTCTTTATCCATTCATCTGTTGATAGACAGCTAGGTTCTTTCCATAGTTTAGCTATTGTGGACATTGCTGCTACAAACATTCAGGTGCACATGCCCCTTCAGATCACTACATTTGTGTCTTTAGGGTAAATACCCAGTAGTGTGGTCACAGGGTAGTTCTATTTTCAAGTTTTTGAGGAACCTCTTTACTGTTTTCCAGAGTGGCTGCACCAGCTTGCATTCCTACCAACAGTGTAGGAGGGTTGCCCTTTCTCTGCATCTTGGTCAGCATCTGTTGTTTCCTGACTTGTTAATTTTAGCCATTCTGACTGGTGTGAGGAGGTATCTCACTGTGGTTTTGATTTGTATTTCTCTAATGCTGAGGGATATTGAGCACTTTTTCATGTGTCTTTTGGCCATTTGGAAGTCTTCTTTGCAGAAATACCTGTTCATGTCTTCTGCCCATTTCTTGATTGGATTATTTATTCTTTGGGTGTTAAGTTTGATAAGTTCTTTATAGATTTTGGATACTAGCCCTTTATCTGATATGTCATTTGCAAATATCTTCTCCCATTCTTTCAGCTGTCTTTTCGTTTTGTTAACTGTTTCCTTTGCTGTGCAAAAGCTTTTGATCTTGATGAAGTCCCGATAGTTCATTTTTGCCTTTGCTTCCCTTGCCTTTGGCGCTATTTCTAGGAAGATGTTGCTGTGGCTGAGGTTGAAATGGTTGCTGCCTGTGTTCTTCTTAAGGATTTTGATGGATTCCTTTCTCACATTGAGGTCTTTCATCCATTTAGAGTCTATTTTTGTGTGTGGTGTAAGGAAATGGTCCAGTTTCATTTTTCTGTGTGTGGCTGTCTAATTTTCCCAACACCATTTGTTGAAGAGACTGTCTTTTTTCCATTGGAGATTCTTTCCTGCTTTGTCAAAGATTAGTTGACCATAGAGTTGAGGGTCTATTTCTGGGCTTATTCTGTTTCATTGATCTATGTGTCTGTTTTTGTGCTAGTACCATACTGTCTTGATGATTACTGCTTTGTAATAGAGCTTGAAGTCTGGAATTGTGATGGTGCCAACTTTGGTTTTCTTTTTCAACATTCCTCTGGCTATTCAGGGTCTTTTCTGATTCCATACAAGTTTTAGAATTATTTGTTCCATTTCTTTGAAAAAAGTTGATGGTATTTTGATGGGGGCTGCTTTAAATGTGTAGATTGCTCTAGGCAGCATAGACATTTTCACAATATTTGTTCTTCCAATCTATGAGCATGGAACATTTTTCCATTTCTTTGTGTCTTCCTCAATTTCTTTCATGAGTGCTTATAGTTTTCTGAGTATAGATTCTTTGCCTCTTTGGTTAGGCTTATTCCTAGATATCCTATGGTTTTGGGTGCAATCATAAATGGGATAAACTCCTTAATTTCTCTTTCCTCTGTCTTGCTGTTTGTGATTCCTGTGTATTGATTTTATATACTGACATTTTACTGAATTCCTATACAAGTTCTAGCAATTTTGGAGTGCAGTCCTTTGGGTTTTCCACATAAAGTATCATATCATCTGCAAAGAGTGAGAGTTTGACTTCTTTGCTGATTTGGATGCCTTTTATTTTTATTTTTATTTTTTTGTCTGATTGCTGAGGCTAGGACTTCTAGTACTATGTTGAAGAACAGTGGTGATAGTGAACCTTAGTGTCCCTGACCTTAGGGAAAAAGCTCTCAGTTTTTCCCCATTGATAATGATATTCCCTGTGGGTTTTTTCATAGATGACTTTTATGATATTGAGGTATGTACCCTCTATCCCTACACTGTGAAGAGTTTTGATCAAGAAGGGATGCTGTACTTTGTCAAATGATTTTTCAGCATCTATTGAGAATATCATATGGTTCTTGTTCTTTCTTTTATTAATGTATTGTATCACATTGATTGATTTGCAGATGTTGAACCAACCTTGCAGTACAGAAATAAATCCCACTTGGTCATGGTGAATAATCCTTTTAATGTACTGTTGGATCCTGTTGACTAGTATTTTGGTGAGAATTTTTGCATCTGTGTTCATCAAGGATATTGGTCTGTAATTCTCCTTTTTGATGGGGTCTTTGTCTGGTTTGGGGATCAAGGTAATGCTGGTCTCATAATATGTGTTGGGAAGTTTTCCTTCCATTTTTATTTTTGGAACAGTTTCAGGAGAATAGGTATTAATTCTTCTTTAAATATTTGGTAGAAATCCCCCTGGGAAGCTGTCTGGCCCTGGGCTCTTTTTTGTTGGGAGATTTTTGATGACTGCTTCAATCTCCTTACTGGTTATGGATCTGTTCAGGTTTTCTATTTCTTCCTGGTTCAGTTGTGGTAGTTTATATGTCTCTAGGAGTGTATCCATTTCTTCCAGATTGTCAAATTTGCTGGGTATACTTGCTCATAATATGTTCTTATAATTCTTTGTATTTCTTTGGTGTTGGTTGTGATCTCTCTTCTTTCACTCATGATTTTATTAATTTGGGTCCTTTCTCTTTTCTTTTTGATAAGTCTGGCCACGGGTTTATCAATCTTAATTCTTTCAAAGAGCAAGCTCTTAGCTTCACTGATTGTTCTACTGTTCTTTTGGTTTCTATTTCATTGATTTTTGTTCTGATCTTTATTATTTCTCTTCTCCTGCTGGGTTTAGGCTTTCTTTGCTGTTCTTTCTCCAGCTCCTTTAGGTGTAGGGTTAAGTTGTGTATTTGAGACCTTCCTTATTTCTTGAGAAAGGTTTGTATTGCTATATGCTTTCTTCTCAGGACCACATTTGCTGTGTCCCAAAAATTTTGAACAGTTGTGTTTTCATTTTCATTTGTTTCCATGAATTTTCTTTAGAAGATGCTCTTTAGCCTCCATGTATTTGAGTTCTTTCCAACTTTTCTCTTGTGGTTGAGTTCTAGTTTCAAAGCACTGGGGTCTGAAAATATGCAGGGAATGAATCCAATCTTTTGGTACCGGTTGAAACCTGATTTGTGACCCAAGATGTGATCTATTCTGGGGAATGTTCCATGTGCAGTCGAGAAGAATGTGTATTCAGTTGCTTTAAAATGGAACACTCTGAATATATCTGTGATGTCCATCTGGACCAGTGTGTCATTTAAAGCCTTTATTTCCTTGTTGATCTTTTGCATAGATGATCTGTCCATTTCAGTGAGGGGGGGTGTTAAAAATATACTACTATTATGTATTATTGTAGATGTGTTTCTTTGATTTTGTTCTTAATTACTTTATATAATTAGCTGTTCCCATGTTAGGGGCATAGATACTTAAAATTCTTAGATCTTCTTGTTGGATATGCTCCCATGTTAGGGGCATAGATACTTAAAATTCTTAGATCTTCTTGTTGGATATATCCATTAAGTATGATATAGTGTACTTTCTCATTTTTTATTATAGTCTTTGGCTTAAAATCTAATTTATCTGATATAAGGATTGCCACTCCAGCTTTCTTTCAATGTCCTTAGCATGATAAATTGTTTTCCACCCCCTCACTTTAAATCTGGAGGTGTCTTTGAGTCTAAAATGAGTTTCTTGCAGACAGTATATCAATGGGTATTGGTTTTTTATCCATTCTGATACACTGTGACTTTTGATTGGGGCATTTAGCCCATTTAAATTCACAGTAACCAAAATAAATAAATAAATAAATTCACAGTAACTATTGAAAGATATGAATTTAGTGCCATTGTATTGCCCATAAGATGACCATTACAGAATATACTATTGTATATTCTGGTCTGTTACTTTTAGGCTCTCTCTTTGCTTAGAAAACCCCTTTCAATATTTCCTATAGGGCTGGTTTGGTGTTTGCATATATATTTTTTTTAAGATTCTATTTATTTATTTGACAGAGATCACAAGTAGGCATAGAGGCAGGCAGAGAGAGAGGAAGGGAAGCAAACTCCTTGCTGAGCAGAGAGCCTGATGTGGGGTTTGATCCCAGGACCCTGGGATCATGACCTGAGCCAAAGGCAGAGGTTTTAAC
The DNA here is from genome assembly GCF_964662115.1 of Mustela nivalis. Classification (NCBI taxonomy): domain Eukaryota; kingdom Metazoa; phylum Chordata; class Mammalia; order Carnivora; family Mustelidae; genus Mustela; species Mustela nivalis. Next base: position 26,381,576 of record NC_139028.1, on the reverse strand, counting down.
CCACTGAGCCACCTAGGTACCCTGGCGTTTACATATTCTTGTTTTTGTTTGTCCTGGAAGATTTTTATCTCTCCTTTTATTTTCAATGACAGTATAGCTGGATATAGTATTTTTGGGTGCATATTTTTCACATTTAGTGCTCTGAATATATCATGCCAGTCCTTTCTGGCCTGCCAGGTCTCTGGGTGTAGGTCTGTTGCCAATCTAATATTTCTACTGTGTATGTTACAGACCTCTTGTCCCAAGATGCTTTTAGGATTTTCTATTTGTCACTGAGACTTGTAAGTTTTACTATTAGATGACATAGTGTTGACCTATTTTTATTGACTTTGAGGGGGGTTCTTTGTGCCTCCTTGTTCCTTTTGCCAAATTTGGGAAATTCTCTGCTATTTATATTACTATATTACTGCTAAAATATGCTCCAATATACCTTCTGCCCTTCTCTTTCTTTCTTCTTCTTCTGGGATTCCAATTATTCTAGTATTGTTTTGTCTTATGGTATCACTTATCTCTTGAATTATCCCCTTGTGGTACAGTAGTTGTTTATCTCTCTTTTTCTCAGCTTCTTTATTCTTCTTTATTCTTTATTTATCATTTGAGCTTCTGTATCACTGATTCTCTCCTCTGCCTCATTTATCCTAGCAGAAAGAGCCTCCATTTTTTATTGCATCTCATTAATAGCTTTTTTAATTTCAATGCCATTAAATTTTAGTTCTTTTATTTCTCCAGAAAGGGATCCTCTAGTATCTTCCATGCTTTTTCCAAGTCCACCTCGCACCTTGATAATCATCATTCTGAACTCTAGTTCTGACATATTACTAATGTCCATTATTGATGTCCCTAGCCATCAATACTGCCTCTTGGGCGTGCCTGGGTGGCTCAGTGGGTTAAAGCCTCTGTCTTTGGCTCAGGCCATGATCTCAGGGTCCTGGGATCAAGCCCCGCAAATGGCTCTCTGCTCAGCAAGGAGTCTGCTTCCTCCTCTCTCTTGCCTGCCTCTCTGCCTACTTGTGATCTCTTCCTGTCAAATAAATAAATAAAATCTTAAAAAAAAATACTGCCTCTTTTTTTTTTTTTGAGATGAGTTTTTCTGCCTTGTCACTTTTTTTTTTAATATAATTTTTTATTTTTTATAAACATATATTTTTATCCCCAGGGGTACGGGTCTGTGAATCACCAGGTTTACACACTTCACAGCACTCACCAAAACACATACCCTCCCCAATGTCCATAATACCACCCCCTTCTCCCAAACCCCCTCCCCCCGCTGCCTTGTCACTTTATCCAGATACGAATAAGTGAATGAGATAACAAAATACTAAAAGGATAGGAATGACCCCAGAGAAATATACAGTAACTTAATTGGAAGACACCCTAAATGGGGAGAAGAAAGGAGGGGGAAAAAAAAAAAAATATATATATATATATATATATATATATATATATATATATATTAGACTGGTGAATAGAAGAGAGCCACACACTTGATTTTTGGTGTATTTTGGTCTGTTAGAAGAAACTGCTTCCTAAAAAGAAAGAAGAAGATATAGATATAGATATATAGATAGATACATATATGTAAATATGATGAAGGGATGGAATATGACTGTAAAGATGAAAATTTTAAAAGATTCTAAAAAGGAGTTGATAAGGTAAGAAGTTGGTTAAAAAAAGAAAAAAAAGAGGAAAGAATGTGATCAGGCTGGAGACTAGAACAAAGACATGTGCTAGATTTGGGGTGCATTTTGATCTCTTAGAAGAAACTGTATCACAAAATTTTAAAGAAAGAAAAACATGTATACAGAAAATAAGGTTAAATGCAATGAAGGTATAGAATATGACTATAACATTGAAAATTTTAAAAGATTTTTAAAAAGATATTGATAAGTTAAATTAGTTAAAAACATTAAATAGGAAAGAGTAAAAATTAAAAAAATAGAATAAGAAAAAAATAAAATTAAAAAAATTTAACTTTGAAAGACTAAAGAATCATGGGGGAAAAGCCATGAATTCTATGTGCTATATTCCCGTGGCTCTGAAGTTTTGCAGTTCTCATTGATCAGTGAACTTGGTCTTGGCTGGATGTTCTTGTTGATCTTCTGGGAGAGGGGCCTGTTACAGTGATTTTCAAATGTCTTTGCTGGAGGCAGAATTGCACCGCCCTTGCCAGGGGCCGGGATAAGCAATCTGCTCAGGTTTGGGTTCCCTCTCAGGAGCTTTTGTTCCCTGAATGCTTTCCGTAGAGCTTTGGAGGAGGAGAATGAAAATGGCAGCCTCCCAGTCTCCCACCCTGGAGGAGCCAAGAGCTTGGGCCACACTCCTCAGTGCACCCTCAGAGAAAAGCAGGCAATTCTTCCCATCTCCCTGGTCTCCAGCTGCACTCCAAGCTAACTCAGCTTATGACTGAGTGTTTCTATCTCTGGGGCACAGACCCATTTGGAGTCTCCAAACCCAGCAGATTCCTGCCCAGTGCTCCTATGCCACTCTTCCTAGAAGAGGAAGGTGAGTCTCCCTAGATCTGCCACTTGTGGTGTCCCTGCTTGAAGTGCAGTGGCCCAACTGTGACTTGGATCATGGTTTAAGGTAACCCCGAGCTGAGAGCTCACTCCTCCACTCCGTCTCTGCTGCCAGCTTCCCCACTCCGATACGTGGGAGCTCTGCCACACTCAGGCACCCCCGATCCTTCTGTGGCCCCATGGGACCTGAGACCACACTGTCCCTATGAGGACTCCACTCCCACTTAGCCCCTGGAGCAATGTCCCTAAGTGGATCCAACTTCTAAAATTCCCGATTTTGTGTTCTGCTGCTCCACCACTTGCTGGGCACCTGCCCTCCTACTGCGGTCTATCTTCCCATCGCTTCTGATTCACTTCTCCACACATCCTACCTTCCAGAAAGTGGTCACTTTTCTGCTCCTAGAATTGCTGCACTTCTTCTCTTTGATCTCCTGTTGAGTTTGTAGGTGTTGGGAATGGTTTGATAATCAGCTAGTTCAACTCCTGGGACCGGATGACATCTAGGTTTCCTCCTCCAGCTGTTTCTATGCCTTGGTCATGTTAGTTTACCTATAAAAAATGTCATGCTTTTCAAACACATCCTGTTGGAATTGTACCTTTGCCTCAGGAATGTTTTCAATGTACCATTTTTTGTGGACCTTTTACAGTTTGAGGTGTAGCCAGCCTTTTTCTGGTCCTCACCTTACTCCTACTCTGTTTTAGAACATAACCATTTGTAGATGTGCTACTTCTCACCCCTGATGTCTGATCCTCACTATAGATTGTGTCTTTAATACTATTACCAAGAACTTTGCTAATTCCTGCAGGTTCAAAGATGAATTAAAATTTTTATAATTTCCCTGGGAAATTCAGAATTTTCTTACCCAAAGGAAGCTTGTATTTATGCGGTTTTTTAAAAAAGATTTATTTATTTATTTGACAGAGAGAGAGAGAGGGAGAGATCACAAGTAGGCAGAAAGACAGGCAGAGAGAGAGAGGAAGGGAAGCAGGCTCCCTGCTGAGCAGAGAACCCGATGCGGGACTCGATCCCAGAACCCTGAGATCATGACCCGAGCCAAAGACAGCGGCTCAACCCACTGAGCCACCCAGGTGCCCCTATTTATGCGTTTTTAAAAAAGATTTTTATTCATTTATTTGACAGATGAAGATCAAAAGTAGGCAGAGAGGCAGGCAGAGAAAGAGGGGGAAGCAGGCTCCCCATCAAATAGAGAGCCCAATGCAGGGCTTGATCCCAGGACACGGGGATCATGACCTGAGCCGAAGGCAGAGGCTTTAACCCACTGAGCCACCCAGGCGCCCCTATGTTTTTCATCTTCATTCCCCAGTGAAGGTTTCTCATTTATGTGAAAAGTGATGAGTTCCTACTTTCACTCCTTTAAGGGTGGAGAACATAGAGAAGGGGGGCCCATCTTTACCACCATGACCGGGGAAAGTGTGTCCTCCAATCCCCACACTGGAATTCAGAAGGCAAATCGTCGCACTAGAGGGGAGAACACAGACTCGTGATAGAAAAAGACCCCAGTACACCCAGTTACAAGGTTGTTTGACAAACACTATGGGTGAAGTGTGTGCTGTGGGCATCATCTCCATCATGGTGTGGGAGAATGAAAGAAGAAATCTGAGGGCAGGATGAAAGACCTCAGCAGCCACTCAACTCAATCAGGTTTTCTCACTGTGATTTCATTTATCATTCTGAAACACAAATGCAGCACTGTGCCTTTTCCAAACACTCAGCATAGTCACATTCTCTTAAAAGTACTTACAGAAATGGCAATATTTAAAAAAAAATTATGTTATTGTTTCATATGGTCTGAATATGGAAGCTCTTCTCTCTCCTCCTCCAAGTCCTGGAGTTGTTATATTGGTCTCCCAGCAACACACAGCTGCTTGTGGAAATCTGAGTCCCACCATTAGTGGGAGTGGTGCGACATCAAAGAGTAGAAAACAGAATTGTATGTCAGAGCACATACAAGTTGAATGGCCAAGTCACTGAACTTCATCTGAATTTAGTTTGATAAAAAAAAATAATAGCAATAATGCTTACTCCTTATTTATGAATTTATGAAGAAGGTGGGAAATAGTACTCATTAAGATTATGCTAAGAGGTGCCTGGCTGGCACAGTTGATAGAGTATGTGACTCTTGATCTCAGGGTTGTGAGTTCAAGCCCCAAACTGGGCATAGAGCTTACTTAAAAAAAAAAAGAAAGAAAGAAAAGAAAAAAGTTTAGGCTCAGGGCCAGATGTTGCTCCAGGTGATTTGTATGGTTAATTCATTTAATCTTCATAAATAGATACAAGGTAGGTAGTATTATTATTGTTTTCATTTTGACAGAAGAAAATAAGGTTCAGGAGAATTAAGTAACTTGCCCAAGGTACAGAAGTACTAAGCAGAGTATCCAGGATAAACCTGTCCCAAAGAAATCATTCTTTTCCATTGCTGCATTCAGCCACTCCCAATCACAGCCTTACTTAAAAATGGCGGGGTTATTCAGTGTTACATACCCCAAATTAAGAATCAGGAGTGTGTTACTTGCTTCACAGGACACTCTATCCCCCAAGCTTCCATTTCCTTTCTTTGGGAAATTTTACTCATCTACTCAAATATTAAACCTCTTTCAAAACTTTCCCAGCTCTCTCTCTGCTCCCCAGGCTCAAATTATATAGGGTGAGACCATCTTCCAGGCTACCTATATGCAATAACCACACAATTTCAGTTATTGTTTTAAAGCCACAGACTAATGTGATACCTAGCATAGAGTAAGCGCTCTGTAGAAGTTTTATAAGTGAATGAATAAGTGAATTTGAACAGTATATAAGTAATTTAATATCTCCAGATATCAATTTTCTCCATCTTTAAAATAGATGACTAGTCTCTCATATGCCACAGGCATATCATGAGAATTCAATGAAACATGTTGTCTTCATAAAGATAAAACTGTAAGATGAGGTCAAGCAGTTGTTACCTTTGCAAAGAGAAAAAGACTCCCCCCACACAGAAAACAGACCAACAATGAGGAGTTTTTCATTCATATTAATCCATGGGAGCTCTCTAAGTGGTTGATTACAAGACCGCTCCACTCTGGAAGAAGAAAAGAGAAAAGAAGATGAAAGGGGAGGGGAAGGAAGGAAAGGAAGAGAGAGAGAAAACACAAATTATACTGGTTTTTTTCTTATTTACTTACTTAGATTCTGTACTTTTCTATAATACTTGAAGCTTTGTGAGTAAAGGGGTCATACCTACTTTTTCTTACATATAAACACACACATGCACACACACACACACACACACACACACACCCAGAAACATTCTAGGACTTCACATAAGGAGTCATTAACTTTCTGATTGATTTGCACATCAAAGTGTCGTTTGATGGTGAAGATCTTATAGGAAGAAATTAAGTCTCTAAGACTTGGAAGACAAAGAGCCTTGGGTTGCAGTCATAGTTCTGCCAAATACAAGTTGACTGAGCAAGTCATTTAACTTTTCTTGTAGCTATTTCCTCAAAAACAAAAGAGAGAGAGAGAGAGAGAGAGAGAGAGAGGGAGAGAATAGTGTCTACTCCTTAAAATCTTTGTGAAGATTAAATGAGTTAATCCATACAAAGTGCATAGAATTGTCCTGGGGCCAAAGCACCTCAAATATTATGATCATGGTAAAGACAATGGTGTTGGTGATGAAAAGGGTAACAAAGGTGTTGACAAATCATGAAAAGTTGATTATTTCTCATCATGCTGAAGTCAACAGCTGGGTACATCTCTGTAAGGACTAAAGAAAAATCTAAACAGGAGCCTAACACATTGGTTTTATAAGACTTTACAAAATTCAAAACATATCCATGCATTAGTTCATTTGTGCTTCCAGTAACTCTGAAAGGCAGACAGAGAGAGAAAATTGGTTCAGAGTGGTCAAGTGAAATGTCAGTACTATCTGCAGGCCTAAAGAGGCCTGAGACAGACCTCCTGTCCCCAATCTGGGGGTCATTTTGTGGTTTCTTTTTCTCCTTCTTCAATATTATTTCTGATAAGCATCAGGTCATCAGGGCTTAGGTGTTAGTTCTGCACCAAACATCAGAATAACCAGAGTATTAGTTGATCAGCAAAGGCAATAATGACACTTATTTCTCCAAAAGTCTTTTTCCTTCTGTCTAGCCTAAGATCACCAGCCAGAAATGCATAATAAATTATGCCAGACTAAGAGCAATACTTAAAATATAACATTTCTTCTGAGAAGCTTGAAGTACCTTATCACCAATTGTATTTTCTTTTTCCCCATTCAAATGTCTGGTTGAGTAGAACTACCTATTGACAGCTTTCTCATGGATGTGTACCATGGGTTTCCTGAAGATTGGTGAAGGTCAGCAACACCGGCTTCTCTTGCACACAGGGCATGTTATGAGGTCTTATGGGTCTCTCCTAGATCTTAGGAGTATTCTAGCTTCCCTGATCATTCAGATGAAATTCAGTTCAATTCAACAAACCTGCCAGGTTCTCTGTCATGTGCAGATCCAGGAAGGGATTGCATACTCTGGTCATAATATCACCATTTCCTGTCCTAATCCCAAACTTCCTTTGGCTGGTAACAGTAACCACACAGCTGGCAGTCTGATGAGGGAGCAATGTGGGGGAGGCTGATATCTCCCAGTCCCACATGTGCTCCTCAGCCACAATTTAAAATAAACTTTTTTTTTTTTTTAACTCTCCTTGTCTCATGGGTTATGCACTATTTTTCAAAGTCCATTTAGGATAGCAAAAGCAGGTCACTTGACTTGCTTACATTGGGCTCTGATTTCTACATCTTGACTCTTAGTTTGGGTATGTGTTGATCTTGAAATGCATCAAGAAGGGGCCCACAGCATCTCTCCCATCTGTAGCTCTCCTGTTCCTCTCCACCCCCTACTCTTCAGGAGACAATTTTGCCTCCTTCACTAAGATCCATACGTGTATCCTAAGGTCTCTCTCTCTCTTTACTCAGTGTCACTGCCTCTACGACTGTTCTAATTTCTCCCCATAATTGTAGTGAAATGGATTTCTTTCCTTAGGAAAAGTAACATTTCCATGCATATCTCAGATGCCATTCCTCTTTCCTTGTCAGAGTCATTCTCTCTGCTCTACTTCAAAATCTTTAAACACCTCAGGCCCCATACACTTCTCTCCTCTTCTGCAATCTCTGAGCACAGTTGGCTGGAGTATTCTGTGAGGAGGAGTGTCCTCCCATTTCTCTGATTATTTTTTTTTAAGATTTTATTTATTTATTTGATAGTGAGAGGCACAGCAAGAGGGGGAATACAAGCAGGGGGAGTGGGAAAGGTAGAAGCAGGCTTCCCGCTGAGGAGAGAGCCTGATGCAAGGCTTGATCCCAGGACTTGGGGATCATGACCTGAGCTGAAGGCAGACACTTAATGACTGAGCCACCCAGGCTCCCCTCTCTGATTAATTTTTTTTTCCTGTTCCCTCTATTGATTATTTCCTGGGCTCCTCACCCTTTCCGCACTATTCTCACTTGTTCATTCATCCATTTATTCATTCATTCAGGATTCAGGATTCATAGAGGATCTAATAATCTGCCTGGTACCAACCTGAGCATAGGAGTACAGCAGCAAGCAGAGCCAACATGGCTGCTTTCATGAAGCTCATATCCTGAGAGGAGAAACCAGAAAATAAGCAAGTGCATTAAATTTCAAATAAAATAATTTTGGATAGTAAGAGAAGATATAAAGAACAAGAGGCAGGATAATGACATAGAGAGTAGCTTCAGGTGGGGAAGCTGAACAGGAGCATGACCAGGAGTGCCACTCTAAGGAGAAGTCATCTGAGGCAAGACCCTAATGATAAGAAACCAGCCAGAGGATAAAGAGCATTCTGGGAAGAGGGGACATCTGGCACAAAGGCTCTGTGATGGGAAAAAGCTTAATAAGCTTGTGTAATGGAACATTGTGAACAAGACAGGGAATGGTAGACACAAGTGTGAAGATCTAGCCAGGCCTCAGGGCAGATGAGGAGTCTAGATTTTATTAAATGCAATGAAATGCCATTGAAGGGCTTTAAGCAAGGAAGATACATGATCTTATAAAATACAAAATACAAAAAATACAATATAATACAAAATACAAAAAAAAAATCCTCTGGCTGCTGTTTTTAGACTAGAATGGATGGTTTCATCATCATCTGTAAGGGGATGATCTTCAGATTGGGAAAGGTTAAACACAAAACAGTAAAAAAAGCATTGAAGCCAAACTGGCAGAAAAGAGGAAGGCATAACTTAAACAATTAAAATGAATTAAAAACTCTTAGAACAAAGCAGAAGTTACTTCAGGGAACTTAAGGTACTTGCCAAGTGACAGAGAGCCACTGCCAAAAAATCAAAGGAAATGTCAGAAAACTGAAAAGACCAAATGCTCCCATCTTCAATAGAAGAGAGAATTTCACATGCAGACTAAAGGCAAGCACTCTGTTCCTAAAAATCTCATGTAAAATCCTCAAAGTGACTGAAATGGGACTGGTAAACATTTAGAAAAGAACACTGTGATTATTTCCTAATAGCACAAATGGATGTAAGAAAGATTATGTAAAATTAAACCAGTTCCCACTGTGGTAGTGATGATGGTTGTGGGGGTGGTGGTTGACAGATTTTTCAGACTGAAAATATCTCAGTTGCTCTATGTATTTGGATGGGACCTTCAATAAAATCATGGAATCTCAAAGGTTCTTGGAACTTCGTCAGTAATTTATTCCAAATGTCTAACCTATAGAAGATTCTTTTCCCCCTGCACCATCCCAGTAATTTTTTAGAGAACAACTTCTTGAACATAACAAAAGATAATTCCTTCCACTTTGGAATTGTTTGAAATATGTTGCTGAAAATCCATTTCCATGTAAATGTAAACCATCGATCCTACCTCTTTTCTCTGGACCATTGTCGATGTAATTTTTCTCCCATGTGTCCTTTGTGTTAAGTTTTCAGGATGTGTCATGCTATAAGTATGGAAAACAGAGAGAGATACCTTCAGTATTTATTTGTGATTGAACAACCATACCAAAAGGTCTAATTAGGAGCTCACTGTCATGCTAGAGTGAGGTCTCTAGAATCATGTTGAAGGACTCTTCTTTGTTTATTTCCCCCCCTATTAAAAAAAAACCCTATATTTGGATCAGGTAATTGTCAAGCCTAGAGGTAAAACAAAGCTGAAGAAGAGAGATATGTTGGATGATTGAATTTGGATTCAATAAGAGTATTAACAGGATGTGACAATTAGTTGAAGCTGATAAATTTTAACAGCAATAAAGTAGTTCCATATCATTTTTCCAAAATTACCCATATAACTAAAAATGACTCTGCAACAATTCAAGTGAAAAATACTTTGGAATTTTAATTGACAACAAGCTCATTTTGAGTGAGATATGGCAGCAAATGTATTTGAGTCGACATACCTTCTGAAGCAGGTGTGGCCATAATTCCCCTGGATTTATGCTGGTCAGACCACAGGGGGAACATTATTTCCTGTTATAAATGTCACTTTGAGAATCATGCTGACAAACTAAAAATCCTCCTGAGAAAGTGAAAAGAACAGTTTGAGGACCCCTTCATGGAGTGTGGGAAGGGAAGAGGAATGTACAGAATTTGACTGAATGTAAAGAAAAACTTGTTTATACAGTAGAAGGGACAGGTACCTGGGTGGGCTCACTTAGCTAAGCATCTGCCTTCAGCTCAGGTCTTGATCCCAGGGTGCTGGAATTCAGTCCTCCATAGTCCCTGCTCAGTGGGGAGTCTACCTCTCCCTCTGCCCCTCCCCCCTGCTCATGCTCTCTCTTTTGCTCTCTCCTTCAAATAACAAAATAAAATCTTCTTTTTAAAAGATTTTCGTTTTGTTTTGTTTTGTTTTTGACAGAGAGAGAGAGTGAGAGGGGCAGAGGAAGAAGCAGACTCCCCGGGCGGAGCAGGGAGACTCTGGGATCACGACCTGAGCTGAAAGCAGACTCGTAACCAACTGAGCCACCCAGGCACCCCCCAAAATAAAATCTTTTCTTAAAAATCAGAAGGGACTAACTTGGGAAGTAGTAAGCTCTTACCCCTAAAAAGGGTCGAGCCTATTCATCAGGAATGTTCTTGGGGAATTCATGAATTGAACAAGTTGAATTAAGTCAACTTTAATTTCTCTTCCAAGCTTAATACACTGTGCTTTAAGGGCTGGCCTTCAAAACAACATAGAGTTTATGGCCTGGTGGCTCCCTGCCCAGGAAGAAGATCCGATCTTGGCGACCTTCTGCTATTCTGTCATATGTTAGGAAAGAGAATTTCCTGCCTATGGTTCGTTTACAGTCAGCTGTTACTCTCCCGTTCTTTTTTGGAATACTGGTGTCAAGCTTCCCCTTTTGGAAAGGGAGCAGGAGGGAGTAAGAAGGGGGAGGGGGAGATTTTTGTATTAATCTTTCATTTCAGTTCCAGGCATTCTTAATTGAGTGGTTATAACAAATCTGAGTTTGAATTTAAAGTTTCAGGTTTCCCTTCCAGAGATGGGGCGGGGGCGCTGAAACAACTGTTAGGACTAGGGAGTGGCTAATAGTTGGAAGAAGCCAAACCACAGCTGTCTTCTTTTAAACTAAAAAAAGAAAAGAAAAAAAGCGATTAGAGCAGGAGGGAGCTGCCCCCACCCACAGCACCGCTCTTGGGCTAACCTTTGGGTCACCTCCCTGGACGAAGAGGTGAACATGGGAACGGGTGCACCTCACTCCTCTCCGCTCCTCCTAAGCAGGGATTATCTTGCTGTGTTCATAGTGTCCGGAACTAACTAATCAAGGCTAGACAAAGAATAGATTGGAAGAACAGAAGGGGCTGGGGTCGGGGGAGAGAAGCCCAGAGCTTCTCCTGTACAGTGTATATTACAGATGACATCATTGCCTGAAAGAGATTCGGCCCTCCCCTTCCCGGAGCTGGAGGCAAGCATGCGTGTGCGGGAGCAGGAGTGGGGTTGCCTGGAGGGTGTGAATTGGTGCGAGGGGGTGTGCCCGTGCTGGGGAGAGCTGCCGGGATATGAAAGGGAGACCTGGAGACAGCCGGCTAGCAGAGAAACCGCGAGGTCTGGAGGTGTTTGCGCCGCTCTAAGCTCCGCCCCTCGCTCCGCCGCCGTGTTCTGCCCGGGGAGGGGCACGCCTGTTTGGGGGTGGGGAGTGTGTGCACGAGGGGTGGGTCCGTGGTAGCGGTGGGGGTGGACAGCCGCCTGCGCATGTCAAGGCTGACTGAACATACGCGGTCCAAGGGGACCTGGAGAAGGGCAGTAGGTCACCGCCACCCAGGGTCCGGGACCGGGCACGATCCTGGGGCGAGCTCCGGGGAAGGGGCCCACCCTCCCTGTGCCCTCCCCCTGAGATCGGCAGCGCGACAGGAGCTTCCGCCTCCTTCCCCGCCCCTCCGGACCTTCCCGGGGAGCGGAGGGCGGGTGTGGACGGTACCGAGGTGGAACGAATTTTGGAGCTCAGACGGGTGGCCCGGGTGGCTTCGGGTGTCGGGGGGCACGCCCAGCTTGGAGAGCCGGTGCAGGCGGATGAAGCCGAAGCTCCTGGGTCTTGGCGGATCCTGGTCTGAGCATAGTTATTCCCAGGGGAGGTGAGAGGAGGATCAACATGGACCCCTTCGACAGCCCAGCCGCCTAGAGCCCTCCGTGCTGCTCTCTTCGGAGCTGAGCTGTCACCGAGGCGCAAACAGAAGCCTCTGAGCGCCTGGAATCTGTGAAGTTCCGGGGTGGGCGGGGAAGGCACTGTCCGTGGTGCTGAGCCGGATCCCAGCAACGGGCTCCGGGGAGAGCGCGCGAAGCTGCTGATCGGCTCCCTCGAATTGGGGCGGTGCGCTAGGGTAGCTTGGAGCTGAAACCCCCGCCCGGCTCGGAAAGCCTCCCCAGTCGCCGGCGCTTGACCCTTATTTCAGTCAGAAAGTCGCCCCCTTGGGGCAGTTCGTCCCAAAGGGTTTCCTCGAAAGTATCTGAGAGGGCGAGTTGTTGACCAAGGGAATCTCTCTGTTTAGCCCCGGAAGCCACCCGCCGGAAAAAAGATGCCTGCCTTCAACAGATTGTTTCCCCTGGCTTCCCTCGTGCTCATCTTCTGGGGTAAGTACCGGCACCCTGCCGTGCGAAATGCAGATAACAGTAATAATGCCAACAATAATAACACTTAATTCATGTCGTTTGTGACAGAAAGGAGCCCTGGTTGGCTTCCCTCTATGCTTGTCTGCCAGACACGGAGCTCCATAGGGGTTCCATGAGAGCTGGGATTTTGAGATTGGAAAAACACGTCCTCAATCCTGCTGCTTTATTCCTGAGCCACCGTTGGTGGTTTTTCCACTCCTCTTCCTGTTTCCTGTTAATTCCAAAGTATTTTTTTCCCCTTTTCCTTTGCTGAAAGGGAAGGTAGATACGTTCATTATGAAAAATCTCAGTTGCATTTACATTTCATTTTTCAATGAGGAATCAGTCGGTCTTCAGATTAATTCCCATGTCTTTTTTTTTTTTTTTTTTAAAGCTGGATGCACGCATTTTGAGAATGAAAACAGTTTAGCTGTCGGTCCATTTTTAAAATTCTAACAAGGAAAATAGGCTTCAGCCATTTGCAGCAATGTCTTTGATAAATGGGCACCTGGGCATTGCATCTTTATTCTTTTTCATGAGCATGTGAAGCTAAGGTGCTTTGGTGTTTGGGGACCAATGTTTTTTTGCTTTCAGAAATGAATAGGTTCTTGTTTGTTGTGAGGAAATAAGGTGACCTTCTCCTTCCAAATACGGAAGACCTTCACTTGCAACAGTAGGGCTAAGCAGAGTAGTGTCCAGGTAGGGTGCCTGCATGTGTGTAGAGAGAGTTAAGGAGTCTATGTGATAACATTTGAATATTTGATTGAGAGAATGCTTTACTCTGTGTATGTATATGCCTATGTTTGAATGTATGAGCATGTTAGAATGGGCATCTGAATAGATTGGTGAAGATGTGTGGTGCACCTGTGTGTGTGTGTGTGTGTGTGTGTGTGTTGGTTGGTTGGTTGTGTAATTCTGGGCATCTCTGTCTTGATGACTCTGATTAGATCCTCAGGTCAAATATAGGTGCTCTTCAGTTAACAGATTGCTTCACATAATCTTCTACATTCCCACTTTTTCCATGTTTTTACCTTTCTGTATGCTAAAAATCAATAACCAGTATAATTAGAAGTGATTGTGCCCACCTGCTTAATTGGAACTGGGCATGTGGGATTATCCTCCCATGCTTGGCGTGAAACTCATTCTGCCTGTGCAATGGCAAATATGCTGATGGGAATTGCCTCTTTGCCTTAGTATCACTTTATTAAGCCTCCGACTTACTGGCTGCCAGCGTTATCTGGATTTTGCATGTGACCAAAAGCAAAGTCAAGCTTCCTGTTGAACAAAATGCCTGATGAGATAGTCCAGGAAGGACAAAGAGGAAGAGTAATGCCAGTCCCAAGGGCAGACTCACCGCCCTCCATCCCCAGTAGAGTAGACTAGACCTGAAGATGAAGCCAACATAATAGGTTGCCAATGATCTCACCTGCCTTGAAGATTTAAGGCTGGAATTTCCTCAGGGAAGGCTAAGACTAGGGACATGAGGCTTAGGAGAAGTTGGTCTGGCTGGGTAAAAAAGAGTGTGAGTAAAACAATGGGAGATGAAGTTGGTGAGAGCCTTGTAAAGCCCTTGTAAAAGGCTCTACAGAATCTTTCTTCCCAAACCTTAATTTAAATTTTTAGCTCCCTGCCTGAATTCCAGCAGAGAGGGTGAGCATGCCTTCTCCCAAGCACCTCTTTGGACTTACAAAGCCTGGCTTGGAGTCTTAGCTCTGCCATCAGCTTGCTATGTAACAATCTTAGAGTATCTGGTTCCTCATATGTAAAGTTTGGATGTTGGAACAGATAATATTTAAGACTGAATAGTAAGGAAGTATTTACAGAATATTGCCAAACTTGGCAATGTCCATGCCTCTCCTCACACCACTCCCCACCCCACCCCAACATAGAACCTTTGGGAGAAGTGTGCACATCACACCCATCCTTGGTAATTCTCAGCTTCTTCATAACTGGAACATTGTTTCACAAAACTTAAAAGCTGCAGAAGGAAAGAGAGATGGTTTGGGAAACTTGGCCATCAAATGTAAGAGAAAAGGCCTCATTTCACATAGGCAATTTCATTTTATTTGAATGTAATTCTAGTATTGGAAACCACTTCGACTAGATATGTTCTCCTCCCCAAGCTGATTATTCACATGATGCAAATAGGAATAGAAAGAATCTTTTCCATTATATTACTGTCTGCATCTCTTGAAAAAACTTCCCTTATTTCTTTTAATAAAGTTTATAATGATAATTAAAAGAAAACTCTATACTTGCCTGGTGCTTTATAGTTTACAAAGCATTTTTCAATCCATTACTTCTTTTTGGTCACCCTATAGAACCTTGGGGGTAATCAGGGGGAAATAGTATCATTTCCAATTTCGAAGTGAGAGAATGAACTCAAGGAGAGGGAAGGACTTGCTAGAGAACTCTTTTCTCCCAATTTCAGTCTCTTATTACTTGTTCTAGCACTTCTTATGGACACATGTCCTGCTCCGCAGGATTGCAAGATAGGTATCATCCTCTCATCCCTTTTCTGAGCCATCACCCTTTCTCCCCTCCGCCAAACCATTGCCTTTCCCACGGGCCTCCTGAGCCTCTAGGCCCAGGTCTATTCTCCCAGATGTCTGCTATGTTGGGTGGGGAATATTTTCCTCTCTTCCCCCAGCAGCCCATTTTGCTGGATCCCATTCTTTCAAGGCTCTGCTAAGTGACTGGCTAATCTGATAGACAAATTACTTCAGGGTGTTAATATCTACAGATAACTTCATTTATTACCCTCCTTTGGAAAGTATTTACATTCTAATCAAAGCCTTTATTATCGTAGCACAAGGAAAAGAATTCTAGAGCAATGTCAGGAATGCCCAAAGAAGAAAAAGATTAGAGGAGTTGGTTCAATACACATTACTCTCTACCTAATAATAGATTGATATTATTCCTTAATTAAATATAATCATTAGTAATAACATCATATTCTACCTTTTTAGAAGTTTCTTCATTATTTTTTTAATTTTATTTATGCTTTTGAGAGAGAGAGAGCACAAGCAGGGGGAGCAGCAGAGGGAGAGGGAGAAGCAGACTCCCTGCTGAGCAGAAAGCCTGATATGGGGCTCAATCCCAGCACCCTGAGATTATGAACTGAGCCAAAGTCAGATGCTTAATGGACTGAGCCACCCAGGTGCCCCAAGTTTCTTCATTATTACTATGGAAATTGAAGAAGAGACCAAAAGTGAAGTGATCTGGCCAAGACTATTCTAGTTTGTTCTTTACAGTCAGCAATGTGGACTGAATACCTACCATGTGTACAACCATTCTTGGACAGCTAGAGGATTTCAGAGAGGGGCCGTCTCCATGGGCTGGAGAAACAGATTTCACCTCTTGATGGATGGAGCAGCAAGTCATATTGCAAAGGGCAATCAAAGAGGGATGAGAGAATTTTGTGGCCATTTTGCAATGTATTATCCAGGACCTCACGAGCAGAATTCTATGAGAAGGGAATCAGTAGCACTCGTTCTCTGGGGCAGTTTTTCTAACTGCATATATTCTCTCCCCCCTCCTTTAACTGTAAATGAACTAACGTACCCCTATTTAAGACCAGTTCATCTACATCACCTGTGACCTATGAGAGGATGTGTGGTCCAGCAAATTATTCCTTTTCAAACCCCAGCAGCTCTACTACACCTTCATCCAAGCAAAACCATTGGGCCATCTCTCAGTCTCATCGGTGTGTACCAGCCTCTTAACTACTCTCTTTGCTTCCGCACTTGCCCTTCCTCACCTCTTCCGTTTATTCTCAACAACATAGCAGTCAGGTCATGTAATTTTGTATAAATAATATCTTTCTTCCACTCAGAATACTCCAGTGTTCTTCAAGTCACTCTGAGCAAAAGTCAAGGGTAAGGTTCTAACTGTGGTCTGCAAGACCAGCCATGATCTGGCCCTGGTTTCTGTCTCCTTCTTTCTCACTCTGTTCCCTGTGCTTTATTGTGCTTTTTGCTTTTGATAGACACTCCCCCCTCCCCAGGACCCCTGAAATGCTATTCCCTCTATCTGGCATACTTCCACACTGATATTTGTATATCTCATTTCTTCCCCTCATTTCTTTCCTTCAGTGCCTGCTCATTGTCACCCTCTCAATGAGGCTGTCTCCAATGTGTCTGTGCTCCTCTACTCTGTTTTACTTTTTCTCATAGCACTTATTATAACATAATATATCTTGTTTTTCTCACCCTCCCCTGGAATATAGACTCTCTGAGAGCAGGGATGGTTTCTGTTTTGTTCCCTGTTGTATTGTCAGTGCCTAGAACAGTGCCTGGCACACAACAAGCACACAGCATATTTGTTGAGTAGGTGAGCAAAGAGATGAAGGGTAAAATACCTTAACAAGGGCTAGTGTACAAAGCACATTCATATAAATAATTCCATAGAATTTCCATGATGACTCCATTAGAGAGATGTTATTTCCAACATTCTGTTGATGAATGAACCGAGTCTTTGGGGTTAAAGATAAACCCAGGCCTTCCGTTGCCAAATACATCTTCATCCTGCCTCTGATTTTGTAACTGTGCATTCCTTGGTACATTTTCAACCATGCTGCTTTGAAGTCATCATCATTGAACTAACTTATCTTCACCATGTCTCATTAAATATGAATGTGCCCCAAGGCTCCCTTCTACACAGAGTTCTCAAGGCACAAGCTCTGCATCTCTGTTCATTCCCAAGCTTTTGCAAAGACCACACCTTCTTCTCTTCAAACACATCACATTCTGAAAGTGTTTCTGGTCAGTTCTCTCCAAATAGGGACCTTTTCCCCAAAAAGGGATGGTCCATATACAGAATCAGGAGACCCTCTTGCAGATTGCCCAATAAGACGAGCCCCAACTTGTTTGAGAGTTTTAAAACCAATTAACTTTATTTTACGTTGATATTTTAAATTCATCATAGTGCCACTTGTTTGTTTGTTTGTTTGTTTTTAAAGAAAGGCAGACTATCCAGTGCCTCATTTGGATGTGTCTGGAGTCTTGGAAGATAGACTCCTCTATGTTCTTTTCCAAATGGACCTTGAGAGCTTGTTTGGAGGTTCACAGCCACTCATATACCCTTGAGCAGAGAACAGTCCTCCTCTGTAAGGTCGTCCCCTCTCACTGAGTGCACAGTTTTGGGAAGGATACACGTGGAGCAGTGAGGGAGGAAGGGAACACTTGCCTAACCAGAGATATGAGCCAGATCAACCCTGGCTATCAGTGGGGTGACAGATCCTAGGGCCACTTGCTTTTTAAATTCTGTGTTTAATAGTGACATTTTTTTGCCTTCGAAGCCAGTTGAATGTAATTTATTTTTTGACTCAATTAGTTGGTCAATCTCATTTTAAGCTCTAAATAAAGCTTTCCTCTGTTTTTAGAATGAACAGCCTGCCAATATAGAGACAAACTAACCATTTATAGTGTGCTAGCCTTTAAATAGCAATGTGTATTGTTTCATTTTTTAAGGGGTTCTGTTTTTATTATTAATTCATCAGAAGGGGCCTTATAAGTCCTGATAGAAGAATCCTTTGTGGTCATCCCACTTTTTAATCTTCTATACAATGAAGTGTAAACTCTTACCAAGTAGGGTTTTTTTTTTTTTTTTTTTTTTTTTTGCATTTGTAAACAGCTTCAGCACCAGAAAATTATTTTTTTTCAATAAGCTAAACTTACTTTCTTGTAACTTTTGGAACTGGACAGAAATTCCTTTTTCTTCTATAGGCCAGCCTTCAAATATTTGAAGACAGATAAGTGTCTTCACTGTGTCCAAGCCAGGCACCCCTCATCCTCCTGTCTGTTTCTCCCCAGATTTTGTCCCCAGACCCTGCACCATATTGCTCCCCTCTGGGCCTGCACTCATTGAACAGCTTCCTTTTGCAAACTGTGACACCCTGAACGGATCATAATGGTCCAGATTTGTTCTGAACAGTACGGAGGGCCTGTTGCCCCCTCGTCCTGCACATTGTACATCTGTTAATGCAGCCCACATTTGCACTTGCTTTGCTGGCAGCCACATCCCACTTTTGACTCATTCTGAAAGTACAGTCTGATATGCTCAGACTTTTTTAGTGGGTTATAAGTTTCTAGAGAACAGGGACTGGAGGTCCAGAACTCTATGTGGCATACAAGGTGTCCCCCTGATTCTGACCTCTCTCCAGATTTTTGACTTT
This sequence comes from Mustela nivalis, assembly GCF_964662115.1. NCBI lineage: Eukaryota > Metazoa > Chordata > Mammalia > Carnivora > Mustelidae > Mustela > Mustela nivalis. Next base: position 26,362,769 of record NC_139028.1, on the reverse strand, counting down.
GTTTCTCTCTATTCTCTGCAAAAAGCATCACTCTGGCCGAGGGTCTGTTCCCTTGTCTTCCTCACTGCTGCTCCATCCCCCACCCGGCATCAGAATTACCTACATTTTTTTTTCATAAAGTTCAGATATAATTACATCTCTCCATGGCTTGCAGACATCTGACTCCTCATGTTGTGAAGGCCATACAAAGGTCTTCACAGCGTTCTAACCCCAGCCTCCTCTTCTTCTTCTTCCTCTCTCCCCAGTCCAACCAGGAATAATTGGCCCTCCTCTGGGAACAGAGCCCATCACCAGCATAGCACTCATCATGACCCCATTCCACAATACTTTGGAGTATGCGTTCCCTGCTAGATTCTAGATGCCTTTAGGGTGTGGTTAGCTAAACCAGGTAGCGTTCAGTTCATTGTTGCATCTCAGCCTAGCACCAGGCCTGGCCTGGAGTAGATTTCAGCGAATGGTGACTGAATGCAGGGGTGCATGGTGGTCAGTGGATGGGGGTGTGTGTGCCCTGTTTCCCACCTAGACTCTAAGTCTTTGAGGGCAGGAGTCAGGGTTGCGCCACACCCTAACTGCATCCTGGGAGGTTTGCAGTGACCTCCAGGTCATTCACGGCTCCTCTAGCTCACTCCCCGCCCGCTCCGAGTATGCATCCTTAGGGAGCACAGGTGCCAATGTACGGACACATACATGCAATTTTCAAGTTTGTCTCATGACTCTTTCTTCTCTGTCTCTCCTCTCTCCCTCTTGTTCTCCAACGCCACTCTCCCGGTGCCGGCTTCCCCCACACCTCCTGTTCCTTCCCTGTCACTGGCCTCTCTGCAGTCAGCGTCTGCTTCCCTGTATGTGTGGAAGTGCCCTCGGAGACGGAGGCCGTTCAGGGCAACCCCATGAAGCTGCGCTGCATCTCCTGCATGAAGAGGGAGGAGGTGGAGGCCACCACGGTGGTGGAGTGGTTCTACAGGCCCGAGGGCGGTAAAGATTTCCTTGTATGTCTGGCTGCGGACGCTGGCCTTTCTTTTGCTTGCCTCTGCTATTACGGGCCTGGATCCTGAGAGTCCGGGAATGCAAAGATCTGACAGACCCTGGCTCTTTCTTTTCAAAGCACTGACAGCTCCCCTGCAGATACCTGACAGCCCAGCCTCTGTGAAAGGAAGGGTGCCTGGCCAGCTGCAAGCATTCCTGCTTACACGCAGGGGAAGGGGGAGAAGAGAGAAATAGCATTTAGCGCCGACTGTGCGCTAGTCACCGGATAAGGCACCTCGTAGGTGTTTTTAATTTTCTGCACTGTCCTAGGGGATGGATTAGATTAGCAGGAGCACTGAAACGATACTCAGCGTCATTATGTGGAATAGTGTAAGCTAGCTCATTGAAATCGCACAGTCTCAGTGAAGTAAGACTTGCAGGGATGACCAAGCTGCTTTTCTTCTCCTCCTCCTCCTCCTCCTTCTTTTTATTTAAATTCAATTATCCAACTTAGTGTACATCATCTGTTTCTGATGTAGCTTTCAATCATTTATCAGTTGGGTACAACACCCAGCGCTCCTCACACCACGTGCCCTCCTTAATGCCCACCCCCCAGTGACCCATCCCCCACCCACCTGCCCCAAGCCGCTTTTCAGCTGGTATACCCAGTACAGCCGCATCCGTGAGTCAAATATTTAAATAGTCCTGTGGTGGGTATTTAGCTATGCCTAGCCTCCCAAGGGGCCTCACCACCATGCGTCCCACTAGGAACCTCCGGAGGTCCCCATGTTCTAGAGACAGGTATCACCCTGACAGAGCAGGGAGCCTCCAAGCCCCGCCCCGTGCTGTAGCTAATGTCAGTTCTGATTGGTTGGAGCCACTGCCAATATGGTTGTTACGCGCTTTGAATACCACCTAGGGGATGCCCATTACTCACGCTTTCACTGACCCCGGGACCTCGCTGCCTGCCTCGGTTCGAGTCTGGATTCCACAACTTATGGATTCTGTGCCCTGGAACAATTTGCTTCGCCCCTCTGTGCCTCAGCATCCTCATCTCTATAATGGGGGTGCGAACCACAGCTACCTCAGAGAATTGTTATCATCAGAGTTGTTAGCTTTAACTTTTAACACTAGTTAGAATAGCCCTGGGATATAGGAAGCACGATATAAGTGTTTGCTAGAGAAGAGGTATACGTCCGTAAGTGAGGCACCTGGGGCACGGAGAAGTTAAGTTAATAAGAGAGCTTAGATTCGAACCAGGGACACAAGGTTTTTCTTACTGCCCTATCCCACCTTCCTGCAGGCAAGTTTCTTTTCTACAAAGACTTCATGGTGACAATAATAGGGGGAAGTTGAGTGTTTGCTTCAATTGGGTGCCAACACCGGAATCAGTAGATGTCCCCCAAATCTCGGTTTTTCACCCAGAGTTGACTGTGACTGACACTGGTCCCCAGGTTACAGAAACCTGGATGTCTGGCTGGGTGCGAAGGCTCCCACTGACCTCAGGCCTGGTTCTATGCCAACCCCCAACTCGGCCTCCATGGCTGCCCAAAATGAGTAGAAGTTGACTCAGAAGGAAGAAAAGAAACTTTAGAAAGTTGTAATGGACATACAGAGCAATGCTGTCTCCTAGAAATGTTTGTGACAATGGGAATGCTCTATCTGTGCTGTCCAGTACAGTAGCCACTGGCTATAGGTGGCCACTGAGCACTTGAAATATGTCTAGTGCAGTGGAGGGATTGAATTTTACATTTTATTTCATTTCTAGTTATTTAATTTTTACTGTAGAGAGCCATGCGTGCCAAGTGGAGACTAGAATGGACAGCACGCCTGTAGAGAATAAAGAGCTGTAGAGAGTGAGAAGGTGTGGGGGGGTGTCTGAGAAAACCAGTTTTGAGACCACATTTCACTTATAATTCAGCTTAAAATGAAAGACCTGAGGTATGCATATCAGTTGGCAGCTCTGTTTATCTGTGACACCTTTTGCGTCCTCGGTCCCCTTCCTGTGACCTGACCCAGACGGACCACATCCTCTCAGTGAGAACCAGATCAGAGAGACAAGTTTTGAGGCCAAGGCTTTCAGATGTCTTCGTGACGCAGGAAGCCGCCTTTCTGGGTCTCTGCTCTGTTCTCTCCCCGGCTGCCCCCGTGACACATCTTACTCTCTCTTGCTCTCTGTCTCCTTCCAGTTCTTTCTTTCTCCCAACTTCCCCACTCCTGGTCTCCTGTATGCTTCACTCACCTTTTAAAAACTTTTTAAAAATATATTTTATTTATTTGAGAGAGAGAGAGAGAGAGAATGAGCAGGGGGGAGTGGAGGGGCAGGGGAGCCCAATGTGGGGCTGGATCCTGGAACCCTGGGATCATGACCTGAGCCAAAGGCAGACGCCTAACTGACTGAGCCACCCAGGAATCCCCTTCCCGCACCTTCTTTCATGTTCTTCGTTTGCACCTCTTTCTTCCTGCCAGCCTTCTTCCTGCCTCCTCCTTTCTGCCTCTTGCTTTGCTTTGTCCAGATGCCCTAACACCTGTTTACCTTTGCTCATCTTTCCCTGCCTTTCTCTCTTCCCTGCCCTTCTCTGAGCCTCATCCCACCCCTATTCTTGGGATCTCCTTGTAACCATGTCCCCTTTCTTCCCTGTCCCTGCCGTGCCCTGTCCCCATCCCAGCTCTCAGACCCGATTTTCTCTCCCGACCCTACTCTCTTTTGCTTCTCTCCCTGTAGATCTACGAGTATCGGAACGGCCAGCAGGAGGTGGAGAGTCCCTTCCAGGGACGTCTGCAGTGGAATGGGAGCAAAGACTTGCAGGACGTGTCCATCACTGTGCTTAACGTCACTCTGAATGACTCTGGCCTCTACACCTGCAACGTGTCCCGAGAGTTTGCTTTTGAGGCGCATCGCCCCTTTGTGAAAACTACACGGCTGATCCCTCTCCGAGTCACCGAGGAGGGTGAGGCTGGGGCGGAGGGTCTCCAGGGTGCCCTGCTCTTGGGGGAAGGAGGACAGTGGGCTTCCACCCAAATGACAACCTTGCAGAGTACAAAACCCATATATTGAGAGTGGCAATACCTAAAAATGTCAGCATTGACTTCCTGTAGCGGCCAGTTTCCTGAAAACTGCCTGATAGCTTGCCTCTCTGTACCTTTCTCCAGAGCAGAAAGGCTCAGGGATGACAGCAGAATGACCTCTTCCTTCATCCCCTAACTCTTGTCCTTAGAGAAGGAAGACAGCCTCCACAAAGCCCAAAGCTGCCAAATCAGCTGCACCTGGTTCTCTGGCTTATGTTGAATCCCTGACTTGCTGGGCACAGGGAACGCTCATGAGGTCATCTAGAGGTCCTCAAACCCTCCTGTGTGTAAGCCATGCACATCCCTGAACCAGCGGTGCTCAAACTTCAGCAAGCCTCAAAATCCCCTGCAGGACTTTTTAAAAATGCAGACTTTCTGATTCTGTAGATAGAGCTTGGGAATTTGCACATCTAACAAATTGCCAGGAGATGCTCCAGCTGCCGGGGACCACACTTTGAGAACCACTCCTCTAAACCAAAGTTGGACAGCCTTTTGTTTTCTGTTCCTCTCCCCCAAATAATCACGCAAGCAATCTCCTCCTTCCCCATCCCCGGCATCTCTCATTATATAACCGCATTCTCAACTGGGAGAACAAACTTTCTAGTCTTTAGTTTAAAATCTTCAGATTTCCCACAGCTAGTTTCTTGCTGGGGTGGGAGGTGCGGGGAAGCCCTTTCATCAACCCAACTCAAAAGTTTCTCTTTAAATCCAGTCCAGAATCCAGGGCGAAGTTTGAGTGTTCTCATGCCCGGTCCTTGTGCTTGCTTTCTTTCTTTCTTTTTTGTAAAAGATTTTATTTATTTACTTAGCAGAGATCACAAGTAGTCAGAGAGGCAGGCAGAGAGAGAGAGAGAGAGAGGCGGGGGGGGGGGGGGAAGCAGGCTCCCTGCTGAGCAGAGAGCACGATGCGGGTCTCGATCCCAGGATGATAGGATCACGACCTGAGCTGAATGAAGGCAGAGGCTTAACCCACTGAGCCACCCAGGTGCCCCGGTCCTTGTGCTTTCAAGGGACTCTGGGAACTGTGGCTCCTAGCCCCTTGCCAACACTCCCTCACGTGTCAGAGAGTGATATATGCATGTTCTTGTGTGTTTTCTGATCCATGTTCAATGATGGTTCCATTTCTCTTAGCCTGTTCTCAGGCAGTCTATTTCCAGCATCTTCTTAGCTTTATTGCTGCCTCAAGATGCCGGGTGGTAAGAAGGCAAAAGGTGTGGGACATGAAAGAAGAGGTCAAAGTCAAGATAGGGCATTTCCTAGGATTTCCAAGAATCCTGACTTCCAAACCATAAGTGTGTGTTTTTCTCATGTTATTGTGATAGAATTCATAATGCAAACTTGAGAGCGAATGGCAGGTCAAGAGGTCATGATTCAAACGGAAGATAGGTCAGTTCTGAACGTGCAGAAGCACTCTCAGACCACTGGCATTGAGACCTGATGAGCCATTTTCCCCATCTGGGCCGGTCTCCTCTTGTGTACAATGAGTGTGTTGGCCTGGAAGCTCTCTAAGGTATTTTTCTGTTCAGAAGTTCCATTAGCCTCTCTGTTTACACACCTCTTCTCCCTGGGGAGCAGGGGCTGGCGCCCTCTGCTGCTCACCATGGGGAACTGCTGGCTGCTGACAGCCCGCCACTAGGAAGGTGCCTGTCTGCACCCACTGCGCTCCCAGGCTTTTGCCTCCAGAGACCCTCACGCAGCCAGTGGAAGGTGTGCCAAAGCTGAACCAGTCCGCCTACTGGGCGCCAGAGCCAGGCTTGGGTAAAAATAGAAGGAAAACAAGTTTGTTGTCAGAACCACAGATCCTCTTGGGATGCTAGGACTGGAAGGAAGCTTGGCTCTCATTTCATGCAGGGGTTCTGAGCAAAGAGCAGGCGTCGGAATCACCCAGGGGGCTTGTCTTCCGTGTGGACATCTCAGTACCGCTCTTGTGGGTGTGAGTTCGGAGGGTCGGAGTGAGACCTGGCGTGTGTCAGTAGAAATGACTCCCTCGGTGAATGCCTGGAGGGTGCAGCCCTGGTGTCCCTCATTTTGGGGTGGGGAGATCAGTGAGGGGCTTGCCTAGAGACGTGAAGCAAGTTAGCACCTGACGCAGGACTCCAAGCCAGATCTTTTGCCCACCAGGCTAGCTCTGTGTCCATGGCATCTTCTCCTTCTACCACCATCACACTCCCTGCTACTCTTTCTTCTCCTTTTCATAACTTTTTCCCCTTCCCTCTTCTCGTCCCCTCCCCCTTCTCTTCCCTCTCCCTTTCCCCATCCCTTCTCTGCTCCTTCCCCTTCCTCTCCAACTCCCCTTTCCCCATCCTTTCCCTTCCCTTCCCTCCTCTTTCTCTTCCTCAGTGACCCCCTGGCAGCCTCCGAGAATACCTCCCCCCCCCCATACTACTGGTCTCATAAGGCTCAGAGCCACATGCCCCACCATGACATGCCCCACTGCCTGTCCTCCATTCCTAGAGTCTCCCAGAACCTCTCTGGTTTTCTTTGCTCAAGCTGAAATTATCCTACCCTAAGCTCTGGCCTCTTGGCTCTAAGACAAAAATCTGAGGTCTTTTTACCTAGAAGTGAGTAAAAATAGTGAGTCTAGATACCTTCTTGTGTTACTACTTCTGGGCTATTGCATTAATACAATGCGTGCTTTAAGATGAATATGTCCTAAATCAGGTAGTGTCAAGGCCACGAAAAGACATTTGATGTGTATGGTGTTCTTCTGGGCTTTAGGCTGCATCTCTGACCTCCAGCTCCAGGAGGTCTAGCATCCAGGAAACCTGGATGATCATGGAGCCTTTAGACTGCTCCTCTGAGCCGAGGGTCTTGGCGATGGCTATTCTGTGCTTTGAATGAGCTAATGAGCGAGGCCTTATGGATGACAGGGGCTATGAATAACCAGGGACCATGAATCTAATGTACGGGTAGGAGCTAGCAATGGGAGATGTGGCTAAAACCTTCCTTCCCACTAGAAAGGAGGATCTGTCAGGACACGCGCCATGGAGCATGTTTTAATTGTCATTTTGGTTGGCTATGAAACGAAGATCAATATTTATTTATATACATTCATTCAACAAATATTTACAGAGTACTTCAAATATTCTGGCATTAGACAATAGGCTGATAATTCAGAAATAAGTGAAATATGTTCTTAATAAGCCCACCACCAGTAGGGAAGACAGGGAAGCCCATGGCAGTACACCCTGAGGAGGGTCACGATGGACCAGGAGGACAAGTGCACGGAGGAGGACACCCTCTGCATGAGAGGCTGAGGAAGGCTTCACAACCCGGGGCCTTTGGTGACATCTGGGAGAGTGGTCAGGGGACTGAACAGCAGGAGAGGATGCTGAGACAGAGGTAGCAGAGTGAGGGGCAGTCCCATCGAGGAAGAGGAAAGGGTTTGGATTGATGTCCGCGGATCCCAAAAGACCACAGTGTATATGGGAGCGCAAGTTTTGCCCGTGCGTCAGATGGCGATGAAGAGAGCAGGGCCTGGCGATGAATGGTCCCACCTGCTGCTCACAGAGCTCAGTCTTTCTCCCGAGGGCGGCAGGGAGCACAGAGGGTTCTAAGCATAACAAAGGCAGGATCAGATTTGTGTTTCAGAAAGCCCGGTTAGTACATGCAATGCTCCTGTTCTCATTTCTGTTTGGGTTTGGGATGACGTGGAAGGAAGACAGTGCGAAGGACCCTGTTTCCAGTCTGGTCTTGTAGAGAACATGCCCAGCTCACGGGGCTGGCTGGCGGCTCTGGCCCCACGCTCTCTCCCTCTGCCACTCTAATGTCAGAGGACAAAGTGGCTGAACTAGACACGTTCCCCACATCTGCGTAGACCATCACATCTCACCAGATGTTCTGGAACACAGTAGGTAGTGTCAGGGTGGGAACGGTTACCCTGGCCTTACCTTTTAGGGAGATGAGTCTCCAATAAGGGAAATGACTCTTCACATAAAACCGGGACCCAGTTCTTATCTCTCACTCGGTTCCCAGATTCCTCCCGTGGCTCTGTGATTTCTTCCACTCCCCATTCCTCCGCACCCCCCCGCTCCAGAAGGAAGTCAGTGAGCGAATGGGCAGAGAGTAGTGTCCGACGGTATTAAACCTCTCCGACATCTGAGTTCCTTAGCCCCAGGGCTTATTTAAGCGACACTTAAAAATAGGTCTCATATATCTCGGAGCCAGTGACAGCTCTGGCTTTGCTGGGCGTGCATATTCTGAACCCTCTGTCCCCCTTGCAGCCGGAGAAGACTTCACCTCTGTGGTCTCGGAGATCATGATGTACATCCTCCTAGTCTTCCTCACCTTGTGGCTGCTCATCGAGATGATATATTGCTACAGGAAGGTCTCAAAGGCCGAAGAGGCAGCCCAAGAAAACGCGTAAGTTCGAAGATGCCAAAAATAAGGCTAACGGGCACCTTCAGAGCGCTTGCCCTCACAGTCGAGGTGCTAAGCAATTGACACGGTCCTCCGCTGTCCTCACTATGATCTTCGAGGTAGGCAGCATCGATATACCCATTTTAGAGCTGAGAAAACTGAGCCCGGGAGAGTTTGCCCAAGATCATTATAAGAGGCAAAGCAAAGTTTTGATTCGTGCCTGCTAACTCTTGACGGGGACACTTAACCTCTGATGTAAAATAAGACCCATAAGCCACCATCTCAGTCCTACAAAATTCGCATTATTATGATCATCTTACAGAGGCTGAAGCGGGCTCATAGAGGTTAAGTGGCTTGAGGAGGCCACACAGATAATGAGAGGAGAGGCTGGGATTTAGGCCTCTTGATTCCAAACATTTGTGCTCTTTCTGTCACACTGAGCCATTTGCTGTACACTTCGGAGCTCATCAGGCCATCTGGGCACCGCCTTTTCTTAGCTAAGGAGCTTGGAGCTACACGATCTTTGCCCTGGAGCTCGGCAGCAATTGAATACCCAGAGTAGGGGTTCTCATTCTCATTCCAGACCATACCGTGGCCATGTTCACCAAGGCCCTAGGGGAGTGAGCACATCTGAGAAATGATGGGGTCTGAGGGTCTAAGAGGCTGCTCTGGCCTGTTAATTTGGGGAGAGGAAAGCGCAGAACGGTCATAGATTTACAACGCTAGCAACAATGCAGAGGTGATATCCTAAAAACTGGAGGCACATGAGATCACCTAAAAATGTTTGGTAAAGAAAGTATATTACGGGGTGCCTGGGTGGCTCAGTGGGTTAAAGCCTCTGCCTTTGGCTCGGGTCATGATCCCAGGGTCCTGGGATCGAGCCCCACGTCGGGCTCTCTGCTCTGCGGGGAGCCTGCTTCCTCCTCTCTCTCTCTCTCTGCCTGCCTCTTTGCCTACTTGTGCTCTCTGTCTGTCAAATAAATAAATAAAAATCTTAAAAAAATAAAAAAATAAAGTATATTAGATGATGCTATGATCTTGGGAAAGTAAAAATTACAACTGATACAAGGATAGAAAGTAATGATATGCAGGGGAAGATTGTCATTCCTGGTGAAACCAAGGTTCTCACGTTTTAATGCTTGGACAGAAAGTGCCTACAACTGGGCCCGCACACAAAACAGTTGGAACCGAGGCCCCCAGCAGAGCCAGGATCCTCCAAAGGCTACAACATATGCCAAGGACAGATGAGAAAACCAGTCTGCCAGCTTGGAGAAAAACCCAAGGAAACTTACCTGTCTTGGCCTGACTCCCAAAGAGAAACAGAAAAGATTCTCGAGAATTAGTAACCACAAGCCTGCAGTCACCACGTTTGGGATTTAAATTTATACTACCTGCATGATCCAGGAGCCTCTAAGCTGAGAAATTCAATTAAAAAATTAGTCCCCAGACAGTAATAACCATATAGGAGCAAATGGAAAACCATTCTGAAGGGACCCTCTCTCAGCTGAGGCTTACCAGGATTCCCCACGTAAAGCACAGCTGGATCTGATTTCACAGTCTGATCCAAAGCTAAAAGCCAGCACAGGCAAGACAAGGAACAAATGGCAGGATTAAATCCCAGGAACTTCAGACACAGGCTTTGGTAGAATTTTGAAAATAAGTTCATTTGAGAGAGTTAAAGCAATAAAATAAAAGCATAAGAATTGAGTCAGTTGCTAAGAAAAACAAACAGGCAGATTTCATTTTATTTTTTTAAGATTTTATTTATTTATTTGACAGAGAGACATCACTAGCAGGCAGAGAGGCAGAGAAAGAGGGGGAAGCAGGCTCCCTGCTGAGCAGAGAGCCCGATGCGGGGCTTGATCCCAGGGCCCCGAGATCATGACCTGAGCCGAAGGGAGATGTTTAACCGACGGAGCCACCCATGCACCCCACGCACAGGCAAATTTTAAATAATTTAAGAAATCTGGAAATGAAAAGTAGAGTCAATAAAAGTTTAAAATGTGATGGAGGGGTTCACCAGAAGATTAGATACGGAGGAGCAGGGCATCAACATAATTAAGCAGTACGGAGTGAAGCCCAGAGATTTAAAAAGATGGGGTATCACAATGAAAGACGAAGGAAGAAAATGAGAATACCCATTAGAACAGAACAGACAAAACGGAGGAGAAATGATATTCAGGGATACAGTGGCTGAGGAAAGATTCCTCAGATCCAGGAAGCATGATGTGTCCTGCGAAGCATAAATACTAAACCGAAACACCAGTCATCCCTAAACCGAAGAAGGGCGGCTACTCAGGTTACCTCCAGCAAATTCCAGTGGGGTTAGAATTGCCTATGATATGAGAAACATGTCTGCTGGCTTCTGTTCAATATTACCTTGCAGATCCTAGGGAGTGTACTAAGTAAATACAGAGGGAAAAAAAAAAAGAGTAAAAATTGTAAGGGAAGACACCAAAGTATCATGATTCATACCCAATATAATTATCTATTGTTGGCTGGCAACCCCCTCTGGAGCTTCCCCAGTGTGATGGGAGGCCAGGGAGAGACGGAAGGAAGAGGCAGGCCTTTCCAGATGGAATTAAACCAGGGAAATTACTTACACGACTTTCCCTGGGCAGCCACAGGACGAGCCTGCCAGAATCTTAAAGGCTTGTGTAGACAGAGGCCTTAACAGGGTTCAGACGGGTATATACTGTCCAGATAGTCTCAACACCACATCACTGTCTTCAGACCGTGTCCCTGGGACAGCTTCTGGGAATGGGGAAGGTAGGCAGAATGCACACCCCAGGAAAAGCCGGCGGGGGGTGGGCGGCTTGGGGGCTGGGTGGCTTGACTGCTGGCCACAAGTCACCCAACAGCCAAGTCCTGCCCGTGACTTCCCCCACCACCTACATAGAAAATCCAAGGGAAGCTGTGGACAAACCATTAGAGCCCGTGAGCACATTCCACAGGAGGGTAGATATAAATCAAAACACAAAAGTATAAAAACCACCTGTAGTCCAACCACAGACATTTAGAAAAACATTGAAATAGAACATTTGAAAAAAAAAAAAATTCCATCACAGTGGCAACAAACACTGTCCGGCACCTAGGAATACATTTGATGAAAATGTGCGAGAACTTTCAGAAAATTGCAAAACTTTACTGGAAGACTTAAGACCTAAGTAAATGGGAGAATCAGACCTCACTGATGCAAACATGGCAATTCTCTCTGCACTTAATCTGTAAATTCAATGACATTTCCACCAAAACCCCTGTTGGATTGTTCAAGGAACTCGGTTAGTGGATCTTAAAAGTCACATGGAAGATGGAAGGGCCCAAACTAGTCCAAACCAAGCGATGCCCAGATTGTGACTCTTTTCTCCACCCAATCTCTATTGTGCATTATTCTTTGGTTTTGCTTCTTGGTGGGCAACGCTTCTGATCATTCATGAGCCATTGTTTGCCTATTTCAAAGAAAGAGCACTATTTAATGAAGGTGGCTGGTAGGATTCTCCCTATCCGACATGAAGATTTCCTATAGAGCTATTAGAGAGAAGAGTTTATCCGTACTGACCTAGGCATGCAGCACGAAGAGAGCAAAGCCGAGAGCCCCCCTCCAAATGGGTCAGAATAAAAAGACCCCCCCACAGACTAAACAGAAGTAAATTGTGAGTGGATTTAAAGACAAGGTAAAATGTACAACTTAAAAAGCCTATCATGGGAAAATAGAAGACACTATCTTCATTACCTTAGGAGAGAGGATTTCTTAAAATGCAAAAGGCATGGAGAGGAAAGGTGATTTTCATGACACCATATATGAAAATCAGTTTAGAGATAACAGACCCGGAGAAGATATTTTCAAGACACGAAGCCATCAAAGAAAAATCCAGGGGTGGGTGAGGGGCTCCGTCAGTTAAGAGGCTGACTCTTTATTTTGGCTCCGGTCATGATCTCAGGGTCCTGGGACTGAGTTCCATGCTCAGTGGGGAGATTGCTTCAGGATTGATTCTCTCTCTCTCCTGCTGCCCCTCCCCCTAAAAGAAAGAAAGAAAAAAACAAGAGAAAAAAAAAGAGAAAGGGAAAGGGAAAGGGAAAGAAAAGGAAGAATCCATGAGGAAAAAAAAACAAACAAACCAGGAAAACTGGGAAAGCACATGAACGAATTACAGAAGCAGAAACCCGAATCACTTAAAAACTTACAGCGTTAGCAGTAATCAGGGAAATGAACATTAAAGCAACTATAAAATATAATTTCACACCCCACAGTGTGGTCCACATTTTAGCCTGAGACCCATGTGGACCAATGAGAAGATTCATGCATTGCTAGGGGAAGGGAAAAAACTAGGCAGTGTCTAGTATTCTAGCCCCCGCTGAACGGGACATTCTAGTTTTCTCCTGGGAAACAGAGGCAGAAGGAAATGCGGAGCTGTTCTGCAGACATCCTTGTTCCTGTGCCCCACTCCTTCCCCTTTCTTGGGTTCCCACCCCTGGGTAGGAAAGTACTGATTCTCTCCTCCCGTCTGCCTTCCTCCAGGTCTGACTATCTTGCCATCCCGTCGGAGAACAAAGAGAGTTCGGCTGTACCCGTGGAGGAATAGAGGCGTGCGCCTGGGGTGACGTACAGGGAAGGGCCGGGGACGCTGCATCCGGACGGCAGCTGGCGCAAGTGACTGTCCATCCACACCCAAGTGACTTTACATCTGACCCCTTAGATTTCTACCCTATCCAGAGTCCCCGCCCTCAGGGTACTGCCTGAAGTCGATGATACCCAGGTCACAAAGCTCTACGTCAAGCCGTTCAGAAGGTGAATTGCTTTGGCCTGAGTGTTGGAGAAACTTGAACATCTTTCCCACCGCGACAGAAACTCCCCCACTCCCTCCTTTGTAAGGATTGTGGATTTGGTCAGAGTCTTCGGCTGGGATTGACTGGGCCAGGCTGGAAATTCTCAGTGAGTTGTTTTATCATTGGTAGGTGGTCTGGACCCCGAGGGACAGGATATTCCAGATTCAGTGATATCAACGGCATCAGGAGGGTGCCCCAGGGGCCACATCGCTTTGCCTCCTGCATCCACCCTTCTAGTCACTCATACCTGCTCACGTCTGAACTTTCACCTCACTTCCTAACTCCATCAGACCTCTGCACACCCTAAGACTTTGCCAGAACCGAGGAGCCAACATTTCTATGTGGACTCAACCTCACCCTGTTCTAGCTTTCAAGCGAGGAGCTCCCATGCCAACGGGACTCCCTCCCTGGGCTCCAAATGACTCTGTACAAATGCTGGAGGTGGCACATCCCTTTGTCCCTAACTGGCTGGAACTGGCTCGTCCTTCATTGCTGCAAGTGAATGGACGTCTTCATGGAAGGAAGTGGGAATGATTAATTTGGGTTAAAGCACGAGTGTCATGAAGTGGGATTCCTTGAAGCCAGTTTTTTCAAGTCCCTGGCCCATCTGACTAGAGCATCAGAGCAAAGCATGCCTTTCCAGGTTCTTCAGTGATAGAAAGTTTACTAAGCCTGGACCAAAATGTTCTCGGAACTTGGTACTCTAGGGCTTGATCCCAATAGGTCTCTAAGGCTTAAGCTGGGCTCAATCCTTCAAGAAGCCAAAGACAGAAGTGGCTCTTAAAAGTCATGCAACAGGTTCCTAACCCTATTAGGGTAGCGCGGGTGCACCCTCCAAGGGGAGCACCCACCTGAGATCGCTGGGAAGCACTATTTCCCTGTGGGCATTTGAACAGAAATTCCTAAGTTCTTCCTCTCAAAATTCCTGTAGATCAGTATTATTCCTCATTTCACAGGAGGCAACTGGGACTCCAGACCGGGCTCAACTGAGTAAGAGACTTCAGAGGCTAACCTGGGGCATAATAAGCCTTAGATGCTGTCCAGTCGGGACTTTCAGAGACAGGATGATTTTGTTTTTAAAAAGACCTTGAAACTGAGCTTGGCTGTGGCCATGCCTCATCTCCAAGCATGGGGGTGGGCCATGGTGGGAGGGTTCGGATTGCCTGGCTAAGGTTAGCTCTGAGAGTGTCAGGTAACTGGAATCTGGCTGTAAGGCTCAGAGTAGGACATGGGGTGGACTGGAAGAATTTCCTCAGTGACCATGAAGAATCTTCCAGAAGGACATTACCTCTGGGAATACTTAAATTAAGAAATGTGCTTTTAAGTCTTAGATGGATGACACGTGAATGAGTGAAGAGACGGGCAGGGCTCGGTGACTTCCAAATACTCTACCCATGAATCCATGATGTCTCTCACTGTTGGGTATTTTTCTGGATTTTGGGAGAGCAGAGGAACACTGAAAAAATTTGAGTCAGTGCCTCATTTCATTTCAGTTGAGTGACTGGTCCAAGTGTGATGTCCTTCGGCACCTAGTGAGGAAGAAGGAGAAGGCTGTTTTATGGGATCTGAAAACCCGGCGGCAGCAGGGCCCAGGCAGTGAGAGGTCCCTCAGATCTGGGGGGAAGTTGTGAGGGAAAGAGCACACTCCACTGGCTCTGGGGCTCACCCGACAAATCTTTCTTTCAACTCTTCCATCCTTGGGAGGATCTGCTTGAAACAAGTCCTTGTTCACATCTTCAAGAGTCCAATTTTATTGAAGAAAATACTTTCAGTAAACTCAAGCAAGACCTTTCTCATCGGTAATTTCCCACACAATTCCTCTGAAATAGGTGGCAGAATATAGACCATTTTTCGTACTTTGTAATGAGGAAGAGAGTTGGGCACAGATTCCTGTGAGTTCCAGTCCCGTGGCTGGTGGATGGCCAAGTTTACAGCAGAAGCAAGCTGCTTCCGACCAGCCGACCCTCTTGCTTCCAGGCGACCACGCATCTGACTCGTAATCAAGTAGTACGCACGATGGCTGCCTTTGTCCTTTTTCAAAAGCCCAACTCAAGTATTTCCTGAGTGGTTTGGTCTTTTTTTAAAGATTTTATTTATTTATTTGACAGAGATCACAAGTAGGCAGAGAGGCAGGCAGAAGGGGGGGAGGGGAAAGCAGACTCCCTGCCAAGCAGAGAGCCCGATGCGGGGCTTGATCCCAGGACCCTGAGATCATGACCCAACACGAAGGCAGAGGCTCAACGCACTGAGCCACCCAGGCGCCCCCCTCCTGAGTGGTTTTTAATGAATTCAATGGCACCTATCATTTTCTCCCCTTCTTTATCTTTTACAAGGAAGCTTAATTCTTTTCTCTTTCCTAACCTCTCATCCTTAATTCTGCCGTGAGAGCAACATGGCTTACACAGCACATTCACTTCTGATACTTTAGTTCTCTTCCACAGCTAGTCCTGTGAGGCGGATATTACCGTGGGTATTACCATACCCAGGTATCAGCAGAGCACACTGAGGCTGTCTGAGGCCAAGCAGCTTTACCACATCCTGCCTTCATACACCTGGGAGGTGGGGAGCTGCGGTCGGGTCTTCTCTGGCCTCCTGGCCCCGCTCCTTTCCCGCCCAGACCGCCGCTGCTTTCTCTCACGGCTGAATTTCGTCTCCTCTCCGCCTCTCTGGCAGGAGTTGGACAGCTCTCGCCCCTACCCCTCCACTGCTCCTCTGCTGCTTTGCATCTTAGCGGTGCTGGCAATGTGCTTTGAGCATCTGTCTTGTTTCGGTTTTCCCTCTCTGGCTGGTTTGCACATCACTCTTTCTCCTGAATGGCAACTCAGCTCCTTTCCAGGAGGCTTGATCAGGACTACAAACCCCGTGATCCCCAGCCTGCTTCAGATCCTCCCCATATTCCTAGAGGAGCCAGACCCAGTGTGCATTGCTCTGGAAGCTTCGTCTGGCAGGTTGTCCTTATTAAAGGGCTTAGAAACGTTCTCAAGGGCTATTACCACTTTAGGAACCCCACCTGCTGCCTTGGTGCTGCGTATTTCCCACGACAGATCCCTCAGTAACACAATTCGCTGAAGGCCAGACCAGGCTGGCTCTGGTTTTTTGAAATTTTCCTATTGCTAGAACAGCCAAGAACTTGATCGCTCAACTCGGCTGGCGCTGTAGACACCCTGCCCTCCTGACCTTTACTGCCAGCTCGGTCTTCTTGCACAGCCCCAGCTCCTGCGTGTTAATACTGTGCCAGTCGGGGCCTGTCCCTTCCCCAGCCTTTACTTTCCATCTGTTTAAAAGCATTCTCCTTTACTTCCTCCGTCCCCCAACATCCACACACCCAGATTGCCGATTCTCTGAGTTTTTCTCTTTTGATGCCCAACTAGACAGGTTAGTGGGAAGGGAATTTCTCAAAGCAGGAATATGCCGGACAAACGAGGACGGCAGCGGGTGGCCGAGGGGCAGGAGGCTGTCCTTCCCATCCCCCACAGCCTCTAACCCCGGATCTGTGAACCTACCTGACGCCAGGGGGCGGAGGCTGTGTGACTGACATCCCTGTGGGAAGATGCAAGCTCAGACGCATTTCAGAACAGACCTTGGTTCCCAAGTTCACACAGAAAGGGAAAAATAAAACCCCTCTCCCCTCCTTTTGTAAATGAAAGGTCCCTAAGCCAGTGAATTCGCCTAGTCCCTGCGAGTGTATCTGAGTAGTACTGGTGTGATTGCCCATCTCTCCTGCGTTTCCCAACGCACTGTCTCAAGCACCAGGTCAGAGCCTCTGTGAGCCCCGCCGCCTTAGGGCGGAAAAATACCGTCAGCTAAGCTCTTCCTAATCTCTGAAAGTCCGGCATGGTAGACAACTCATGTTGAGCTCGCTTGCTTGTGAGTTTAGAGTAGGACCCAGTAGATAAGCACATGAACCAAGTCTGAATTGTGGTAGATCAGACTCCACCCCTCTTCTAGGCCAGCTAAGCCTCAAAGCTGGTGGTAGCCTTCTCTCCCCCGCATCACTATCCGGCAAGAGTTGCATCGGCGGGGCAGGGGCGCTGCGGAAGCCCGAGCGCTCGTCGATTCAGGAACAGCATCAAACACAATCCGCCAACTCCTGCAGTCCTGCAACTGAGGCTTCTCTTTGCCACATTATGATCTTCGTTATTGCTTTTTGATTTTCCACAGCCAAGCTTTTTCCAAACCCTAGAAACGTCATTCCTGATCACCCACACTCTCCACAGCCTAACGCCAGTAGGTAGTGTTTTTCAGGAAATACCCCATTTGTGTCAATAAAGTGTCTCTAAACGCACTTGCTCTGGTTTTGCTGTGTGTATCTGCTGTCTGTACTATGGCTTCTACCTCCCTCCCCAGCCCGCGCCAACTCCATAACTCCCCATCGATGGTATCTTCCCGCAGAGCAAAAAATGCATTTAGCAGTCTAGAACTAATGGCATAAATGTGTGATGCAGCCCTCCTTCCCTCTCCAAATCAAAGGAACGCAAGAGTTGCCAGTCTTCCCTCTGGCCGGACATCCAGTAAGTTTCCCATCACGTGGTGAGGGTGTAACTCCAAGCCAGACAGGCCTAATGAGGGGAAGGGCCAGACTCCTCAACCAGTCTAGGCTAACAAGGAAGGCAAAGCAGTCTCCCGATGTCCACCTTCCTGGAAGGGCCAAGGCACAAGAGGGAAAAGTTGAGTAAGATGTTGTCCCTGGGAGTCACAGCATGTGATAATAGGCTCCTACAGTAATGATACTGCTGCGCGCTCCTGGGGTTGGGGGGGGCAGTCGGTTGAACATCCTACTCTTGGTTTTGGCTCAAGTCGGGATCTCAGGGTCCTGAGACTGAAACCCACTTTGATTCTCTCCCTCTCCTTCTGCCTCTCCCACTGATAAATAAATCTTTCAAAGAAAAGTATGGTTAATAAGGAAAAAAAGTTTTCTTAGTATAGTACTTGCCACTCTGTGAAGAAACACACAGACACTGGGGCACCTGGGTGGCTCAGTGGGTTAAAAAGCCTCTCTGCCTTTGGCTCAGGTCATGATCGCAGGGTCCTGGGATAGAGCCCTGCATCCGGCTCTCTGCTCAGTGGAGAGCTTACTTCCTCCTCTCTCTCTGCCTGCTTCTCTGCCTACTTATGATCTCTTAAATAAAATCTTTAAAAATGAATAAAATAAATAAATAAATAAATAAATAAAGTGATTAAATAAAATCTTAAAAAAAAAAAGACACACACACACATTTTATATTGTCTCTAAAAAACTGAGGCTTAGAATAATGGATGGGGAACAAGGTCACACAGCTGGAAAGTAGTGTTGCTACAATCCATCCTCTGGTCTGATTCGAAGACTTCTTATCCATCTGACTTATCAGGCTGCCTGCCTTCCCAGGGAAGGGCATCCTAGACATTGAGGGTGTGTATGAGCATGCACACACACACACACACACACACACACACCCCTATGTGCACGCATCATCACATCTGGGAGGACCAAAACCTTTTGGGGTAATGAGCACTAATGAATCGAGCAATAAACACACACACCATTTATTATTTGTAGTTCAATACTTTTTTCTTTTAATTCATACTGTACTTCCATGGCTCTAGCTACTTTACATGAAGATCTGGCTGGGAAGCCGTGTATGGTTCTAGGTAATAGCAGGTAAGTTTTTAGACCTTGCGCACAGCGCCAGGCAAAGTACAGTTCTAGATCCAAATACAGATGGCCAGACAACTCAACTGCAGTCGACCGGTGTTCTTTCCCATATATGGCCCCATGCAGGTGCTGGGGGCTGCTCCCTCTGCCTCACCCACTCCACCCATTGTCAGGATTATCCCGGGGCCACTGGGGCCTCTGAATCATCTCTCCCCACCTTGGAGTCTAGGTTGAGTGGGGGTCGGGGGAAAAGCACCATGGGTTTGGGAAGGTGACCTGGTCCATGCAGAGAGTGGTCTGGCCCTAGAGTGCAGGACAGGGAAATGTGGGGAGCCACACTACTGTTGGCAAAAATGGTTGCTTTCATTATGCAATCTCAGCACGTGGCACCCAAGCTCAGGGCCAACTCCCCAGACAGAGCCAGCTGTCTCGCCTGGAGCAGAGGCCGCCATCTTGTTTCTGCAGCGTCTCACTTGTGTTGTGAGAAGCCAGGAGGCCACGGGGCACAGATGACAGTATTCTTTACGCTTTCACATGCTGGGTACATCGTCTGGCATCGGCTCTTCTTGGCAGGCAAGGTGCTTCCCGCCAGTGGCCGAGGTTCCAGTCCAGGCTCCCAGGCCTGCTGAGGACCTCAAGTCACAACAGAATACAATGCCCAAGACCCCTGAGCTGTCGCACCCAACACCGAGCCAGGGAGCTGGCTGGGCCCGTCACAGCCATGGCTGGAGCAGGAGTGAGGTAACAAGGCCGGGCAGAGAGGTGGGAAGGGGTGCTCTCTACACCTTGTGCAAATCCCTGCTTCACATCAGGGAAGCAGGGGGTGTTAAGAGACGGCCTTCCAGAAAAACGCTCCACTCGGACCCAAAAGCGCATCTTCTGGAAGAAAACATAGAGGTGGAGGGAGGGGGGCCAGCCTGCTGGAGATGGGGGGATGAGGGTCAAGGATGTCAAGTGGTGGATGGGAGGATTGTCCCACAGCCTAGAGACAAGGGGCGGGGGGAGGAGAGAGTCAGGAAGACAGGTTCTCAAGTTTCCTACTGGAGTGGGCAGGTGAGGTCCAGGGGGTGTGGGGAGGGAGATCACAGCCCTGCCACCTGGGGGCCCTAGGGAGGAAGGGGCTCGCTCTGGCTGTCCTGCAGAGCTAAAGCAGCAGCATAGTATGGCACAGAGAACAGCCTTCTGAGCCCACAGTCCAGAAAGATTCTTCTCCCTGGTCCTTTCTCCAAGACTTCACCCTAGAGATGCTGCCCAGAAATGATTTTAGACATGGTCCACGCTTGCGTCAGGACAGGGACAGGGAGAGAAGCCATTTCTAGCAAAGCATTCTTCTTGAGGTTTCTTGATCCCTCTCCCCGTTCCTGTAATCCCAGGCTCTTAGGGTCAGTGCTCTATGACAACCCCAGGATTTTAGCCAAAGCTTCACAATTAATCAAAACCCCAACAAGGTTTGAACTGAGTCAAAAGAGAAGTACTAGGACCAGGAATGACTTCTCTCCAGTGTTTCTTCTAGTGAGGAGGAGGAAGGATGGACAGATGAAAGGCTTCACAGCCTAGAGACAAAAGATGAGCTTATATTAATCCAAGATGGTGCCTTTCTTGCCATTATCCTCCTCCTCCTAGTTTAGAGAAAGTCCCTTCCCAAGCTAAGACTAGGCCGACAAAGGAAGACACACCCTCCTAGGTTCATCCTGGGAAATACAGCACACCTGATCTCCTTCTCCCTACCTCACTAGGCCTCCTTAGTCCTGCTGGCTCATAAAGAAGAAAGTTTATCTATCCTGGATTTCCCAGGAACCCTGACACTGCCCTACTACTCATCTACACCCCAGGAAGCTCTAGCCCAGAAGGCTTGTTCTCTCCAAGTTTGAGAAAGCCCTACCTTGCCAGTCTCCAACACAGCCTCCAAGACAATGTCCACATTAGAACCTATCTTAGAGAGGGTCCAGCTCAGCCCCCTTCCCATTACAAAGGAGGACACAGCAACTCAGGTAAGGGAAGTGACTTGTCCAAGAGAAGAGCCAGGATTTGGGCCCAGATCTCCTAAATTATCCCAGTGCTCTAACAGAGAGCTTCTAAAGCTGCTGATCCTGCTGCCCTTGTCCCAGGGAGGTGAAGGGGGGAAGCGAGGCGTTGCAGATGTGACTGGGTTCTCCAAGGCCATAATTCCTTCAAGGGAGCTGGAGTGGAAGTATAGACCCTGTAGCTCACTGCCACCTGGTCAGAGATGCTGCAGCATCTTTTGAATGCAAGCTCTCAAATGTGAACCCAGGAATCCTCGAGGAAAGATTCCCATGTGACCAGGGTCCTTACGTGAACAAAAACAAAGCACAGGCTAGAAGTAATTCCATAAAGGATGTGGTTCTCATGCTCCCGGGAACAGCTATGAGCCAAGCTGCTGGGCTCGAGCAGCAATGTTACTGATCAGTTTCACTCCCAGACTTAATCTGCAAAGGTGAGCTTCCTTGGACAGGTTACTGAATGTGGGGGGAAGGTTTTGTTCGGGAGTGAATAAAAGTGTTGGGTCTTCTGCTTTGAAAGTTAAAAACAGTATTAGAACAGAGTGCCTACAAGAGATCCATGATTCTTAGGAATGAGGTAGGCCGAGGGACCTTCCCCATGTGTACACAGTGTGTCCTGGGTTCAAACCCCCAGGGTTCCTTGGATATACTAAGCATCTCCCTTCCTGTAACCTCCTCCTCCCTGGGATGGCCGAAGAGGTAAAGCAAAAGCAAACAGCTCTGTGCGGCCAAGCCCCCTTAGATCACTTTACTCCCAGCACAGAAACCACTGGAAGTCACCCCAAAGGTCCCACCATGGGACCATCAACAACTGGGTGATTTAAATAAGTATTAAATTATGAATGGAATAAAGGAGAGAATTTATCACTTTTGCTTTCAAAAGTTTCTGAGAATAATGTTGGCCTCTGGATCCTGCAGCAGGAAACTTTCTAGCAGTCTGCACTGTTCCTCCTCCTCCTCTGGCTCGGAGCCCACAAGCCCTGACCATCACTGCGTGTCTCCTGATCCAAGTCCTGGATGAGGATGAGGAGTGACCCCCCCGTGACCTGGCACATGCACCCGGCACAGGCATGATTCCAACCCTGGAATCTCCTCTCCTAGAGAAGGGAAATCCATTCTAGCTGATTCTCAGGCTACTCCCCTGAGGCATTTTTCTTCCGATCCTGCCCTTAGGCAGGATATTCTCAGACTGAGAAGTCAAAAGCTGTCTTTGATTGTCAAAGGGGGATGCTCAGGCCATTCCAACAGAAGACGACCACTTGCTTTTCTTTGTGGCTAGATCAGCGATAAAATCCTCCTTTCCTTTGGCCTCCTCTGTCAAGAGGCCCCCCAGGAGAACAAGCAATCTGAGTCTTCCCGGCCAAACTAGTATGATCCTTTCCCAACTGAGGATCCGAGGGGCCGGCAGGATTCCTCTCATCATTACACAGAGGAATAGCAGTTAAATGAGTGAAAAATGCTAATCGCGCCCAGAAGGCCCCCACAAGGTCAGATAAATGCCCGTGTCCGAGGGAGCGAACTCCCAACTGGCCCTGGATGACTCACTCTGCTAACCAAAGGTCTTCTCTCTCCTCCTGAGCAGTCTCGTACCTCTCTGGGGCCAGAGGCTAGAGAAGGCTTTGCCACCTCTGCCACAACTTCCACTCCCAAGTCTGAGGAACAGGATTTGGAATGGCCTCCACGTGGCGCAGAGGCTCAGTCTGGCCTCTTCCTGCACAAATGCAATGCACCTTTGCCCAATGAGTTCCTTCCAAAAGCCTAGGTCTCCTACCCTGCGTGGAGTGTCTTTGTTGTCTCCCTTAATCAAAGTCAGACCTTCCCTTGTAAGTAAAGGATGCTGGCAGCCAAGTGAACGCTTGGAGATCGGTGCTCACTATTCCTATGGCGTTCTCTGCGAACCTATGATCTGATTGTACAGTGCCAGCGCACTCCCTCCCTCCAACCCCGGACGCCCCTAGGACACCCTGACTCGTCCCGGAAATCAAACTGACAGCTCAAAGTGAAGAAATTAGAGCCACAGGCCTGGCTGGCTCATAACCACTTGGAAAGGGGTTTAATGAGATCCAAAATGCTCCATCCTGGCTAATAAACGATGTGCTCTTAGGGCACAGAGAAAAAATAGGGCTTTAGGCACTAAAAAGTGACACTTCACCCAGATCCAGCCTGGGAGAAGACCAGAGAGAAGGGGGAAGGGGGTGGGAAAGTAAGAAATTCCCAGCCCTTATTGGGTCCACACCCTACAGGGGTCAGGGGAAGGTGCAGGGGTGAGGGAGGAGGACACCATCCTGCACACGTGTCCTCGGGAGCCTGCAGCTCAAGGCCCAGTCCCACAGGGGCAGCCTTCCCAGCTTTCCAGCCCTCCGCCTCGCTGGGGGCACGTGGTCCATAGACAGCGGGGTTGGGGGGAGGGGTGGGGCTCAGGTGGCAGAGTTTAGACTGGGCTCTTGCCCTCGATGCTTCCTGTTCACAAGAGAACACCTGGGGAAGCGTGGGGTAGGGAAGAAAAAATTCTCTTTTATTTTGGAAACAAATCAAGAAGGGGATTCGGGAATGAAGCACCTTAAGCCCCTTGAGACTTCGAGACCCCAGGGTCTTCACAGGCATGACTTTGGCTCAACAACATTTCCCTTCTCAGAGCCTGGAACGGCCAGGAGGGGAAGGGCGGGGGCAGGGGTGGGGGTGGGGGAGGATCAGGGGAGGTCGGTGCTGAGAGGTGGTCCCTGCCCTCCTCGGCCCCTCCGCCGACCAGCACAGGAGGCGGGCCCGCTCCTTCTCCCTGGTACATAGGCATTATCTCTTTTTAAAATCTGTATATAATATATATATATTTATATTCTGTATATATATATATTTATATATATCTATTTATACGGTCTATGTACACGTATTGCACGGGCCTCTCGCAGCCCCCCCTGCTCCTGCCTTGTCAGTGATAGCGGTTCCTCTTCTCTTCACTTTCTGACGTGTAGTCTCGGGACCTGATGCCATTCTGGAGATTGATAAGCGAGTCCTTCATCTGGAAGACAGGGAAGCCAGCGCAGCCCCGCGTTGGTGCCCTCAGTGGGCTTCTCCACCACGCCCACCAAGGGCAGGTCCCCTAGCGCAACATCGAGCTCCAGGGAGCTGGGCCCCTAAGACAAGGGGGATTCTCCTAGGATGCTGCCTCCAGCAGAAAGGGGACAGCCGGTCTAGCACTGGGAACCCTTGGGGTGAGGTTCCCTGTGTCTTAATGATTTGTGGCCCCTGTGTTACTTAAGAATTCTCTCTCTCTCTTTCTCTCTCTCTCAGGGCACCTGGGTGGCTCAGTCATTAAGCGTCTGCCTTCAGCTCAGGTCATGATCCTGAGGTCCTAGGATCAAGCCCCACATTGGGCTCCCTGCTTGGCGGGAAGCCTGCTTCTCCCTCTCCCTCTGCTGCTCCCCCCTGCTTGTGTTCTCTGTCTCTCTCTCTCTCTGTTAAATAAATGAATAAAATTTTTAGGGAAAAAAAAAATTCTCTCTCTCTCTCTCAGGGTGCCTGGGTGACTCAGTGGGTTAAGAGTCTGCCTTCAGCTCAGGTCATGATCCCAGGGTCCTGGGATCGAGCCCCACATCGGGGTCCCTGCTCAGTGAGAAGTCTCCTTCTCCCTCTACCTGTCCCCCCTGCTTGTGATCTCTCTCTCTCACTCAAAAAAAATCTTGGGGAAAAAAAATTCTCTCTTTCAAAAAAGAAAACATTTCTCAAAGCATTCCACTGCTATAAGGAGCCCCACGAGGCTGTCTTCTACTCATTCCAGGTGGTTTCCCCACCAAGCCTGAAGACCACATACTCCCATCTTGTGCATTTTGCCGCCTTATTTTCCCAGCTTGGGGCTCTCGTCTCTCTTGCCTATTCCAATCTCACCCATCGTTAAGGCCCAGAACCAGTCCAAACGTTCTCTAGCTCACCATCCGCTTTCTTTTTCCTGGCCGCTCGTAAACCACTTGTTGGGACTCCACACTAGGGTCATCTGGAATCATTTTGTTTCATGTGTGGTGGACAGCAACAGACACCTGGGGTGCCAAGCAGAGACCTGACAACCGAACAGGCTTCTAGCTGTACCCACATCATGCATTAACCTTAACTAAATTTCTTAACCTCCATGAAGGAAGAGGCACACAAACACTGTCAGGTCATGGTCAGGAGTCTTAATGGGGCAGAGTCCCAGCAGCAGAATCCTGATGGGTCTGTCATACCACAACACTTTTACATACCACCTTGACCGAAGCTGCCCTGGGACAACACGGCTAACATTTCATGGGCACATGGCTATGGATTTTGAAATCCTCTGTCCCTCTGCCTAATCTAGTTTTCTTCTTTCTCTCTGGTTCTTCTATACACCCTTCGCTCTGTAGGGATGCTCCAAAGGGGTCTGTTATTAATCTTCCTGAAGTTACTTTTAAAGGGAATGAAACGGGCACCTGGGGGGTATCAGTCTGTTAAGCGTCAGCCTTCGGCTCAGGGCATGATCTCAGTGTCCTAGGATCAAGTCCTACAGCGGGGATCAAGTCCCTGCTGAGCAGGAAGTCTGCTTCTCCCTCTCCTGCTCCCCCTGCTTGAGCTCACTCTCCTGCTCTAATAAATAAATAAGAATCTTTTAAAAAGTAAAATAAAATAAATAAAGGGAATGAAACAAAACACCTATCCTAACACTCATAGAGTTGAGTCCTCCACCCTATACACCTGACCGCTCCCTGCTCCAATATAAAGGGCCCCAACCTGACACCGGCTTCTGGAGTTGTAAAAGAACCTGGTCGTTCAGTCCAACTGCCTCCTACTTCATTCATAAGTTTCTTATCTGACACCACCTGGTCAACTCTTGGGCACTTCCGGTGATAGAATCTCGAGCCTTCAAAATAGCCCATTCCATTCCTGACTAGCTTGTCAGTGGTCTGTTTTTATTTGATTACTCGAAGCTCCCTGTCCCGTGACTTCTAGCCCCTGGGGCCCCACGAGCATTCAATCTATCCTTCTACCTGCTGGACCTCTAGGTCTGAAGCCTATCCTGTTTTCCTCGCCCCATCCTTCCTTCTCCTAAGTGTATCTTTAATTCGATCAACCTTTCTTGGTATCACAGAGCTCCTAAGCCCCCTGCAATCCCATTTACCCCTTTTGTTAAAAAAAAAACAAAAAAATCCATGGCTCCAAAGCTAAACATGATACTCTAGAACACATTACATTGGGTCCTGATAGCCACATGAAAATGCTCTCTCCTCGATCTACAGCTAAGACCACACTACGAAGGGGAGTAAGATTTAATATTAATGAGGGCCTTGCCTCCCCCGTGTCCTCAAATCCTGACAGCAATTCCACAAAGTCACAATTGTTATTCCCATTTTATAAAGGAAGAAACTGTAAAGTCACTAATATTAAAGCCCTTGCTCCAGGTCACAAAACCAGTCCGTGGCAAGGTTGGGATTCCATCTCAAGCCTGGCCAACCACCAAACATAAAGAACTCCTTAGGAACAGACATTTTAATGGACAAATTTTGCGTCTCCTATCTTCTTAATTCTCTTGGAGGACAAAGTTAGCCTCTTGCTGTCCTGGCACTACAAAGGAGTTCTAAGATGTTAACTTCTTCTGGAGGAAGGAAGAGAAGCTCCTTCCTTTGATGAAACTAAACTTGTTGATTTTGCGCCGAGAGGATTTTCTTAAAGAGATGAATGAACACAGTTTTTGGAAGGAACACAGGCATCTACACTAGAACATGTCACTAAGAGATGACGCAGTACTAACGTCATCTTCCCAGACTATCTGTGCCCCTGATGGAGAGTGACGTGTTGGGGATTGTGTGCTGGTGTGTGTGTGTTGAGGGGGGAGGGCGGGGGGACATACAGCAAAAGGAACTAGAAACATATGCCCTCTGGGAAGACAACTCTCTGTGAAAGGAGATTCTCCCCTTTAAGAGCCTGTCAGATGGCCACGGGTGACCAAGGGGGGAAAAAAAATAAAAGAGTTCTAACCTTCTAACCTTCTAACCTACCGCTTTCTTGCTGCAAATTTCATTGTTATCACTGGGGGAGAACACCTGTGTTTCCAACAACCCATTCCAGGATGACTTTAAAATCAGAACAGTGGATGGCCCAGGGGAAGAATGAACAGGAGGGTGAGGTCCGGTGGCTGGGGGTGAGGATGGGGACGGGACGGGGAGAGCTCCCAGGGCACAGGGAAGCAGCTCATCTTCGGAAGACGAGGGCAAGGAGACAAAGTGGGGACATCTCACCTGGTCAAGAAGCATCACCGAGGATTTGATGATCTCTCTCCATTTTTGGAGCTCTGTATCGTGGTACTTTTGTTGGGACTCCAAGAGCTGGGCCCATTCTGTCTGAGACTGGGGTAACCTGTGGGGCAGAAGAAGGGGTACCCCGGCAGCTGGAGTTATGCTCAGTGGACTGTCCTGTGCTCCCAGACCCCTAAAGGACAGAGAGTCACATCAGACTGCTTTGTCCTCTGCTCAATGCCCCCGGCTCCCTTGTGCCCCAGGTCAGAAGCAGGCTAAAGCTACAGGGACAGTTTTCAGAGCCCACTTATGGGCTCATCCCAAAGGGTTGCCCACTGGATAAGGGCAGCGGAGCCGTCCCACGGAGACCGGGTGGCAGGAGCGGGGGCACGGTACCAGGGGGGGTGGAGGTGGTGGCCCAGGGAAGAGGCAAGGATTACCTTTCTTGGAGCCTCAGACCCTGCCAGGCGGTGAGGGTCTGGGTGGTGTATTCCAACATCCAGAGTTTGTAGAAGAGCATTATGTTAAGGACGACCAGCAGCACCAGACTGGGAAGGAGACAAAGGGGACAAAGGCGACAGGCATGAGATGGAATCTGAGAATGCATGCAACCTTGAAAAGCCTGGGGTCACCCCCCACCCCTCCAGAGGCAGCTGCTGTCCTTGACCATTGGTCACCTGAAGCATGGCAGGGAGGGAGGGAGGAGGAAGGCTGCAGCGCGGGGGAGAGGGAGAGAGAGCGGCGCTCTCATCTGGAGGGGCCGGGACACAGCAGGAGCGCCATGGAGAGGCACGTGGGCCAAGGCATTGGGAAAGAGACACACACAGGAGCCCCCTGGACCCAGGGTGCCTGGGGGAAGAGGTAAGATGGAGAGGAAAAGAGATGAAGGGTAAACGAAGCAATCAGAGAGCCAGTACCTGAAACAGATCCTAATGGGAGCAAGGAGGAAAAATGGGGAGGAGGCAGAGGTTAGAACAGGCCAGTGCGGAGATGGGGAGGGCTGCACTGTAACCAAGCCAGAGAGCGCCTGAGTCTGGGGGGAAGAAACCCTGGAAGCGAGGACACGAGGACAAGGAGACCCAGCGAGCAAGGGACAGCAGCTGCAAACAGATCTTAGTACGTCAAGAGTGACACACGGAGGCAAGTCCTCCTACCCAGCGAACCCAACACGGGACAGAAGGGCGAGGCTGTGGACTATCAACCTGATCTGCCCAACAGGGGTTAGCATGATGTCCCTACAGAACGTCTTGTCCTCATGCCTGCCCGGGCCCATGGGGGTCACGAGGTTGTTCGGGCTGGGCTAGCATCGCTCAGAGACAGGAGATGGTAAGGACGACCTTGGGGGCACAGAGGGCCACCAAGAAATGCAGGAGCCTCAGGGGCTGCCAAAAGATCATTTTAGGACCCAAGTTCATGGCAGAGAGATGATTTGCAGAGCAAGGGGACCTAGAGACACATAGAACTGGGTACAGTGCTGGTGCAATGTTTCAGGGTTCTGAAATTCCGATGAAGTTCCCTAGCT
Source organism: Mustela nivalis (assembly GCF_964662115.1). Classification (NCBI taxonomy): domain Eukaryota; kingdom Metazoa; phylum Chordata; class Mammalia; order Carnivora; family Mustelidae; genus Mustela; species Mustela nivalis. Next base: position 26,334,137 of record NC_139028.1, on the reverse strand, counting down.
TCTCTGAACCCCCTTAACTACCCCGCTGGGGCTGCACTGTACGTGGGCTGAAGGCGTGGATGGAAAGCTCCCTGCACACAGGGGTCCCCCGTGATGGCCGGTTTTATCTTGAAAGCGGTATGAGGACATTTAGGGACACACACAAGAAAAGGGAGACAGAATGATGGAAAAGGACCAACAAAGAACATCTTACGCTGTGCCTTCGACCTTTCGATGTGTGTGTGTGTGTGTGTGTGTGTTAGAGAGAGAAGAGAGCGAGACTGTGCTCTTCTCTGTGCCTCCAGCATTACAGAAGCGGATACTCCTGGAGCTGGCAGTTTCCAGTCCCTGACCCTATCCAGGGCTCTGTGCCTTCTCCAAAACAATCTCTAAATTTCACGCTGACTTGCAATGACGCTGCCTCTAACTGTACCCACAGGCGCCAGAAGACCTGAACGCCTGCCTCTTTGGCGTGGACTGCATTTATCCTACCTCCTGCATTTAGGTCCGTGCGTACAATCCTGCCTGTGCTCCGTGGACGTCCACGGACACCCCTGCAAGCCGTCTGAGGAAAGAGCCTGTGGTCCACACAGGGGAGGGCGGGCAGAGCCGCTTCGGGGCCGCTGGACACAGGGCAGCCCGTTCCACCCACACTGTCGGCAGATTTGCAGCCCAGACCTCTAAGTGTTGAATGATGAAGGCCATGATCTTAACCTAACGGAGCCCCACAGTCAGCTAATGCCATACGATCACACCGACTCGGAAGAGCAGGCCTCCTTCAGGAAGTCTGCATGCAGGAAAAGCTCAGACAGAACCCACCTGAGGTTCGAGTTTTTGATCTACCAAACCCAACAGGAGAGACCTGGCAGCACGAATCCCCTCAAATGGATGTTGTTGAACAGGAATCTTACTGGTTTCACAGCTGTCTGTGTATGTATGTGTGTATGTCTTTGTATTTGTATGTGACTTTGTAAGAGACCTTGGCTCCCCAGGCCACGGGCAGAAGACATCTCCACCTACATTTCTGTTACACGCAGTCAGGTAAGAAGAGAGACCGCCTCATGTTCCTCACGCGCCCCCCCATGGTGCCCACGCCTCGTCCATGGCCCCGATTTCTTCTCACACTTGGCGCTGTCCTCGGATGGTCTCATTCTCACCCGGGGCTCTCATGCTACCGCTAACTAAATCAGTATCCATAAGCCATATTGTTCTCTGCCTCGCCAAGGTCCACATCAGCAAGCACTGTCGCCTCCCCCAGATTCCCTACTGCAACGCTGGACACAGCTGGAGCCCAGAGCGTCTTCTCGGACAGCTCTGTACCCTGACCTGGATTTCTGTGAACGACACAACCATCTCCAGCCGCCCACCGCAGTCCTCCCTCTTTTTCGGCTTCAACCAGATGGCTAACGGGTCCTCCGTCCCCTCCTTGAGGGACAGTCACGCTCCCCTATGCCGCGGCCCCTTACTTGGACCAGCCTGCCGGCCTCCAGCCCTCTCTTCTCTAGGCCTCCTCCTACAGGCAGGCAGAGGGACTTAACAACAACACTTGACCTTTGCCAAGAGGCCCTAAAGCCATAAAACAACAACCCAGAAAGCCAATCCTGTCACATTCCAGGGCTTCCTGATGGGTTTGGCTGTGCTTCTGCTTCTGCCTCTCTGAAAATGAATTATGGGGGCCTGACGGAGTCGGGAGAAGGTGTCATAGAAGAAAGGCCCAGAGACAGGGCAGTCCCCAGTGCAGAGCAGGCAGGACCCCCATCTGGGCAGCTCCCATGTCACACCTGCCTGTGCCCCCCCATGCTCACAGCACACCCCCATCTCCAGGGAAGGCGGTGGGGCGGGGGTGGTCCGCAGCGGGCTGAATCAAGCAGAACAGCAATCTGCGCTCAGCCGCCCGTCCCAGGAACTCCCTGCTCCCAGCAGTTTGGGGGCGACCCCAGCGTCCTGAGCTCCCCCATGGACAGCTGGGCCCTCCCATGCTACCTGTGCATTTCTTCCCACTTCGTCTCTCCCTGCCCAGGGTCCTCCTGGGAACATTACTGCGCCTACTGTTTTATAACATGATGGCAACCTTGTAAATTATTTACACTATAAGCATATATTCCGGGACAGTCGTCATTGATTTTGTCTGGCTTTCCTGCCAAAGTGTGGGCTCAGGAGTGCCTGATCCTGGCCCCCGGACCAGAGCAGTCTCAGGACCTCCCTCACACGTGAACGAATGGGCTTCTCAGATGCCGTGCAGCGACTCTGTGTTAGCGTTTCTCCAACAGTGGAGTAATTCTGAATTTCCTGTCTGTCTTACCCACTTGAAACTGAGTTGCCAAGGGCATGGATGCTGCATACAGTGTTCTGTTCCCCCTCCTGAGGGCCTAGCTTACAGCAGATGCTAAATTGAACAGAGAAAAAGAAACAAAGCAGCAAGGAGTGACGGACAGAACTAGTGATCTGGAGAGAGGAGGCTAGAGGACAAAGAAAGGCCAGGGCCATGGGAAGGGGTGCGCACACGCCCAAGGAGCCAGCGGGCAGGGAGGGGAGGTGCTGGGGCAGGGGTGGGGAGGAGAGCTGAGATCCCTTACACACAGCTGATAACCAGCAGCAGCTTGGACACACTCTGCAGGTGGAAACCGTTAGGGGTGTCCTCGGGGATATGCCGTGTCTGCGTGGAACCTGTGGGGAGAGTAAAGAGGCCATCACCACGGCGGCTCACGAGCCCCCTGGCTACCGTGACAGGGGTCAAGCACAGAGCTTCGGGGAATGACGGAGAGTTGTCCATGATGATTTCCCAGCAATGAGCGGACAGATACACCCAGCCCTCCAAAAGAGCAAGGGAAGTCCCCCAAGGGCAAGGTCATGGGCTGGGTCAGGCGAAGTGGACATTCAAGTCACCAAACAAACAAGAGACTCAACAGCCTTTTGCAGCTAGGACATGCGAAGCGGGGACAAAGTAGCCGTGGCACAGACAACCGCACCGGGCTGGGTCCAGAGCCGGCTTTCCACTCAGGCTGTGTCTGCAGCTAGTGCCGGGACGCTGAACAAGTCTCAGCTCCCCTCGGAGACTCAGTGCATTCACACGTGTCACATTAGAAATTCCCTACATAAGGGAGGGGGACACAGAAGGCGGGCACTGTCCCTCCTCCGGTCCTGCCCCCACCCTGAGGCACGCCCCGGGGGGTATGCAAAGCATGGCCTGAAAGACGCTGGACTGGCGGTCTCTGAGACTCCCTATGGTCTCTGAGGCTCCCTATGGCCACATGTCGCCGGGACTGAGTGAAGACATGAGGTTGTGTGTGGCTGGATGCAAAGAGGGAAACATGTCAAAGCGGGGGGGGGGCGGTAGGGGGGCTGCCTCAGACTCCCTGACATCTGTGTCAGGAGGGCACCTCTGGCCTGAGCTGCGGCTTCTCCCCAGTACATTTGCCAAAAACCTGGAAGCTGCTCGTTTGAGTCCATCGAGGCGGACATGGGAGTTCAGGGAACTTCTGTTCAGCAGACCCCACGTGTGGGTTCAGCAGGGACCGAGGAACAGAAAGGGCGAAGGGAAACAGGTAGCGGATCCAGAGGCTGAATGATGAGTCAGGGGCAAATAACATACGATCTGTACCCACGGACGCAAAAGAAGCGCATGCGTATAGGTCCCGGCACTCAGCACAGGCAAGCTGCTCCGGGCCCCGAGCCCCGCCCCCACTGCCGGTGGGCGCACACCTGCCACGTGTTTGATCCTGTGGCCCACGTCTTCATCGGTGGGTGTGGTGACGGGGCTCATCACCTCTTCCAGGTGAGGCACCCGCAGGTGGGCATGGGGACGCTTCCTCCTCCGAACCGCCGGGGCCTTGCTGGTCTTCTCTTTGGGAGACTGTCTGTGCATCTCAGCCAGGTACGTGCTCTCCGTCTTGGTCAGCTCGCTCTCTGTCCGAGACAGAATGCCACCTGCCTCCACCTGCAGCTCGACCCGCTGGCCTCCAGAGACAACGCTGCCTCCGGCCAGCTGAGCCCTCTCTCCGAGAACCCGTTTCCCACGCTGCACTCGGGGACACTGAGTGGGAGGGCAGGGGTCCCTTGGGGGCAGCAACGAGCCTCAGAAGTTCTACTGGGACGTACCCCCAGCCAGACCCCCCACTCTGGGTTTTGCTCAACACTGTGCAGAAACATAGGTTCCCAACATCCGCGCCCCCACGCAGACAGCTGGGGGCACGTCTCAGGTCCTCCCGGATGCATTCCCAGGCTCACCCTTCCTCTCCATACCGAATTACCCCCCGTGTGATGAGATGTGGTGGTTACATGTGGTCCCCACCTCCGTGTTTCCCATGCCCAACAGCGGCAGCTGTGCGGCCGAGCCCATGTGAGCCCTGCTGCACCAGTGCCGACGGCTGCAGCCCTGCTCACCGAGGTGGCGGAAGTAGTCCTCCAGCCCACTCCAGAAGTTCTTCTCGATGAACGTCTTCACCAAGCCCCAGGGCTGTTTGCGGTAGCGCAGCTCTGTGGAGACCCTGAGGAACAAGCCAGGAGCGAGATCAGCCGTCTCCCGGGATCCCCGCTCTACCGGGACAGGCCCTTCGCACCACACCCACGGTGTCATCTCAGCTCCCTGAGCACTGCCGAAGGTCCGTGGAATGGGCAGATGGACCCTCCCTTTACAGGTGAGAAAATGGGACTTCCAGAACAGTCCGGCAGACCAAAGGCTAACATAGCAGGGCTCCGGACTGTGGGCCCACAGGTCTTTCATGAGGCCACACCGCCTCCTTCAGATGGGGCCAGGCCGCCGGCCGGCCGCGGGGGTCCTTGTCTTCTTCTGCAGACATCTGCTTGTCCAGATCAGGCTCTGGGGTTCCATCACTCTGACCATTAGGGGAGTCATCTGCCACCGGCCCTGGCTCCCGCCTCTCCACTTCCCAAGAGCACACCCGCTCTTGCATTTTTCCAAGTATTCTCTCTCCCAGTCACGGGTCTCTCTGCTGCCCATGCCGTCTGCACACCAGCCCCTTCTCCTCCTCTCCTCCATGGCCCCGTGTCACCACAGCTCCCAGTTAATGCTCCCGTTTTTTAAGGCTGCCTGGCCCCCTTCCCTGCTGTACTCGGGGACACCGCGGCCTAATGCGAGCAAACTGATGCTTGCGAGTCACCCCACCATCCCCTTCCGCCCTGCCACCAGGCAAATGTCACGGGTTACAGGGGAGGGGCGCCCTTCGGGGGGGGGGGTGCATCCGTAAGAAGCTGCCTCTGGGTGGCCTGGACAGAAAGGACGTGTCATCAAGAGACACTTCGAAAAAGCAGGAAGAGAGAAGCCTAGACATGGTGTGGGGCAGGAGGGAGGAGAGACATGGAGGTGCACAGGCACCCGACAGAAAAGTATTTTTAAAGAAGAGGATGAGAATGACACGGACCCTTTCTGAGACGTGGGGCTCGGAACGTCTCGACTCCTGAGAGGGCTCCCTGGGGCTCTTCACCAAAGCCCCATCTTAACGGCGACCACACAAGCGAGGACATGCGCACACGCAGGGCGCCTCCCGGAACCCACAGGGCGCTCCGGTCACCCACCTGAGCCGACTCTTGTTCCGAGCCACGCGGGTGAGTGTGTAGCGGTTGATGGTGTAGAAGTAGTCGTGGTAGGGCACGTCGTGCGTGAGGACCTCAGCGTCGATCACGTAGCATTCGCTCTCCTGGCTCGCCTTGTACATGGTCTGTGGGGACAGGGGACGAAACTGAGCAGACGTGCTGGGGAGAGTGCCACCCTCCCTTCTCTCCCCGCACCCACCCCCGGCTTCTGGGCGGAGACGGGGACCCCGAACCTGGGGAAACGGCAGCCCGGCAAGTGTCCCCGCCTCGGGGCGCAATGACACAGGCACCCAGATTCCTCTTCACACCGTCTACCCTCAATCCCTCAGACGGGGCAGAGGCTCTTCCCGCCGCTCCTCTGTGCCCCCGCCCGCAGCTCACCTGCGTCTCCCTGACGGTGGCAGTTTTCGGAGCCAGAGGGTTGGTGAGGGTGATGGTGTACAGGATCACTCGGCTCTGGTTTCCGTTCTCTTCCTTCTTCCACGGGTGGAAGATGATATCTGAGGGTGGAGAAGAGCCCCGGAATGAGGGTGGGAGGGAGGCAGGCCCGTGCCATCTCTGAATTTCCCCTTCGAGTGAACCCTTGACTGTACTGGCGGCCGGCTGGCCCCCAATGGGAAGCCAATGGGAGCCCAAGGGCCCCGGGAGGAGGGTAGGAGGAGGGGGGAGTCAAAACAGAAAGAGGCCCATTGTAGCGCTGCCGAAATTCTGCACAGGGCTCCAGAGTGCTGATTGTTCCTGGGGCCGGGACAGGCCGTCCGGGGGCCACCTGCGGGGGTGCTGGCAACACTGGAGTCACTGTGGCGAGGGCCTGGGATCTTTGGGAACAAGTCCTCTCCTCTAAGGCATGGCCTCTGGGTGCCCTCCGTCTGCTCTCCCCTCCTGGCAGAGGGCGACGCTGATGCCCGGATGTTCTTTCATGGCCAGAGCGGCAGCCCCTGTGGTGGGGCAGAACAGGGGCAGGGGGGCGAGATGGGAGCAAAGCAGGAAGGAGGTGCAACGTCCTGGATGTGAATCCTGGCTCACGCCCAACTGAGCAACATGGCCCCTAGGCAAAGTGAGGAGAGCTGGAAGCTGGAGCTCGGGGTCCCTCACCAGTAACCCCAGGGATCGCAATGCTCGCACACGCGGCAGGCCCAAGGGTTACACGAGATGGTGTCACGTGCTTGGCGCACTGGGGGGTGCCTGGCAGTAAGGGCTCGAGGCGCTTCTCTGCGAGACCATGAACCCTGGGCAGTCTTGCTCCCTGGTGGGGAGGAAACTTGGGAAGGAGAGGACGACGCGTGTCCCGAGAGGAACTGACCAGAGAAGCGCCGCTGCTCCATGAAGTCCCGCTGGAAGGGCGAGTCTGTGAACAGCAGGTCGTAGAGCTTGTCCACACTGAAGTTGAAGACCTCGTTCACGTACTGCCGGCCGCTCAGGTCCTCATAGAAGGCCTGGACCTCCCCTGCACAGCAGAGGATGAGAAGGAGGGAATGAGGGCTGAGGGCAGGCGGCCCCAGGGACAACCGCCAGGGGACTTCAGGGTCATGGGCCCCTGAGGGGCAAGAGCAGCCCTCGTGGGTAGCGGCTCATGACCTCACCATCTGTCCGTCTCCTCCTTTGCCAGCACACACACAGCTCACTCGAACCGGTACCCTTCCTTGACAAAGACTATGGGAATGTTCTGCTTGTTTTTCCATTGTTAAGCCTTGCTAAGGAAGCTGCTCTCAGATGAAGATTAAAATGAAGGAGGATTTCCTGAACCTAAAAGCTATCAGTTATCCAGAATCTGTAAGTTAAGCATGACGGAGGACACATAGTTGCCCCTGCAACTATGGCACAGGGGCATTAAAGGGACATGGGTTCATCTGGAATGTCCAGCTCGGCTGGACTGCAGGGCGACCCTCTCTAACTACACAGAGCTGGCTCCTCTTTCATTAGGCGGCCGGCCTCCCCCAGGATTTCAATGCCTGTCACTTTTCTCAGGTTTCTATCTGCTCCGGGAGAATGTGCCTGGGACTACTCCTAGGTGTATTGCTAAAGTCCCGACACCCCAAGCCCTCGGCACCCCAGAGTCCTTAATCACTGCACCTACAGAGGCTGCTGTGTGGTCTCAAGCAAGAAGCTGACATTCCTGGTGCCTCTGCGGCTCAGAATCATACAGAGCCAATGCCCATGACCGGACAGGATAAGCACCGTCGGAGGGGGAAATGGTCATGTCTGAGTTGATGTGCATGTTGTGCAGTACCCGACCTGTGCAATCACTGGCACTGGCCTTGCATCCTAGATGGGACTGGGGGAGCTGGCTGAAGGTGAGGACACGACTCCAGGGGACCATCGGAGAGACGGTCCACAGGTATTTAAGTGAGCACTGTCTACGTACACGTGCTAGTCCTAGCCTAACCCCCCAAGTCCGTGGATCAACCGTTTCATCAATACCGAAAATCAGGCCCCTCAGCCCCAGAATGCCAGAGGCAATGCACACCAGACCCTGGTCCTAGAACCTGACCCAAAAGAAGTACTACCTAGAAATACTAGAGAGCAGGGCAGGTTCCAGAGTCTGAGTGACCCGGCGACACCTTTTCTTGCAGCCTGGTCTAAAAAGCCAATGCTGGCGTCACTAGAGCAAGCTTCTAGTAGGATCGCATTGTTCCAGGAAGCGGCTGACTGGCACTTTCCCATGGCACGTAAACACCGCCTTGCCTTGCATCTCTATGAGAACAGAGGTGCCAGGCAAGTCTGGTCAACAGGAGGAACTTTAGTGGCAATACCGGACTGCAGGACAACACATGACCCATTCAGTACTGATAAACAAATACGGAATGAGAAGGATCCTGCAGTGGCTCTCCAGAAAATGCCCGTATGTTAATGACACACGAACCCACCCATCCACCAGAAACCCAGAGACCAACGGACTCCAGCCTCCACACAGGGACATCCTATTAGCCTTCAAACGGAGAGAGAAAGGGCGGCTCCGCACACCCACTTTCGAATGCCCACCTTCATCATGGGTGTCGGAAGAGTCACTGAGCTCAGTGGGGATGTCCTCGTTGTCATTGAAGTCCAGCGAAGGGGAGGTGACAGGCGCAATGATCTCAATCTTCTCGCCAATGATGTTGTCAATGGCAAGCTCCTTCTCCAGGGAGCCCTCGCCCTCCAGCACCTCCTCCTCCAGGGGCAGCCCATCGAACTGGGGTGGAGACAGAGGGGTCACCCAAACAGGGCAAACTGCTCTGGGTCTCCTCTCCAAAGGGAGACTAGGGACCTGGCCCAGGGAGCTCTCACGTTCACAACACAGCCCCTCAGGGGCTGGGCTGGAGTCCTGCTCTAGGGGTTTTCCCCAGCTCTTCCATGGAAGGCAGGAGAACCCAGTAGAAGGTTCTGACCTTGTACTACCATCACACAGTGCCCCAGCCCTAGCATCCAGCAGAGTCAGCTCCCGGAGCCACATGTCCCCCTGCTACAACAGGTCGGCCTGCCTCTCACGAGTGCTCATGTGCTAAGAGGCTTCAAATCTTCCTAAGTGCTTTTTAATTTATTCTCCCCTTAGCCCTAGAAGGGAACAGAGACAAACCTTTTTATTTTTAGGACAACCTTAGAGATGGAAAATGGAGATTAGGCACAGATGAATGACGTTTTCATTCTAAGGTCTGACCCCTGAGCCAATGGAGTATGTGTCTCCCCGATCTGGGAATCCTTTCCAAGAATCCCCGCCCATTCTTCAAGCCGCCAGTGCACACCCAACACTTCCTCTGTCAAGTTCCCATCCCTTCTGTAGCCAAGTCTCAGAGAACAAAGGCCTTTCTTAACATGTTTTTATCTCTTTCGCAAAGTCTAGCACAGTGGAAAAATAAACCAGGAGCGTATACACTAGGAACTCAAAAACTAATTGTCGAATGACTGAACAGATAACAGATTGCAGCCCTAGATTCACATGTAATTTTGACCTTGTATCAAGGCAGTTAAAAAAAAAAAAAAAAAAGACCTGGGATAGTTCTCCATAGAGGGGCTGACCTGACCTGGAGCAGTCACACCATGAACTTGGAATGGTTTTCGTATGCTCACTAGCCAAATAAAACCTTGTATCCAAGGCACAGGATTACAGCATCAGAACAAGAGAGCCCTTGGGGCGCCTGGGTGGCTCAGTGGGTTAAGCCTCTGCCTTCGGCTCAGGTCATGATCCCAGGGTCCTGGGATCGAGCCCCGCATCGGGCTCTCTGCTCAGCAGAGAACCAGTTTCCCTTCCTCTCTCTCTGCCTGCCTCTCTGCCTACTTGTGATCTCTCTCTGTCAAATAAATAAAATCTTTAAAAAAAAAAAAAAGAACAAGAGAGCCCGTAGGCTCCTGGAGGCCTCCCTGAATCACCTCGCCACAGGGTAAGCAACCTCCCTTCTCCCCGTGCCCCAGGCCGGGGTGCTGGGGAGAGTGCACTGGGCTGGGAAACACCGACTACAGGACAAGGGGCAGAAGAAAGGTCCCATTGCCCATACCGAGACAGGGGCCTCGCTGCTCCCTGTGGACGTCAGCGTGCTGTTGGTGATGGACTTCTTGGGGAGCTGCGGACTGGCATCCGGCTTGGTCTCGATGCTGCTTTTGGATGAGCTGTCGTTCACTTCGTTCTCTTCCACGGGGATCTCCTCACAGTAGCTGAGAGACGACAGCACGAATCCCTGTCCCCTCGGCAGTCAAGACCGCTGACTATTCTAAGAACCTCACATCTGTCTACCTGTCCCCAACTATGGGCTTTCTTGCTTCTTCACTGTAGCCAGGATCTTCCTCTAAACACCACCTCCCTGCTACACAACATTCCCGAAACCTCCTCCCCACCTCGCACTCCCCTCCCCAGGTATGATTTCTGGCTCCAAAGTCACCTATTTTCTGCATACTCTCCTTAGATTTAACCCTACCCTATAACCCCAACCTATGACTGTTCCATGTCATAAACGATCTTTCTTCCATGGCACCCCACCCCATCCCAACCTCACCACTGACAGAAACACCTGGGACATTCTGAGAATACATTTTATTTCCCACAGAGTGATGAGGATGGGACCCTCCACAAGTGTCCTTTGGTGATAACACCCAGATTCAGGATCCTAACTAGTGAGCTTCTTTGCCCTGGACACCGGAAGGGGAACCCTTCTTGAGAGAAGGGTGGGTGCCTGTCTAGGGACACTTCAGCCTCTCCCAAGGGAGAAATCAACCCTGTGATCAACATCTGACTCACACTTTGCCTATCACCCCACCTGGACACAAGACAACTCTGAGTATCCCATGACACGTCTGCTCAAGACAGGCAGATGTTCACCGAGATTAAGGGGTATCATCACTACTGAGGGTCACTACTCCACGCGCTTTCCCTGCTTTCCACGGCTCTGTGCCTCGCATGCCACCACCAGGCCTCTATCTACCTGCCCACCTCGAGCAAGGCTAGTACGGCTTCGAGGCCCCATCCTTCCTTCTCAACACATCAACAACACGGGATACAGCGACGCTCCCTTCTCTCAAAGCTTCCTTCCCTTGGCTCCGAGCATGTGAGCTCTCCTAGCATTCCTCCTACCTGGCTAGATGTTCCTTCAGGATTTCTTTTGCTGCTGCTTCCTCCTGCTGAGTGCTCCCAGGCCCAGTCCTCGAACTTCCTATGTTCATCCAACCATTTGTGGTTGTGGCTAATCTCCTAGCTAGCCACTCCTAATTCCCAGGTTTAGGCACCTCGCCCACACTTCCCCGGTAAACTCCACACTCACATCCACAAATGTCTATGTGACATCTCCATTTGGCCGGCTGTCATCTCAAACCCAACTTGCCTGATCTTCCCCCAAAGTCTGTTCTGTAGCGCTGTCCATCTCGGTTTGAAACAGCCCTAGGCTTCCGGCTGATAAATCCAAGGAAACCTTAAAGCTATCTTTGGTTCCTTTCCAATCTGTCAGCAAATCCTTCAAAATAGACCTGATTCCACTTTCAAAATATATTCAGCAACGAACCACTGCCTGCCACTTCTATTGCTGTCCTCCCCGCCCGAACCCCTTCACCTCTCCTCTATCGGATCTCAATTACTCAACAGCCTCTCAGCCTCTCAGCCCACCGCCCTTGTTCCTCCCTGGTCTATTTCCAATGCAGGAGCCAGAGCGATCCTGTTAAAAACGTTAACTCAGATCTTATCCATTACCAACTCAAAGCCTTCCCACGGCTTCCCAGCCCATTTGCGGAATAAAATCCAATCGTTGCACTGGCCAAAAGGCCTTCAGGATCCGGCCCCGGCCTCTCTCCTCCTCCTGCTGGCCCTTTGTTCATTCTGTCCAGCCACCCACTGGCTCTTCCCTCTGCCTGCGAGGGTCTTCCCACTCTTCCCCCTCACTCAGGCAACGCTCCCTAGGGAGGCTGCCACCAGCATCCCAGCCCCTCTTGGAGGAGCTCCCTGGGCAGCTGCCCCTCTGCCTTGCTCACCCCATCGTGTTGAAGTCGTCATCAGGGGGCACGTAGTCCTCGTCGTCACTGGTAAGGCCCAGTTCATTCCCGTAGCACTGGTGAACGAAGTGCCAGAGCTCCTTGGGGCAGAGGGGCTGCGGGGACAACAGAGGGACTCTGACCTTTCCTTCCTTGGGACCCCCATGCTACACAGAGGCACTGAGCTGGACTCCCTTGGGGGTAGGAGAAGCGGACCTCCATTCTCCCTTGCCGGACTAAGTGGAGAGCAATGCTGCTTTCACTTCCTTGTACCTCCTCCCAGGATCGCATCAAGACACCAATCTTCTGCCTAAAGATACAGCCTCCAGCCAAGCCAGGAACCTGGGCCTGTTCCCACAACTCAGGTCTGCGTAATGGGATCCACTGCCCGCTTCAGGATGGTAACTACCCATGTTCTGCTTCCATGGAAGAGGTCGAGCATTAAGCATGATCAATCAATGTGAATCTTAGAGCCAAAGCGATCACAGAGCTTCTGATGAGGACCTGGTTCCTGGAGGCAGTCTCCCCAATACACAGAAACCTCCTCATACTAACGGTGACCACGCAAACAGGCCCCACTGCTTCACAGAACGAGGTGTGACCTCGAAGGTGGCCATTCCGTCGTCGGACATTTCCTGTGGCTAGAAAGAAGCCTATGTGCTCATCATTGAAGGGGCCTCAAAGGGGAGCACATCCAACCCTCTCCTGGCTACCTCCACACCTCCTTCTTTCTTCTCCGCCAGAATGAGTCTGCCTACAGTTCTGGGTGCTGCTAGCCCCACGTCCTTATTTCACCACGGGCCTACGTGCCCTCCTCAAAAGCTCTGTCCTGAGAAAAGTGAGCTCCCGTGGGGTTCAGATTTGTGGGAAAAGAGGCAACAGAATGTGGAAAAAACAACGACAGGAGGGACATGGAGGAGTCCTCATGTGGGAGCGGGGCAGAAGGTGGCAGGGTCAGGATGTGAGAAAGAGGGCCAGGGCCTTAAGGAAAAACAGAAGGAGTCAAAACACAAAGAAATATTTTACATCGAACTTAAAGAGCGGTTCCCATCAACAGATCATAAAGAAACTGAGAATTCTCCGAGATCAGCCTTTCCTCGTGTGGTTTAGGAAGCAGGCAGTGCTTCTGGCCTGCCAGCTGAGGAGAACTGTCCAGAATGGCACAGCCCAGGGCTCCCTCTGAGCCGGCCGGTGCTGGCCCTCACCAAGTCAGAGGGAGGCATCTCCTCCTCCTTTCTCCGGGCCCCCTGCCTCCCATCTCCGGGCCTGACGTAGATCATTCACCCCGCCTGAGACACGTTTGCCTCGCTGCCTCACCACGTCCTCCCCTTTGTCTCCACCCCCCTTCTCCACGCACCCCTCTCTGATCCGTCCGCCAGGCTCGGCCTGCCGGACCGCAAGCAGGACCAGGACAGTCGGCAGACCTCTGCTGTGTCAGAGCTTCTGTCTTATTCAGAAAGGACAGTGTCCGTGAACTGAATGAAAAATGCCAACCTGCCAGTGGAGGTTCAAATACACAATCATTTTACTATTACTGATGGCTACTAAAGGCAGAAGATCGCAGCGCAGATAAGTCAACCTGGATTCGGGCCAGGGCTATAGGCCTTCAGGTCAAAAGAAATTCTAAATAATAAAGTCTGCCCAGTTTACTTTAGATTGCTTAAGAGTCAAGGTGGATAAATATGTGTCATGTATATAATTATAACCATGTAACTTTTCTACCGTGTCTCTTGCCCTGGCTTGGGGCTGATTTCCCAACACTCTCCCCCGCACTGGCCCGGGCATCTGAGTGGGAGTTCTCGAAGGAATGTGGCCATATCATCACCAATATCCGTGTCCCCTCAGAGTCCCTCATACACTCGAATCGTCAGATTAGGGGGATATATTAACTCTATTTTCCCGTTTTCTGAATTTTTGATGCTCTGGCATCCGAGTCTTTGCCGACCGGTGAGGGAATGTCCGCCCCAGGGTTAGCTAATTCCTGGAGACAGAAAACAACTCTCCGAGAAGGGCACGTTTTATATGTCACTGGCCAATCCAAAGCCTGGACCCTCAAGCCCCTTCTCTCCTAGCTCCTTACAGTCGGGGCCCATGTTACCTGGCCTTAGGTATCCCAGCGACAGGATTCCAGAGACAGTCTCCATGTCCCAAGGCCTGATTATTCAAACAAGCCAATCCTAAACCTGGTTGGCCCTTACCCGGCCTCACCATTCCTTCCTGCAAAAGCCACAAGGAAAGCTCTTGCCCATGCTTTCCCCGTATGCTCTCTACCTCCTAACGGACAGTGGTCTCCTTCCCTTCCCCATGTGATCTGCGAGGTGTGACAGGCCTCTGCCTCTAGGAACCTGTGAGTATAGAAACGGATTCCTCCCTGACAGTCCTTTCCACCTCTGCAGGTCTCACAAACCCTGGCATGTTTCAGACGGTGGAATGGAAGTGCCTGAAGTCAGCGAGGGCCTTGCTCCAGGCAACGACTGGGCAGCTCAAAGAACACCACCAGGAGGAGAACAGAGAACTCACCCAAGTCTGGGGGACTTCCAGAACCTTGATGACACACGGGCTGCTCTGGAACCAGCCCATGTCACGGAAGCCCACTCTCGCCAAGGAGCCCTCACCCCAGGGGAAAGAACAGTCCAGGTGGATGTGCGTCCTAGGCTGAAGGACGGAAGCAGCCGGGCAGTACTCACCTTTTCCAGGAGAGCATTCTGCCAGAGCCGGAACATCATCATGTATGTCCTGTCCCGGGCCCCAAACGATGTGAAAAAGTGCTAGGTGGGAACAGAAGACAGCAAGAAGAATCCTTTAAGACTCACAATATAATGGAGGGAGATGAGATAGTGTGCTTCATCCTTTTAAGGAAAGCTGCTGACTTCCTCCCCAAATACTACGGACTCAGTTATCCACGACCATGACACCCACGTACTCTAGTGAGAGGGACCAGCCCATGGGGCCCAGGCACTTGGGACCTCCAAGTCCACAGTGGCCCTAAGTCCTTCGGTATTCACCCCTGCTTTCCAAGGCGCATGTCCCTCTGCTTGGGAGGTTTTCATCTCCATAAAACAACTTTCCTCACCCACTGACTGGACCCGGGTTAAGTGGTGAGCCGTGAGCCAGACTTTGGGTAAGAGAAGACAAACCTTCTCACCCTCTCATTCGCTAATTCAACAAATATTTGAATACAGTACGTGCTGGGTATGATTTTGCATATTTGGGGTACAATGACAATCAAAACAGAAAGGCTGGCTCTTACTGTGCTTACATGTTAGGGGGGACCCATAGAACACGTGGGAAGGAAATGATCGGGATCCAGATGTCGTGAGCATGATCTAAACGCTGCTTCACCTAACAACCACACAAAAGCTTGGAAGAGAAACTAATGGCCAATGCCTAATCAAGAGAAACAAGCTGGTGGGATTAGGGGTCTTATGTCATCCCAAGGCTGACTGATGTCAGAAACAGAACTCAAACCAAAGACTACCTGACCCAAAATCTCATGGCTGTTGCCACTGAACTCCCCAAGTCCAAGGGCTCTGCAGTCCTGTGTTCGGCTCAGGCCTCGTCCACCCCCAGCCCTGAATCTCTCAGTCTCCAGGCGCTGGTTAAAGGTCAAAGATCCCAGTATTTCCTCGGCCGTATAGGTTACCTTCCACATTTCCCCCAGGCTGACAATCTACTTCCTACCGGACTCTGCCGATAGGTAGTAACAACTCATATTTGCAAAGCGCTGTACAATTCAGTGTTTTCGAATCCGTGACGTCATTTCAAGCCTTTGTCATAGGAATGACTGATTGTCATTGTACCCCAAATATGCAAAATCATACCCAGCACATACTGTATTCAAATATTTGTTGAATTAGCGAATGAGAGGGTGAGAAGGTTTGTCTTCTCCTACCCAAAGTCTGGCTCACGGCTCACCACTTAACCCGGGTCCAGTCAGTGGGTGAGGAAAGTTGTTTTATGGAGATGAAAACCTCCCAAGCAGAGGGACATGCGCCTTGGAAAGCAGGGGTGAATACCGAAGGACTCAGGGCCACTGTGGACTTGGAGGTCCCAAGTGCCTGGGCCCCATGGGCTGGTCTCTCTCACTAGAGTACATGGGTGTCATGGTCGTGGATAACTGAGTCCGTAGTATTTGGGGAGGAAGTCAGAAAACGTAAGTGAAGAGACGTTACATGCCACACCCATGGTGACGGGACTCAAATTCAAGTGCTCTGGCTCCAAGTCCAATGGACTGACCTTCCGTCCTCACCCCTGCTCAGACTCCAAACACTCCAATCCAATGGAGGTGGTCCCCACCATCTCCATCACCTTCCCATCCCCCTCCCCCATCCTCCTGGCCTCCATATTCATGCAGTTGAAGGACAGAAATACAGAAATGGGGTGGGGGGTGCTGGGGACTGGGGTGCCAGGGAGTAGAAGGTCCAAGATTAGCCTCACTTACCTTTTCAGAGTCAGTGCAAACTTGAATGGCATTGGGAATGAGGCGAGCTGTTTTCTCTTTAGTCATGGAGCAGATGTCTTTCAAACGGACCGTCAGCTGGCACCCCACAGGGACGGAGAACAGATAACAAGCAAGAAGAGACATTCACTGAGTCAGCCACGAGTGTTTTAAGTGGCGCCCATTCAGAGGGAGGAAATCACATCTCAGTTTACTTATTTCTAAACCTGGAAGGAACCCCGTTAGACATCACCTGGTTTAGCTCCCTATTTCCCAGAGGCCACGCAGCAAGGTGGTGGCTGAGCCCCGCCTCCAGCCCAGCGGTGTCTCAGCTGCAGGTCCAGGCAGCCTGCCTTCTCCTGTCTACACAGTCTGATCAATGTGCACAGACCCCATCGCTGCTTGGCACTTACACAGACACAGGACAATGACGCTGGATGGAACCATAAAAGTCACCAGCTTATCTCTTTCTGCTTTATTTTATAAGATGCGGAGGCAGAGAAAGAATAAAGGACTAGCCTCCCTAGACACAGCTCACTAGGTGGAAAACCCAGGTAACGTTCAACCCGGCCCTGAGTGCCAAGGCCAACGCCCCTTGGACTCAGCTACTCCACCTCCTGCGATGACCCTTGCCGAATGCTTACCCCCACTAGCCAAAAGCAAATCCTTTCATGCTCTCTTCCGCACCCAAGACGGAGGGAGGGGAAGACAGGGCAGAGGAGATCTCGCCCTGAAGACTCAGGCATGTCCTTTTATGCAAAGGTGTGGGTAAAGCAGGAAGTCAACCAAAGGGGGAGAGTAGGGGACTTGCTCAGTGTTAGCCAAGGGGACAGCCCAGGGAGAAAGCCCCAGGTCTTTACCAGAGTTTCCCAGCGGAAGATGTTGCTGTAGAAGCAGATCCAATTTTCAGAGAGGTAGAGTCGGCCTTGAAGAAGAATGTCTCTTTGGAGTGCACATGAGTAATCTGCGGTAGGATGGGGGACAGAGGAAGCATCTTCAGCGAACCACTACCAACGAGGCCCGCCCTCCCTCCCACCAGCACTGCGGGAGCTCTGCTGCCTGCCACTCACGAGGTGGGTGAGACCCTTGAACTAGTGGCCAAGGGGGTCCCCAGCAGCTGATGTGACGTGAAACTCACACCTCGGGGGAGGTGGCAGAGAGGAAGAGAAAATCAGAGGGAGTAGAGGCTGATAAAAGTCAACGGACACCCCTCCCCCATCCAGGTTACCCCAACCCTTCACTGCTGGGCCACCTGCAGAGGGAAGAGTGGCAGTGACTCATCCTGGGCGGGGCTCTCTGCCGGGGGCCATCCCACACACGGTGCCCAGCCCAGACTTCCTTCCCGCTCTCACCCCCTGCTCTCGGGGTCCCCGGCTCACCAACAATGAGACGCTCCGTGTCTGGAAGTTGCTTAAAGAGCTTTCGGAAGTCTTCATTTCTCTGCTTGTAAGTTGGGCTTAATACCTGCGCGACAATGACTGAGGTTAGCAGGACGTCCCCAGGTTCTGTGCGGATGGGGAGGAAGACACAGCAAGAGCACCTGCTGGCAGGTTTAAAGGGCGAAGATGAGGCTCTGTTATTCCACAGACCCTACGCAGCCCGGTGAGGCCTGGGGGCTTCAGCATGTATGGATAAGCACCCCAGGGAGAATCAGACACTCGAAAGGGTTTGTATCCAGTGTCCATCAATGAGAAAATGTCAAACATGCTAAGCAGGGCCCTACTGGATACCAAGAAGAGAAAGGAAGGAGGGACCGCTCCAGGGAGCTTCCCAGGACCCACCACGAGAGCTACTGCTGTCCTGCCTTCTGCCAGCCGGAAGTCCCACCTTGACAGCAAAACGGGGGCCTGAAAGGTACTCCCCCTGAGTACCCAAAATACGACGGTACTCAGTGCATCTCTTAGAAGCAGTGGTTATCGTCACTGACCTAGTAAGTACCTGGCTGGGTACGACATTCACAACTGGAAAAGAAAAATCCTACAATGGAAGACTATTACGATGGGACTTGTCGACTGTATCTCAGTGAAACGGGGTGGGGGAGAACTGTACTTTACCAAGACTAGATTAAACAGCAACAACAACAACACAAAACCAGTACTAGAAAAAGCACAGAAGCAGAGAATTTAAAAGTGTGTCTGGCAACTTGGAGGCACAACACCTTGAGGCCCTCCCCACCTTTTACAAGCCCATCTAACCCAACCCTTCCATTAGCGATGGGAAAAATGAAGGCCCGAGAGGAGACCCCTGCCCAGGAGGCCCCAGGCTGGTCAGTGACAGATTTCTGCATCCCAGGTCCTCTGCTCCCCCTGAGCCACCCCCCGAGCCTGTGCCCACTCAGCTTTTTGGGTGCAGACCTATCCCCATAAACTGCCTTAGCAAATCCTCCTTGGAAATTCCTTCAGTCAGCTGAACAGACAGGAAACCTGATCTAAGATTACAATCTTAAAAAAAAAAATAAAGGCAGCATATCCTATGGCTGAAAGGAACCCAAGGATGACACATGAAGACGAGAACACGACCCAGGAAGAGCCACGCATCACGACAGAGAGACACCTGCCCCCCAGCCACTGACTGGCCTACTCATGCCGGGAGTGCCCCCAGATTGTCCTGATGGTGGTGACAGGTAGGTCTTGGCCATTTACACTTTCCATCCACGTCCTTGGCAATGCACCGATATACAGCTGTGGCAGCAACACGACGTGCTTTAGTCGGTGACTTCTGGCTTTCTAACAAAGCTTGAGTGGCCCGTGAGCAAGCCACGTTCAGGGCACCTGCTTGGCGAGCTGAGCTAAGTGGCCTGTTGGCTTTTGTGCTAGAGGCAAGGGGAATATTTCAGGAAGCTGGAGGACAGAGGAATGGCAGGATTTCAGTTTGGGGGAGGATTTCCAGGACAGAGAGAGAAGACAGTGCTTTCAGCTCTGCTGTCTACAGTTAATTTGGCTTTGAAACTTCTGTCTTGGCTGGTTTATAAAATGAGCCATCCTGGTAGTAGTCAGTGCCCAGCTACCTTCCCCAAAGGCACGCTATGCTGTAGAAGCCCAAAGTCACCTCCTGTATGTCTGAGCCAAGCATCAGGGCCACTGGGAGTGAATATCTAGAAACCAACCTATCCTCTGACTTTTAAAGAAACCTCCAAATACCACACTCCTCTTGCCCATAGGTTGATTCCAGACTGATACTGAGAAAGCCCATCCAGCCGGCGCCCTGGCCTTGCAGAGCACAGCCCACACAATGAAAACCCCTGCTCGCCCACCTGATCGTCGCTAAGTTCCTAATTATGCCTAAGCGACCCTGTACAGCTGCAGCTGAGCGAACGTGAAATGAGTCATGACCACGCACCCCGCGTTGCCTTTAGCCGTTCCCATGCATCATTTCACCGGACCACAGGCTGTTTCCCTTATTCCATTTTATATACTAGGAAGCTGAGGCACAGAGAGGTTAAGCAACTTGTCTGAGGTATGGGATTCTGAAGTGGGAGAGGAGAGCACAAAGCGAAGCAGCCTGCCCCAGGGTCCCTGGTCTGAGCCACTGTTCTGTGATGGTGCCTCACGGTGTTGGTCCCAACAGGGCAACATGGGTGCCCTAGCAGAGCACACCCTCTCAGACGATGAGGGGTTCCTTGGGGGCACCCACTTGTCTCTCATGCCCAGGCGTGGTCTCCTCCCCGCCCCGGGGGGTGGTAATAGAGCTTCAGTGTTTCAAGATGAAAAAATTCTGGAAACTGGGTGCAGAACGGTGTGAATGCATTTAGCGCTACAGAACTGAGAAATCCTTACAAATACTTCAGATGGTTAAGTTTTAGGTTCTTCTTTTTTTTTTTGAAGATTTTATTTATTTATTTGTCAGAGAGAGCGAGCAAGAGTGAGCACAGGCAGACAGAGTCGCAGGCAGAGTCAGAGGGAGAAGCAGGCTCCCTGCGGAGCAAGGAGCCCGATATGGGACTCGATCCCAGGATGCTGGGGTCATGACCTGAGCCGGAGGCAGCTGCTTAACCAACTGAGCCACCCAGGCGTCCCAAGTTTTAGGTTCTTTACAATTAAATTTCTTTAAAAAATTTTTAAAAAAAGTCTCCAGCAAGGGAGTCTTCCTATTTTTACCACATTCCGCCATCAGCCCGAGGAGCAGCCTAGCAGATGGCCCCAGGCCCCCTCAGGTGTTAAGTAGGCATCAGGCAACCAATTATCCAAGCCTGGAAGTCCTCCTGTTCTCCCGTGCTCTCCACACAGCTGCCTCGCCCCTGCCTCTCTCTCGCCTCCGCAGAGAACTCAGGCATTGACAGAGGTGGACGTAGGTACCTGGCGTCTGGCCATCATCTCCCAACCAGACTGGTGGCAAACGGAGGGAGCCGCTCCGCTCCTCTCCTCCCCTCCGAACAAAGCTGTGGCCGAGGGGAGAGGGAGGGCAATGCCAGCTAACCTCTCAACTCTGCCGGTGCCATCAACACTGGCTTGGGTGCAGGGACTCCTTAACGCAGCCTTGGAGGTCAGTGCCCTGATGCTCCCAGGCTGCCAGTATGGATGGCAGGCGGGCCTCTGCCTCCCAGACTCTAGAGACACGCCAGGTCGACCCCCCGCCCACCCATATATCCTTTTGACGCAAAAGACCTCGACCCTCTGTCTCACCCCTGTGCTCTTAGAGCAATTTCCTCGGAAAGTGAGGCGTGGCTCACCCACTTTAATTTAAAACGGTCAGAGGATTTTGGTTCAAGGAAGGTCAGGTCTGGGGGGAGCCCTCAGGCAGCAGGAGTGAGTAGGGAATTACAGGGGTGCAGCAGAACGGTCACAAGGGCCCAGAGAAGTTGGGCTGCACACTCACGGCTGGGATCTCCTCAGATTCATGCCAGCAGCAGAGTTCTGCACCAACAGGTGGATCCGGAAACTTCTTCAGGTACCATTGCAACGGCTGGTTGTCCTGCTCCAGCAGGAGGCTCAAGAGGACCCCAGACTCAGTCAAAGATTCCATCGCTCCCCACGGCTCCTCCTCCCCAGGGAGCCCAGGTCCTGGAGCTCTGGTTCCCGACTGTGCCCTCAGGATGAAAATAATCAGCCCGGTAACGCAGAGAGGCAAACTGCTGGCTTCTCGGCAGAGGGTCTGTGTGACCCTTACTGGCCTCCTTCTGTCTCCCAGAGCTCCGTTTCCAGCACGAAACCTCCCAAGTGGGAGGGTGTGGTCAGCACGGCTCTCGGGACACGCTGGCCGGCCAGTGTCCCATGGCCAGGCTCTGCTTCACCCCACTTTGGCTCCAACAAGGTGGCTGGTCTATGGGCTGAGGGTGACCCAGAGGGGATGCGGTGGGACCCCTCCTCCTGGTCAGTGTGGACAACCACTCCAAGAGGCCAGCTGAGGCCAGAAGACGCAGACGACACGGCAGGTGCACGGGGCCAGCTGGAGGGCTCCGGACAGCAGCCCCTGATGGACACGCCGCGCAAGAAGAGGATGACCCCACAGCCAGGTCCAGGGGTGCACCCCACTAGTTCCTCACACCCCGCTCACAGTTGGTCAGAAACTCCGGGGAGAGAATGAACTCCCGGCTTCCCAGCGCCGTCTGGCCCGTCCCAGAAGACAGCCCGTTCACTGTGCAATCTCTCCGCTGGGCGGGCACTGGTCCCTATGACTCACAGCCCTCTCCCAGGCAGAGCGGCCACCAGGGGCTGTGGCGACAAGGCCTGTTCTCACCCCCACCCCTACACACACACTCCTTTCCTTCCCCAGAATGTGCTCTCCTGAGCTGACCAGCAAACAACTTCTTTGTTAGAGCCGCCTGTGGCAGGGGGGAGGCAGGGTGGGTGGGTGGGCAGGGCCGGAGTCCTACACATGCCTCAAGTTACAGGATCTGGGTGATGGTACTGGCCAACGTCCTCCAGTAACCCCTTGGCCTAGTCTGGCCTCCCCAGCAGATGTTTCCTGCAATGGAAAGTAGCTGGCCAGGGCTCTGGGGGGAGGGGAGGAGGGGAAGGGAGGGGGAGGTGCCAGGGGCACGGCTGCTATGATGAAATCTGAAATTGGAGACGCTAATAGCCAGGGACTTCTGGAGCACACTCCTGTCACTGCCCCACCGGTCCACGGACCTCCCTGTGCATCGCACCAGCAAGGGGACCGGAGTTGGGCTCCTCTCTCCCCGGATGTACTGGTGGGGAGAAGTTGGGCAGATTGCCTGGAGAAGTTGAGGTCACCAGTTCCGGGGACCCTCCCCTGCCTCCAGCACTAGCAGGAGGGGGAATCCAGGCCAAGGCTGCTCCTCAGACCCTGAGGGCCAACTAGCAATGCTAAGACCAGAGACTCTGGCCCCAGCAGGGTTTAAAAGGAAACAGCGCGAACTTAGGGAAGCAGAGGAAGGAGAGTCAGGCCAGTGGGGCCAGAAAGGGATCTAGACAGAGAAGCCAGGGCAGCAAATGCATAGCACTGGGACTGGGAAGACATGGGTCCCCAGGAAAAGTTAGACCTTTGAAACAAATGGGGCACCTGCCTCACCCTCCACAGCAATGCCCTCCGTGTAGCGAGGGTCCCAAGCCCGCATGTGATGAGGACTGGTGCCTCTTAGGAGATTCTGAGGTCTGAACCAGCAGGACTCCAACACGAGCGGACTCTAAACAGAGCTAACGAATGCACTGAAAATGGAAATCCTGGGGGCGCCTGGGTGGCTCAGGGGGCAAAGCATCCGACTCTAGTTTTCGGCTCAGGTCGCGATCTTGGGGTCACAAGACGGAGCCCGTGTCAGGCTCTGCACTCCGCGGGGCGTCTGCTTGAGATTCACCCTCCTTCTCCCTCTGCTCCTCCCCTTCTCTCTCTCTAAAAATAAAGCTTTAAAAAATGGAGATTCTTGACTCCCCAAAGATTCTGACTCCGAGGAACCCAGAGTCAACTGGTTAAACGGTGTTAGGAAAAATAGACAAGGAGTCTGAATCCTTCCCCAAACTCCTCTCTCTCTCAACATCTGCACACTGGACCCAGCCTCTCGGCCTCCACTGGTACCCATGCAGCAGAGTTCCTCCATCAGGTTTTCATCCTCGCCAGGAAGGATCTACGCCTCTAACAGCTCTGGCTTCTACAGCAGAGCATGACCTGCTGCTCAGAAACCCTTTACCAATGTACACGTTCCTTATATCCCACTCCTGTTCCTCCATACACCGCATCTGACGTGTGCATACCACCCAGATCCCCAACTCCGTATGCACTTCTTGGTGCTCGATCCTTGCCAACACTCCATACCATACACTCAAGCTTCTCTGCTCTGTGTACAGCAGCCCTATCCTTGGCACTGTAGGATGGGAACCCTGGCAGTTCCATTTTCTGGGGTGACCAAAATGCCTCTCTTCTTGGGCCATACCAGACCCCGAGATCTAGGCAGTGTATGGACCACGAAAGCTGAATCCTTCAAGCAATTCCGGAAATATTTCTGTATTGCTATGGGCCTGGTGGCTATAGTTACTGGGTGAGACAGAGTCAGGACACACCCAAGAGAGATAACCCCAGGAGACAAGTCTCAGTGCTCAGCCTTTGTCTCCTACACCCCCCACGATGGACTGGGCTGGGCAGGGCAGGGCGGCAGGCAGCTCCCGGCCTGAGGAGAGGGCATTGACCCTGAGCTAAACATTAACTGCATGGCAAACACTGGGAGCTGGAACCAAATGGTACCCCCTCCCTGGGTACAACACCGGAGGGGTGGGGTCGAGGAACCCAAGAGAAAAACAGATGGATTTTGGTGGAGTAGTAGACCCACCTGGGAAGAAATCAATTAAGACCTTCAAATCCTGGCCTTCCAACCAAAGCCAGGTAGGGAGGAGCCAGATGTGGGGCTGGGGGCGGGGAGGGTGGCAATGAGCCGAGAGAGGACAGAGACGCAGGTGGGACAGCCTCACGCAGAAAGGTAAAGAGGGGAGTGAGACTGGCCTCATCGTGGGAGCGGGGACCACTCTGGAGAAGGTGAAGGATGGCAGTCCGGGGAGCGGAAGTCAAGAGACTGGGGAGACGGGCAGAGCTGACGGAAGCACACGGGGCTGTAGGCAGCAAGTCCTGTCTCTGGACTTCCACTTTCTATGCTGTCCCCCTAATGTCCCCATTTCGTGCCCACAAGGCTTTGTTCTCTTGCTCTCAATCTCATGCCGGCAGACCTGCTTGGTCATCCCACAGGACTGGCACTATCCCTTCCTCCCCATCAAAAAAGCCAGCACCCCCATCCCGGGGCATCGAGGGGAGCTTGGGCTCTAAGTCTCTCCCAGCCGCCAGGGCCTAGGCTCCTAACTTAGGACCTCAGACAAGCTGCTTCTCTGGGCTGCTATGATGACTGACCGCTCAGGAAGGGGTGAAGCCGATGAGGACAGTTACCTGTGTCCACACAAGGCAAGGCACCAAGCAAGACTCGTGACCGCTTCATCCAAGATGCAAGCCTACTGAACCCAACAGGGGTCATCTCTGGGGGACAGAATGCACCCCCCTCCCACCTCCAACCTTGCTCTTGGCTTCCTACTGAAACTAAAGCCCCGTTTGTGCTTATCCCACCACTTCATGTCTACTGGGGCTGCGTCTCTCAAGCTGGGAGCCTTGATGAATAAAGCTGGGATCATCAGGCACCTGGGTGGCTCAGTGAGTTAAAGCCTCTGCCTTTGGCTCAGGTCATGATCTCAGGGTCCTGGGATCGAGTCCCACATCGGGCTCTCTCTGCTCAGCAGGGAGCCTGCTTTCCCCCCTCCCTCTGCCTGCCTCTCTGCCTACTTGTGATCTCTGTCAAATAAATAAATAAAATATTAAAAAAAAAAAAAAGCTGGGTTCATCAAGTAAGTTGGCGGGGGGGGGGCACAAACGTAAGGAGGCATGGATACAATCAAGCCTGGGAAGGTCTTTTTTTTTTTAAGTTTTTTTTTAAGATTTTATTCCCTCCATGGTCCCCGCTCTTCAGGCCAGAGTGGTCTGCCATCCTGGTGACAGCTCCTCCCGGGCCAGGTTAGGTGAAAGTCAAATGTGGAACAACGAGATGGCAGCTCACACAGTCAGAATGGCTAAAATTAACAAGTCAGGAAACCTTGACAGATGTTGGCGCGGAAAGCAGAACCCTCTTCCACTGCTAGGGGGGATGCAAGCTGGTGTAGCAAGTCCACAACACAGGACAGAAGTTAAAATAGAGCTACCCTACGACCCAGCAACTGCTCTACTGGGATTTTACCCAAAGGATATAAACACAGTGATTTGAAGGGGCACGTGCACCCCAATGTTGATAGCAGCAATGTCCACAAAAGCCAAACTATGGAAAGAGCCCAGACATCTGTCCATTGACAGATGAATGGATAAGGAAGATGTGGTATCAATACACAATGGACTAGTACTCAGCCAGCACAAAGAATGATGTCTCGCCATTGGCAATGATGTGGATGGAACTAGAGGGTATGAGGCTAAGCAACAGAAGTCAGTTAGAAAGACAAACACCGTATGACTTCACTCTGTGGAATTTAAGAAACAAAACAGATGAACATAGGGGAAGGGAAGGAAAACTAGAATAAGATAAAATCAGAGAGGGAGAGAAACTGTAAGAGATTCTCAACTCTAGGAAACAAACCGAGAGCTGCTGGAGGGGAGGGGGGAGAGGGGACGGGGTAACTGGGTGATGGACACGGAGGAGGGCGCGACGGACTGAGCGCGGGGAGCTGCATGCCACTGACGGGGCCCTGAATTCTGCCTCTGAAACTAACAACGCGATGTATGTTAATTATACGGAATTTAAATTAATTAGTGAATATTTATCACAAATTCCACCTCTGAAAGGAGAATAGTGGAATCTTGCCCCAGGAAATTACAGAAGTCTGCCATGATCCCTATGCTTTGTGTTATTCTGGCTAGAAAAAGAAACACAAGTATCAGAGGCAGGGAAAAAAAAGCAAAATGTGGAAGAGAGGAAGGTAAAGGAAGGGGTTGGGGAAATGCTGGGTGGGCTTCCTTCCCAGCAGACCCAAGCCACTCAACAACCCCAGGTGTTCTCTCAAGGGTCAGCAGCTCCGCCAGGACGCCCGGTCCGCGAGCTGACCAGGACACGTGTGACTGTCCCGGAGCTGGGATGACAAAGCCTTTGCAGAAGGATGGCCCCTTAGGCAGCAACCCAGCTACAGTGCTCCCCTGAGTGTCAAAGAGGGCTGTTGGCAGCGCAGAGAAGGGGGGATGGGGCAACACAGAGGCCAAGTTAAGTGCCTTCTGGAAAACTGTGGATGTATTATTGGAAGGCAGTGCTAGGGAGCATGAGGCTTCTGCTCGCAAGAGCACAAACACATACGGGGGTGTCAGCCCCCCCAAGGGTGCAAGCGCTGGGAAGATTGTGGGGACCCCACACCATGGACCCCGAGTCACGTGGCTCTGGGGAAACCCCCAGGTGGTAGCTTCCTGAGCAGGGCAGGACAACGGTGCCTAGGGGAACCACCACACTCAGTCCTGTGCTACAGATAGGCTCGCTGACAACATCCAAGTGGTCAGAGATGGGGGTGACACTAGCTGTGTGGGGCAGGCAGCACCTTGCTTCCTCCACAGACACCCAGAAGCTGGCAGTCCAAAGCCAGGGTATCGTCTTGGTCTCGGGGGGAGAGCAGGGTTTTTGCGGGAGCAGCAGCCCGAGGCTACCTGAAGCCAGCCTTTCTAGGGCTTTTCCTGACACACCAGCTGCTCCTTTCCCTCCCGATGTGAAAACACATGCAGACAAAGTGGAAAGAGAAACTAGCCCCTGACACCTGCAATTTAGGTCCCCCCCTGTCCCCTCTCGTCCTCCCAGAGTCTCCCTACTATTTCCCTGCCCTTCCTCCCCATCATTCCGTTCTGCAACCCGTCCCTGCCTGCCCCAGGCTTCCACCGAGGAAGCAGAGCAGGACCCGGGCACATGGAAGGAGCCACTTCTGCCTGCAACGTGGAAACAGCCAAGGAAAAGGGAGCCACAAGAAGACATTTCTGGATGGGCCGCCTGGAGTCTGCGAGAACCCCAGAGCGAGAGCACGCGCCCCAGAGAGGGGGCTGTTAGGGGCAGCGTTTAGTCCCTTGTGCACTTGGTCTCTGAGTTAATGATTTGTGCCAAGTGGGGAGTCAGTCTGTCATGCTTCCGTAATTTATTCGGGGTGAGGGACGGGAGCTGGAGGAGACACTGACCATCTGTGAGTCCCAGGAAGGCCTGCAAGATGACCTTGCGTGGGGGCCCATTGCGCAATCAGGGAGGGTCTCCAGCGGAAGGGCTCAGGCAGGAAGCAGGTCTGGCCACTCTCAGCTCCTCTGCCGTCTCCCCCTTACGTGTCGTCAGAGCCCCTGAGTTCTGGGCCCTTGTGGTGACTGGCATCCATTCCTGTCCCTCACTCTGCGAGGGCTCAGGGGCCTGCTGGGATGTGCAGGGGCAGAGGGAAGCCCTGAGGTGACAGAATAGGGAAGCCACAGAGGGGAAGGAAAAACTGCGGGCTGGTATCAGAGAAGGAGGGCGAGCCAGCCCCAGAATGGAAATCAGAGAAAGGAGAGGAGGAGCCAGAGACAAAAGGGCCTGGAGTCAAGGAAAGGGAAAGCGAGCTGGAACAGAAGAGCCTGACTGAGAGAAAGACCATGACAAGGAGGGGGGGGCCTGCATGTCCAAATTTGGCTGTTTCAATGGGCTAACATGTCTGCAGCCACCTGTTTCCTGTTCCCTCTGGGGCACTAATTTTGCAATGCCGCTCAGAGCGGTGGAGGCTTTCTCAGGCAAAGGATGTTAGAGGCCCCACATAGCTCCCAAGAAAGTGCCCCCCCCCCACAGAAGCAGCTTCTATCACCTCCAGGATTTGAGCTCTAAGTGGCGCGGGGGCTGAAGACCATGGCAGGTCTAAAGGGAAGGGCTGCGGAACCAGGGGGCGTCGTCTGGCTTCTCCCCGACACAGGCCACCTCGGCCCACCTCAGTCTACAGCTCAACCCCGTCAGTGCAGCCCTCCAGCCTCCGCCTCAGGTGCGCTGGGTTGGGTGGGCAGAGCTCCCCAGGGACAGGCAGGGCTGCTGAGCAGCAAAAGGTCAGAAGCCACAGGGCTGACCAGGCATCCCTGAGCCGTGTGTGAAAATATCCCCCTACCCCACCCCACCTCACCCTAGGATCAGAAACAAGCCCCTACATGAAGTGCAAGCCTCCCCTCCCCCCAAGGCGTGCACAGCACCCCTCGCTCCCAGCCACCTT
This sequence comes from Mustela nivalis, assembly GCF_964662115.1. NCBI lineage: Eukaryota > Metazoa > Chordata > Mammalia > Carnivora > Mustelidae > Mustela > Mustela nivalis. The sequence continues at coordinate 26,305,586 of NC_139028.1, read as the reverse complement.
CTCCCCCACCCCTTCCACATGCCCGTGAGGCCCCCTGGGGTACAGCCTGGCCAGGGGTAGCGGGCAGTGGTACCTGCATGATCAAGCAGACCAAGTGTGGGGAGCGCCAGGCCCTGGGCGGGAAGACGGCGGCCTGAGGCCAGGCCCTCTGCGGCCCAGACCCAGAGGGCAGAGTGCAGTGCTGCCGGATGGCTGAGACCTCGGTCAGCTGCTCTCTGGGCGGGGGCGGGAGCGGGGGTGGGAATGGGGGGGTTCAAAAAGCTGCCGCCAGTCTGTGTGGTGGGGGCTGTGGGCCTGGACGGGACAGCTTAGTCCACAACACAAGTTCTGGCTACGGAGTGGCTGGGTGAGCCGCCACCACGGACGACCCCAGGCTACACCTGCACAACAGACCCAAGAGCAGTGGTTGTCTTCTAGAAGGCACACGCCTCTTGGGCTAGCTGAGGGGGGCCTTGGGGCAGAGGTCAAATTCCGTTACATGGAATGGCCTCTCTACTATCAGAGAAAAGTCTGGCTGCATTTTCCCCACAATGTCTCTACTAAGGGAAGGAAACCTTGGTCCTAATTTAGGCCCCAGAGCTGTCCCCATCCCAGAATTCCGTGTGGTCTCTGGATGCCTCCCCGGCCTGGTCCCCTCCCCTGGGACTGGAGGAGCCCTGCCCACAGGTGTAAGGGAGGATAGGGAGGGCCATCCCTCCTTGGTCTGTCCTGAATCAAAGCCTCCTTCACCAGCAGTCCTGCCCTGCTGCAGAGAGGATAACCAGTGTGTTTGGTCTTTAGGGGCGGGGGGCCAGCCAGGGGCCCATCAGCTGGTTCAAGCCCCTGAAGCAGCCCCAACGCACTCCGCCCCTCTCCATTCCGACGGCTCCCACCCCCCGACCCCCACCACACCCGCTTCCCATGCACCCACCCGACCAGAAGAGAAACAGGGATACTTACATTATACCAACTCTGGCTTTTCTGAAAGGACAAAATAAGAGAAGGTACCATTAGTCAGGGAAGGGCTAGCGGGAATGGCCAGGCTAGGCCCGGCCTCCTGAGGGAAGGTTACACAGACAGCAGAGGGCGGGCAGGGAAGAGGAACCCCAATGCAGCTGAATGCTTCCCAGGTGGCTGCTCGAGAGGGGTCCTCCTTTCTCAAGACAGATCCAGAAAGGAGGCCCAGGGCAGGTCCATGCTGGAAGCCTCACCAAGGTCGGGGCGGCAGGCAGCGGCAGCACCAGCCAGAGCTCAGCTGGAAGGGAGTCGGAGCCCCATCACGAGGTTCTCTGATGGGGGGAAAGGATGCGCGGCAGGCATCCGAGACCCAGTCCCCAGATGGGCCCTGACCAGAAGCAAAGTGCAGACGGAGACCAACCCAGCCTTCCGCCCCAAGTCAGCCCCTCTGCACAAGGCAGGAGGGGACCCTTCTGGAAAAGGAAGAGAAGGGGCTGCCTGGAAACCTCTTCCAGATACATTCTCGGGGAGCAGAGGAGGCCATTTCTCCTTCCACTCCACAACTGGCCGAGGAGGTGAGAGAGGCTGGGGAGTACCGGGGGCTCTGCCCCGGCAGGAAGGTCGAAACACATCATTGCTAATGGTGCCTCCAGCTTCGAGGTGCTGTCATTCTGTTACCCACAAAATCAAGACTCCGGGCCAGCTCCAGAATTCAGGTGCTCTCGGCTCGCGGCCCTGGGCAAAGGTGACTTGTTTTCATGGCAACTGAGAGGCGTGGCTGACACTGTGCTCTGTCTACCTCCAATCTCTATGGCCAGGAGTCCTTTATGCACACCCCACTTGGAAGACAGACAGACAGGCAGATAGGAGCGCGCACACACACACACACACACACACACACACAGAGCTGCTGGACCCCAACCCTTGAGGTGCTGATCCAACAGTTATAGACTGGAGATGGAATATTTTTGGTACTAAGAAGCTTGCCAAAGGCATTAACTGCAGCGAGAATCACTAGGTAGGGGAAACCGTGTCTGCATGTCAACAACTACACACAGGGCTGGGGATTCTGGGCCCAAATGCAACCTTCACCGCCTCCCACCTTGTCTAACAGGTTCAGACTCCTAAGGGAAAGAAAGGTCATTCACGGGCTCAGAATGTCAACTGGGAGCATGTCTGGTGGGGGTAAAGGGCAGGTGACTAAAGCGTGGTCTTGCAACCTCCCCCTTGGCCAGCTCTCTCTCTCTCCACCAGAAGAACTCTCTAGATGCTCTCCCCATAGTCGCTTCCCAACAAAGGCTGTGACTATGGCCCATCTGCAAGCCACATGCTCAAACCACGGCCTTACCCTCTCCTCTAATCCAGAGGTCTTAGCGGGGAAAGGGGCCCCATCTGACTACTTACAACCAACTGTTGCCCTGCTGAGGGAGCTACAGTCACAGTCTTCACCTGCAAACATCTGGCGAAGGCCACCCGTACCTGGAGGAGAGGGATGGGGCACAGGCTGCGTCTGCCCTGACCTTCACCTTGGGAGGTCTTCGCTCCTGGGGCCTGCCCTGAGATCACATGGCACGAGGCTGTGCAGGCATTCCCTAAGCCCCATCCCCCAGAAGTGGAGAGGTGCGGTCAGCCTCCATGGCTCCTCAGGTCCCAGCACTTCATCAACCCGAAGCCAGGCCCTCAGACACCTGCTTCACAGCTGAGAAAATGCTCTGTCACCTGCCCCCTGGCTCCTTACCCCACTGTCCTGGCTTTCACGGAAGACCCCAGGAGGGAAGGGGGAACAGGAATGAACGTGGGCTGGGTGTGGGGACCCAAGAATCTTTATGATCATTCCTATGTGGTGTTCTCGCCCCTGCCTAAGGTACACAGAAGAAGTAGATTTTTTTCTTCCTGTACTGCCACACAGCTATGCGTGCTTTCTGAATCTGCTTCGAACAAAGGGCTTCAGAGTGACAAAGAGCCTTGATCACGGAACCCGTGTCCCATCTCTGTGGGACACCTTTGTGTGTGATATTTGCTCTTCTGGAAAGGGGTGGCAGGAGAAGAATTTGTGCTCCCAAGTACTGAAATGTGAAATGTACCATCAAAAGCGAGGACTTCTGTCTTCTCCCTCAGCGTGAGACTCTACCCCAAGCAGCCATCTCCAGGCACAATGGGAGAACCTCTGAGGAAAATGCCCCCCGCCCCCCGCCCCGATCCATAGTAGCTCCTGAGAACACGCACTGTGGGCGCGGGTCTCTGAACTCTGACCAGCCTCCTGGAGGCAAATTCCACCCTCGTGGCTTTGCTCTCCCAGGGCTGAGTGCCCAGCTCAGGGAGGTAGGGAAATCAGAGGGAGCTCCCAGGCCCCGGTGCAGCGAGAACAGAGGTGTCCCCTGACATGAGTTAGGCTATCTGCCTTTGCAGGTTCCCTGAAATGCCCCTCCTCTGCAGAGAAGGCCAGAAGCATGGGAAAAAACAGAACTAGGCATGGGGGTGAAGGCTTTTCTGACAGGTCATAAATGGATTTGGCCAGAAAGGGCGTCAAGGAAAGTATACTCAAAGACAGTGTGGAACACATTTCTATCACCTCCTGGAAAGGGTCTCAAGAACAAGCACTAAAGGAATGCAAGGCCCCTAGAGACAGACCCATGTTCCCTAAAAACATCTCCCCAGTGCAAAGGCTCCTGGAGTTGGGAAGATGGGGACAGGGGGACCAGAGGAGGGGGAGAGAGGAGCTCTACTTAGAGGAGGTCAGAAATAAGAGAGACTTCTTACTTTGATCAGGTTAAGTCTGTCATACTGGAAAGAAAACCACAGAAATTAGAATTGAAAGACAAGTCAAAAGTCAAGGGGAGAGGAGCAGCAAAGCCACTGAGCCGGGATGACACAGCTCAACCAGCCTGGAACCAGGGTTCTGGGGGGACCTCTGCAAGGGCCAGCCTAGAGCAGGAGCTCCTGGCCACATGTAGCGGCCGCCTGCTCCCCCTAGTGGCCTCAAGCCAGCACTACAGAGCAGAAGGTGGGTGGTGGCAGGAACTCAAGGGGTTTCAGGGAAGAGGAAAGAAGCCATGACCATCTTCTAGCCCGCTGCTCTGGGCAGGGCTGCTGCACCCAGGAAGGGTCAGCCTCCGCAGTCTAGTTAAAGATTCACAGGTGTGGGGCCTTACTGATTCCTTAGCATGATCCCCTACAGATTAACACGAGGAAATGGAGGCTCTGGGGAGGGGAGACAGATACAGCAGGACACCTTGGCTCCAGGGACAAGGGGGAACCCTCTCCTGCTTGCCTGGAAAACACAGGAGGTCTCCTCCTCTGTGAGGTGGACGGGAGGCACTGAGGGAGGTGGCCTGGCTGGGTAGCGACGGCCGTTCTGGCTACCACATCCCTTGCCATGGATATGTTTGGTCAACCTGAGACAAGCATCTACCTAGAGGGTGGGGGGAGGGGTATCCCCACCTCACCTCTGCAGCTCTCCAAACCAGGGGACTCCCAGACTATGTGTCTGCCTCCCCTGAGCTCTTCAAAGGGAAAATAAAACCCAGCCCCCTTCACCTTCTCCCCTGCCCCATCACCTCCTTATGAAAGGGGGGGGGGCACGATTAACTTGAAATTCACCCTCAGCTCGTGGTCCCTTCTTTATGCCACATTTTGCCTCTCAGGGCCCCAGCCTGGCTTCTAATAGCCAGGTTTGGTTTGTGGACAACTTAGGCATGTGTCTTCTCTCCCCTCCTAGACTGTGCGCTGCCCAGGGCGGGTAACTGGTCTTTACGATTGCTTCCCAGAGAAGAGCTGCCATTCAGCAGGAGAAGTTTAAAAATTCTCCTTACTGAGGGCTCGCCTCCACCCAGCACCTGGCAGAAGAGGCACCGGCCCCCCGCGGGTGGGGACTGCCGGCCATCAGTAAGGTTTGCCTCTGCCACTGAGTGCCTTGCTAGGCATGGGGGTAAGAGGGCCAGAAGCCTGTGGCTTCACCTTGGGATGGAAAAGTGTGCAAAGTCCGTAGGCAGGACCAGAGGGATGGAACAACCTGATGCGTGTGTCTGGCCACATGGGTGCTGTCCCCAGCCAGAGGGCTGAGGCGCCGGGGGTGTGTGTGTGCTGGCGGCGCAGAGAACTCCCTCACACAGGGCGAGCTCCTCTCCCCCTCCCTACAGCAAGCAGCCACCGTCCCAAGTCCTCAGAGGCAAGCTTTTAGCCTGAAGGTCACAGACTCTAGGATTAGCCCTGAAGTCTCTTGTTCTTCTCTCAGGAAAGAGAACAGCTGTTCGCCCTCCTCCTCCTCCCCAAAACACTTAGAGAGGCTCAAGACTATTATTAAGCCATTCCTCTGCTTTTTCTTCTCCGGGCGACATCCCACCTCCTTTCCCCCGTGGGGATTATTTCCTGAGCCCTGCTGTTCTAAAATACCTATGGCTCTCCCTGTACTCCGAGTTCTGCTCGGACCTCTGAAATCCCGGGGGCCGGGGGCCCGGGGCCGGGCGGACGCCGGCACTGACTCCCTGACCGGGCTGCATTGCTGCGAGGCCTGGAAGGGGCCACCACCCACGTCCACCAACTGCCAGATGTCAGCACCATGCCCTTCTGGGAGAACAGTCCCGCTCTGATCACAGTTCAGGGTCCTGAGAACACCAGAGGCCATGAGGCTGGGCAGTGGGCAGGTAGAGGGAGGGAGGGTGCCAGGTGCAGCTCCTGAGGTCGCTCTACCGCACTGGGGACCTCCCTATGGGCATCTGTCGCCCTCAGTCATCTTGTCCGGGGAATCGGGACTCACCCAGCAAAGCAGGTATAAGGGACTCTCAGGACCTGAAGCCCCTCTGGATGGGGCCTCCCTTCCCCAAAGCAACAAAGGAAGCCCCGGCAGGACTCTGCTTCTAGATGGCTCCATGTAAGGAGGGAAGAGATTCCCAACCCAAGGCAGTGTTCGGGGAGCAGGCAGAGAACGGGGAGGACGGGAGACAGGTCTGTTCTCCGACTCTGGGCGCAAGAGGAATGGTCCCTCAGTAACGTCAAGCCAGCCTGCTACGGGGCAGCAGGGCCGGCCCTTCTGGGAAAGGGACCAAGCGAGACATGGGCCAGAGTGGGCGGGGGCGGAGGGAGGGGGTGCAGAGCACTACAGACAATTCAACACCAGAGGGGAGACCAAAGACAGAGACAAAAGATGGCTTACTTTTGAGAGGCGCTTGTGAGACTAAGACCATGCATGCAAAGGAGGTATTTGGGAAATGGTGGGGAAGAAGAGGAAGAACAAGAAATCAAAAGACAAATCAGATGGGAAGCCAGCTCCCGTGCCTCCCAGGGGCCCCCTTCCCCTCCCCAGGGCCTGGGAGCCCAGCAGTAAACAGAAGCTTTTTGAAGGAGCATCTAGGCAAAGAATATCTCCTGCTTCCCAAAGGACTGGGGAGGGGATAAAATCTCTGGGGACCCATCTGTAGCCCAGGCACCCCTCTGGGGCTTATGCTATGCCTATTCTCAGGCAAAGGCCCGGGTCCTCGGGCAACAGCATCTTGGGAGGGACAGAGAGGCCTGGTCACCACCCTCCTGGCCAAAGGACTACTGGGTTATTACCAAAGGTAAGGCAGAGAGACAGCCAGGGTGGACGTTAAAAAACATCCCCCTTCCCGAGGACTCTCTTCCTGGCCCTGTTGTTGTCCCAAATCATGTTCCCTTCTACCCCAAATTTGAAAAAGGAAGCGGGACTAAACAGATGGTCCCTCCTGGTCCCCAGAGCACCCTTTCTCCAAATCTCAAGGTCCAGGAGGCTCCCTCGCCCCAAGAGAGAGAACAGTCAGCGTGGAATCCTGTAATGAGTTCCCTGGGGGGGCACTCCGAGGGCTGAGCTGAGAAGAGAACACTGGGCTAGGGTCAACCCTGCCTGTCCCACCCTTGCCTCACTGACACAAGGGTCCTCGGGGAAAGGTCTCCCCCCTTCGCCGCCCCCCCCCACCCCCCCTCCTCCGCACTGGCTTCCCTGCAGCCAGCTAAGGAGGAAGTGGAGAGGCCCCGGCGGCGGGGTCCAGCTCACCTTGGAATTTTTGCCTCCACTCCGGCCAGACTGTGAGGAGCAGCTGCGCTGCACGCCCTGCTCCGGCGTGGACGGGGACTTGTCCGAGGAGTGATCTGAGCCCTTCTCCACCATGGTGTCTCCGTCCGGGCTCTGCGGGGTTGGCGAGCGAGACCGTTTGCGGAGGATGGGGGAGCAGGCCGGCGTGCTGCGGTTTGAGTTACTGGCAGTGCTGCAGGGGCAGATGGAGAGAGGGAGTGGGGTGGGAAGGGAGGAGGAAAGACAGGCAGTCAGTGATTGAAGGCCAAAGCCGGGTCCCAAGGAGCCAGCTCAGGGAGCCAGGGTTGGGGCTGGGGAGAAACAGGGAGAGAAGGGCTACGGGCTCACGGCACCGTAATACTGCTGCTGGCCAGGAGGGGGCGGTGGTGTCAACGGGAAATGGAAATAGGACTAGAAGGGGTAAGTAGGGCAATTAGACATTTAGCTATTCATCCATCCATCCATCCGACCATCTGTCTGTCCATCCATCCAAATATTGTCAGAGTCCCTATTACATGCCAAGAGCCATCTCCAAAAAAGAATTTAGGAGCCGAAAGACGCATGAGAGATCATCTAATACTGCAGATCTGGTTTCGACATTTTGTTTTACACATATGTGCCTGTAAAAATGGTCAAAAATAATCCTACTTTTCAAAGCAGTCACGTGCACTCTATTTCGCTAGCTTCTTAAAACAATCCTCCACGGAGGTAGTAATGACAAGTGCCCTAATCCTTATTTTTAAAAATGAAGCCCGTGCACCCCAGAGAGGAGCTCAGATGTCCTCTGATCGCAGAGGCATTCGAAACAAAACCTGGGTCTCCTGACTTGCAACTCACACACACCAGAGTACTTCCTTGTAAGCCGTACTGCTCTCCGCGTCCCCTGCCCAGGGCGAAGACGAACACAGCAGAAGTTCTCACCTTCCAGAGTCCCTGCCACCCAACCGTGTTTCCAACAAGTATCTTATATGCCCCACGGTCCTGAACCCCTGCACACCAAGGCTTATAAGCTGTGTATTTACTGCTGGATACTGAGCTTCAGCTCTTGATGGAAAAGAAGGATAGAAGACAGAAGAGGGGAGGAAAACTGAATACTGTGACGTTGTAACAAGTGTTCGCTTTGGTCTGAGAGGACAGAGCAAGAGAAGTCAGGGACAAGGACAAGGTTAAGTGGGAAAGAGACAGGAGAAAAGGGAAGGAAAGCAAGGATGAGACTGCAAAGCCAAAGAAAGCATAAGGGCAGGGGTGGGGGCGGGGGGCAGATGAGAAGCCCAGGGTCTCTCTCACCCACTCAGTGGTCAGAGAGCAGGGCCAGGCTTCTGGAACAGCCCAGATCCAAGGCTGTGAGGGCCCCTTCATCCCAGCCTTCCCTAAGGGAGTGCCATGCTGGGTGGGGAACACAGTCATTTGCATGAAGATCAAGCTGTGACCTCAGATGTCCCATGGAACCCATTTGCAATGAAAACCATGTACGTGTGGACAGTGAAAGGTAAGACCTGAGGCTTTGCTTCACACTAAAACAGATCGAAGTTTTAGATCTCACTTAAAATACTAACAATACCCTTGATTTAGAGAAAAGAAGCTCTTTGAGTTCCCATCCCGTAACCATCTTTATCCTCTGACCCCGCCCCAACTCATTCACATGCAAACCCTGGAGAGAGGAAATTATGTTCCTTTTCCTGGTTCAGAAAAGCAGAGCCTTGGAATGGTGGCAAGGGGACGGTGGGACACGGCCTCCAGAAGGAGGACTCAGGTGCTCACCAGTATTCCAAGGATTTTCTGTCTTCTAGGATTACTTAGCTAGAAGCATAGCCAGGAACTCTACTCCTCACCTCAAGGAGTTTGCTCACGGACACACCAGAGTGTGGACGACGGCTAGCACCGCCCGTCTCAGACCCAACACGCCCACAGCTCAGCTCCACTTTTTCCCTTCCGTAATGGGACCTCGAAACACATGGTGATCCCAAGTGCAGCAATGAAAGGAGATCTTATCCTCCAAACTCTCCATCCCCACTGAGAACAGGCTATCGAGGAGGGATTCAGTAAGGGGTGGGCCAAAAAATTCTAACCTGCAGGAAACTCACTCCAACTTGCCCCAAACCACATGAACCTCACACTCAATGGTCAAAATGTCTCTGAGATTCCCTCAACACCTAGTGGCCTCCTCTTAGCTGACCCACCATAAGCCATCCAAGGAGACCTGACTTTGGGCCTTCCATGCATCCGTCAAAACGTCAGTCAATAAACTTGTACAGTCCTTTGTCACTTTTTTCTCTGTGCTTTTAAGGCTACTGATCATCTGAGCTCTTCCTGAAGATCTCGCCTCCCCTTCCGGATGCCACACACCTCTTCCGGCCTCAGACGCTGGCTTCTCTTTGCTAACTCTACCCCAAGTGTGGTTCTTCCCCGAAGGTGAGTCCTTCCTTGCCCACACCATCTCCCGCTTCACAGGACTTCGCCTGTGCCTTGCAGCAGAAGACTCCCTCCCCGCCTGCTTCCGGCTCTCATCACTTGCTCACTTCAGCCCAGCAATCTGCAGCCGAGGGGACACTCCCTCCAAACCCACGTCTCACAAGCCCCTCAGACGGAAAGCCAAGCCTGCCATTGGTCCTGAACCTCTTCCCGCTATGGCCGCTTCTCCACAGCATTCTCATTCCCCGTCTCTGGGGCTGCAGACCCACAACTTCCATCTCACCTCGCAAAGAGCCAGTTGCTGGATCCCATCAATTCTATTTGCTGAAAGCTCTTTGCCACCCTTCCTTCCTCTCCCTCCAGGGCCCCTTGCGGAGCTTCTCCCCAGATGGTCTTCTAGGCAGTCTCTTTCTCTCCCTCCTCTCTTGGGCTCATTCACACCTCTGGCATTCAACCTTTCTGAATACAAACCTGATAGCATCTTTCTTCTGCCCCCCTCCCAGCATTCACATTAAAGTCTCCAATCCTCAAAATGGAATTCAAAGTTCTTGAGGGAAAATCATTTTGACACTTACTGTACCCTGGTACTTTGTCTCTCCTTACACAATCTTTGAGAGCTCTCGAGTATAGCCCTATATAACCTCCCCTGGTTTTCTTCCCACTCTCCTCCTCCTGGCTCCTGACTTCCACACCTATCACTACTTGAGTGTGAGGGGTCCCTCCCTCAACTCCCACCCCACCCCCGTATCTACCTACCAGAGTCCTACCCAGCCTTTAACACCCATCTCAAACCCCACCTTCTCCGAAAAGCTTTTCAAAGCCTCCGCCACTGAACTGGCTAGAGCATCTAACATATTCTGCCCAGTGCACGCTCTTGGAAGCACCCACCTGTGCCCCCCCCCCGCCCCCACAACACCCAGTGGGAGGCTCTCTAAGTGGTAGGGGCTCAGTACACGTCCACTGGATCGAATAGCATTCGAGTTTTAACAATCCTCATGGCTTTCCCAGTCCCCAGTATCCCGACAACTCCCAACCAAGTCTGTGCCTTCAACCTGCTAACAAAAATAGCTATACAGGTTTCTGAATGTTTATATGAGTTCCTGGCCTGATGCCAAGTGTTTATGATGCGATCGCCTATTGAGATCCCCCAGCCAATCTATGAAGTGTTAGTGGGTATTATTATTTGTCCCATTTTTCAGATGATAAAGCGAATTACTGACAGATTCAGTAACTCTCCCAGGGTCACCCAGACAGGTAAGTGGCAAGACTGGGATTGAAATGCAGGCCTGATGACAGAGCATGTTCTCAGAACAACACTGAGTAATCCTTCTCGGCTGGGTGAACAGATAGAGAAGGATGGATGGGGTGGTGGTGGATGGAAAGAAAAGAAGGAATCAGCTTCTTGCCTCCAGTTTTCAATCCAGTATCTATTTTGCTATCAAAATGAACTTTCTAAAAAGGGATTTTGCAATTCTAACCATCCCCTCCCCTGGTTCAAAGCTCTCTATGGTTTCCTATCCCCTTAGAAGAAAGCCTGTTCTCCGAACTATGGCACAGAAGTTTCTCGAAGGTCTTGAGGATCACCCTTGGCTACTCCTCCCAGAGGACCCCCTCCCCGCCTCAGCCATCCAGGACTAATGACAGATCCTGGTGCCATGTTGTCTCCCTTCCACATTTGTCAGTGTCTCTCATTCTGAAAATACCATTTCCCCCTCCAAGCACTCTTCCAACATTTACTGTTCAAGACTAAACCCAACTACTCCCCCATCACACTCCCCCCATGCTCTGACCCCTCACTATACAAGAAGACACCTTCAAAGCTGTAGTTCTAACTCAGCAAAATCACCACTAGATGTGCTACGTAGCTAATACTCTTTTAACAGGTACTCCGTTATCCAGCTCAGTCAGTTAAGTGTCCAACTCTCGATTTCACCTCAGGTCATGATCTCAGGGTCGTGGAGTGGAGCCTCCTTAGGATTCTCTCCCTCTGCCTTTCCCCCTATATTCATGCTCTCTCTAAAAATAATAATAATGATAATAATAAATAAGTAAATAAAAGGTACCCCACTATCCTACAGACTTTGGACGTCCTCCTGAGCAAACAAAACTAATTCCCATGTAGCTCATAACCCTACACTATTGCATCTTTCGAGCAAACTTCACGGTGTGCCATGAGTCTGATTCTGCCACTATTATTAATAATAGTATTACACTGGGTTTCAAAATCTTGGGAATTTATTTTTTTTTAAGATTTTATTTGTTTATTTGACAGACAGAGCTCACAAGTAGGCAGAGAGGCAGGCAGAGGTTGGGGGGGAAGCAGGCTCCCCACTGAGGAGAGAGAGCCCAATATAGGGCTCAATCCCAGAATCATGGGATCATGACCTGAGCCGAAGGCAGAGGTTTTAACCCACTGAGCCACCCAGGTGCCCTCAAATCTTGGGAATTTAAAACAAAAAAGGACCTTAGATTTTCTACAGAAAGGGCAGGAAGACTGGCATTGGAGGAGCTACTAGACTATGACCCCTTTCAGAATTTAGAATACAACCAGCTTGTCACTTGACATATAAGAAACCTAAGAGGGAGGTTAATAAATTCCTGGCTAAAAATTAACAGGACAGGAAACAACATGTGTTGGAGAGGATGTGGAGAAAGGGGAACCCTCTTACACTGTTGGTGGGGATGCAAGTTGGTGCAGCCACTTTGGAAAACAGTGTGGAGATTCCTGAAGAAATTAAAAATAGAGCTACCCTATGACCTGGCAATTGGGGTATTTACCCCAAAGATAGTGAAAAGAAGGGCCATCTCTACCCCAAGGTTCATAGCAGCAATGGCCACAATCACGAAACTGTAGAAAGAGCCAAGATGCCCTTCAAGAAACGAATGGATAAAGAAGATATGGTCCATATAATACAATGGAATATTACGTCTCCATCAGAAAGGATGAATACCCAACTTTTGTATCAACATGGACGGGACTGGAGGAGATTATGCTGAGTGAAATAAGTCAAGCAGAGTCAATTATCATATGGTTTCACTTACTTCTGAAGCATAAGGAATAACACAAAGGACATTAGGGGAAAAAAAGGAAAAGTGAATTGGGGGAAATCAGAGGAGGAAATGAACCAGGAGAGACTGGGAATCAAACTGAGGCTTCAGCGGGGGCAGGGGGCAGTTAGGTGAGCCTGGCGGCGGGTACCAAGGAGGGCAAGTATTGCATGGAGCACTGGGTGCAGTACATAAACAATTCATCTTGGAACACTGAAAAAATCAAATCAAATAAAAAAAAAAAATGCCTGACCAAGGTGATAGGCCTTCATACCCAGATCTCCTGAGCCACAAACACTTACTAGGCACCTGGCATCATCCTAGGTATTCAAGTCCATAAGGGTGAGTAAGAAAGGACCCTTGTCCCTGGGACATTATAATCAGGAAGAGCTAGACATGCATTTTTTTCCTTCTAACATAAGCCAAAGTGGCGAGACAGGGAAGAGTCAGGGACTCTTCTCTAGACTTGAGGGATCAAGAAAGGCGTCTTCGGCACAAGAAAGGATATGGCACTTGAGACTAGAGTGGGGATCTAAATAATGTGTTAAGAGTTAGCCAGGTACAGGGGCACAGTCATAGGAGGGAAGAGAATGTTCCCAAGCAAAACAAAACAAAACAAACAAAAAACCAGTATAAACAAAGGTGTGAAGGCCTAAAACAGCACAGAATACACAAGAGCATTACAAAAAACTGTGTGTCACTGAAGCGTAACACACTAAAGCCTGTGCTTCTAAGATTGCTGTAACTGTCACGTTTCCCCAGTAACAGGAGCACTGAGACCGCCACCAGCCACTTGTAAGGCACTCAGTGCAGGGGGGCCCAGGGGCCGTTCACTCAGCTCCCCTCTCTCCTATCTTTAAGACTTCCAACAAAGACTTTTTCATTCCTCTCCTGGTTACCTTGCTAACAAACAGTGCTTCCATAAGTCTAACCATTAATCTTACCTCCTACGCTCAGGCCTGGGTGAAGTCCTTGAGAAATGGATACGAAAAGAGGACGAAGGCTCTTTGGGCTCTCCGTGGCATCTCCGTCCTCGCCTGACACGTGGGAGCCCGTAACCTATGCTCTTTTCCCACCCTTACAGCCGGGTGGGGGGTCCTGCGGGCACCAGCAACCTTTGTCCACAAGCCAGCTCCCTGAGCGGCCATCCATACGTTCTTCAGGACTCGGAGCAGAGGGGAATAGTTAGGCGGTGTCCCCGTGTTCCTCATTCAAGTTCACTTGTGTGCCTTCAGCGTAACCATTCCTGCCACAGAGATTGCAAGGCCTGTGCCTGTCGCTCTGCACCTGAATCTCCACCTGCCGGAACGACAGCCGCTCCCTTCCCGCTCTCCAGCAAGTTCCACTGGCCCGGCTCATTCCCAATCAGATTCCCACGCAACCTCCCCACACCTGGACACATCACGTCCACTTTATCTTCTCCCCTAAGCCCAGCCCTGCCATGACCTGTCTCATCCAATGTTTGGCTGGAATTGTTTCAATGCCAGGGCACTGGTTAATTTTTTCTTTTTATTGGACTGCCTGATACATTCCAGGGTACCTCAAACTAACAGAAAAAACTTTTAATTCGAAATTTAGAAAGCCAGTTTCAAACAAAACATTTGTTTGCTGGAGGCCTGCTTGGGCCATATGTCAGGATGAACTGCCAGTCTGTGGGATCCTGTCACCAGGCTCGGGTTTGAGTCCCAGCTCTGCCACCTGCCATGTGACACTGGCCTCTGGATCTCATTTTTCCATCTGGACAAATGAGAGATACCACAATCTCATCACAGGGCTGTGAACCCCAAATGAAGTAAGCTCCGTAAAATATTTCGTGCAGCTCCTGACACATCAGAAATGCTGTGTATTTAAGGCGCTTCTGTTCCTCTCTGCAATATGTGGGATAAAATCCTTGCCCGCTCTCCTCAGAGGATTATGCAGACAAACTTCAAATGCTCCTGTGCCTTACTTCTCATTGTGGGGACCACATCTACCTGGGCTGTTCCCCTGAAGGAACTCCACACCCCCCCCCCCCCCGCTGTATAAGTGATCATTTCCAGGGATGGTCTTAGCAATCTTCATCCTAAACAAGCCCCAGGGCAGATGGGATACTCTCAAACTTGAGAGGACCCCCAAGGACGAATCTTGAAAATATCCAGGAGTAAGTGACGCATCTGTCCCAGATGACAGAAACCTGCTGACAGCTCTTCGAGGGAATCGGCTTTTCAGGGTCTACTAGGTTGGTGAGCTCGTTGCAACAGAAAACATGGGTTGAGTTTGTCACAGAAACCCGGCAACGGAGAAGAATCTAGAGCCGATGGGGAATGGGCATGGAGATGTAGGTCTCAAGGTAGGGCCACGACTCAGCATCTGAAGGAAGAGTGTCACCTTCTTTTGGTGTGGGGAGCCCGACCATGATCATCAGAGCCTACACCGACCATGTGTCAGGCACCCTCCCTGGCTTTAGCGGCATCGAGGTAAAGCTGACTCTGATCTCTAGGGGTCCTCAATTCCCAGCAGACCACCATTCCGTGGGTCAGCTCTGCGCCTCCCATCCCCACGCCGACTCTGAGCTCTCATCAGTAATCCTCCTCAGTTCTTTCTATCAGCACTGCAAATATCCAGGAGAATTAGCCAGCTCCACCTGGAATTTCCCCACAGCACATGCTCAAGTGCCTGAGACAGAGAGCCCACAGGTGTATTTGCCTAACACGAATATGAATTTACATGCTGCCTGCAAATGCCTCGGGTAAGTCTGTCCACCTAAACTGGTTCCCAGTTCTGGGTATGAGGACTCCCTGAAGCCAGCTGTTTTCCAGTTCCTCTCTGTACTCTTGGCTTGTCACTTAACCAGATCTCCGAACCCTCATAAAACCACAGCACGGTGAGTGGGAAGGGCATATCCAAGGGGAGCTTCGTAGAGGGGGAATGTGGCCCAAACTGCCAATCCCAGCAGAGCCCTAGATGCCCCTTGGATCCTTCTCCTTAGGGAGCAAAATACCATGTTAGAAAAAAACTAGATCTTCCCAATCCTGCTTCACTCCTTGTTATAACTTCCTGGAGCTCCTGATCTTAGCCCCTGCCCCAACCCCAACCCTTACCCAGGATGATAAACCCAGGCTCGGGTCCCCAAGGAATGACTGTGTGGACAAAGACAAGGAGGGGCTCATCCTGTCCAACCCTCTCCCTGGCGGGGGAAGCACGCGTCCAGAGAGAGGACAGAACTGTCCACCAGGGGGTTAACAGGCAGCAGGACACCCCAACGCCCAAGCACATAGGGCTCAACAGTGCGAGGTCAGAGACTCCCCCTCCGCCACCCTACTTTTTAGGATACTGGATGGGGAGGAAATTCAAAAGACTGAGAGAAGTACTTCTGTTTCTCCTAAGAGGAGCTCCTCGTGACCATGTAGGGAACCCATCCTCTGTGGACCTATGGCGTGGAATCTAAACCGGGGGACAACTGTGCCACTCGTCTGGTTCCTTCCTTTGTGGACCCAATGGGCCTTTGGTGGCAAACTGTGATTACGTGGTTGAAGAATGAGGCAGGCCAGGCGGCGACTAGGACACAGATGCTTTTTTGTTGGTGCTGTTTTCGTTTTGTTTGGTTTTGAATGGCCCAGACGTTCTCTTCCTAACTTAGGCTACAGCAGAGTCTCTGCCGGGTCCCAGCCCGGGATGCTTTGGCCCGGAAGTAGCAACCTGCTGCATTGCAGCAAAGTGCAGCAAAGGACAGGGCTCCCGAACGCTGCCTTTCTACCCCTAACAAAGTTCACAACAATGGCAGTGGCGGAGTCCAACACAGAAGGGGCCTCCCTCACCTGCTGCGAGGGTAAGATTTTGACGGAGATGAACATCTCGTTCCCTCTCCTCTGTTTGGGGAGCTTGCTGAAATCCCCTAGGGGCTTTCCAAGCTAGGCCTATAGGTGAAGGATACAGGGTGTTCGCAAACAGGTTCTGTCTGCAATCTGGAACCAAGAAGATAGAACTAGACGGTTGCCAGGTCAGACCGCTGGCAGAGAAAACTCGCAAAGGTAAGCCTGACCATTCTCCACCCTCGCTAACTACCCACAGGTCTTCCACTCCCTGACCCACACACAGGGTCCACCCTGGCCCAGGCCTTGCCCTCTCTCTGCACTCTGCCCCTCATGAGTCCTCATCTCCATAGATACTGTACAGATAAAATTCAGGTCACTTCCTAGGACCAACAGGCTCCACTTACCCCTTCCTCCTTCCCTATTTTGTTCAAGTAACTATGGAAAGTTTTTTTTTTTTTTTTTTTTTTAATTTGCCTACAAGGGAAATGAAAGGTGGCAGAGCCCATCCAAAAACATTTGTAGAACATTTAATACCTGGAGACATTCTCGATAGAAATCTACTGAAGCCTGGAAGGAATGATTTGGGGGGTGGCGGGGGGGAGTCCCAGCAGGGAACTCCAATTGTTAATTTATGAATCAAGCAGCTAATGTAAGGGCGAGGCCCATGGAAAGTCTTTGGCCAAAGAGAGAAAAAGCAGACCTTCAATTACCCTTCTACTGGTATTCTTGGTCCAGGGAGGTGATGGGTGGAGAGCGCGCCAGGGACTGGGTGAAACCTGTTTGCCTTGGCTACTCAAGCCAGAGAGAAGAGATCCTCGTCACATGGGCTGGAGCCTCCATCCATCCTACTCCCCCGCTCCCTGGCTTTCCTGCAGCTTCTGTTCAGCCCAGAGTTTGGAATTCAATCCAGGAACAGGCATGACAAACACTATTTTTCATTTCCATGGAGACCAAGGCCTGCAACAGAACCAGGACTCCATGCCCGAAATGCCAAAACAGCCTGACCCACTTTTCCCCCTTCCTGCAAAAACAAAATAAGTTTGTTTGGGTCTTGCAAGGGCTCCGGGAGAAGCCAGAGCTCCTGTTATCTCTTTGGACATGCTGAAGAGGAATGAATTAGAATAACCTTTGCAAACCCAGATGATGCTACAGAAACGGTCAGGCATGAACTGCTTTACCCTAAAAGCTCTCAGACCACCTGGAATCCATCCGGCATCCTTGTCCTAACCTTCTGGAGGGAGAGGTTCGCATCCCCTGAGATGTACTTAATGGCCAGCGATGCTACTCCTAGGATCCGAACTCAAGGGACTGACTTCCACAACTTCCTCTTATACCACTTCCCCCCACCCCCAACCATCTCTGGCGTCCTAGGGCTTTTCTGTTCCTAAGACAAACCAAGTCTAGCCCTGCTCGAGGACATTTGCACTTGCTGGTCCCTTCTGCCTAGAAATCTTTCAGAACTGAAGTTTTGGATTCTGGTTCCTTTCTAATCTTCAGAGTTCAAATGTCACCTCCCTAGAGGGTCTGTCTTGGAAGGACCACTCGGCTGGGTCTAAGGTGGCGTCCCTGTCCTCAGACAATCATTATCAGAGCCTGCCTTTCCCCCTTCCAGGCATTTAGGAGAACCTGAAATGGTCTGCTGTTAGTTTGTTGACTTTTTTTTTTTTTTTTTTTAAGTTAAAGTGAACACTGTTGGGCAGGTATGGTGCCTGGGTCGCTGGGGCCTCCAGCACCATGACTGGCACTTGGGACCACAGACTCACTGCACGAATAAAGGAATCAGCTCTTTTTAAAGCCATTCGATCCACTGTTCTGCCACTCTGTTAGACACTGCTTTTTCTCAAGCCTGCCCCGAGTCTGCCTTCTTATAACACCAGCCCACTGGTTCTTATTCCGACTTCTGGATCCAGGCAAACTGAAATCTGACATCACTTTCAGGTTCTCTGCTGGCCTGGCCCCTTTCCTGCAACATCAGGATATGTGTCTGAGTTTAAATTCTGAGCTGTCCTGTGCTTTTGAGAAAAATGGCTCTATCTTCCTGTGAGTCTGTGTGTCCCATCTCCCGAAGGATCCCAACTTACCTTATTAGGGTGAGGGGCGGGATCTTAAAAAGCAAACAAACAAACAAAGCTAATTAGATAGTGCCTCCCCGAAGGAAAGGTCTTCCTATAATTGCTCATTGAGTGTGGGGGTGGGGGGGAGAGAAGCAGGAAGTGAATTTCCCAGGGAAGAAACCAAATCCTGTTTCTAATTTCCATCCTCTCCTCATGGCACAGACGGGGTGAGAATATCAGCCGTTGCATGCACGCCTTCAACTAGTTCCTCCCTGCATGGGGCTGGAAAGCGAAGCATTCAGGATGGAGCACAAGATGCTGAAATTCATCGCAGCAGCTTACTGGTGTGGAACCATTTCCTTTCCCCGAGATTATTCACTACAGGACAAACACCTACACTGGGAGACAGTCCTGCTGGGTTCGTGGGCAGCGCTGGCTGAATGGATCTGCAGTGACAGTCTGTCGTTTGGAAGGGACCATAGTGGTCTCGTAATCCAATCTACCACTCCCCCCAACCAAATGCAGGAATTCCCTCCATGACGCCCTGCCGACAGCCCCCGAGCCCAGGCTTCGGATCTCCAGTGAGAAAGCACTCACTGGCTGGCTTGCACAGCTCCAGAGGGATTTTTAGCACCATAGTCCTTATTTCTCCACAATTCGTGGTCCCCAGAATCCATCCAGCTGTCCCTGAACATCAGTCTTTGGAAAGTGAGCTAACTGTGCTGACTGGATGTCTGTGAACAAGCATTTCCTCACAAGCATTTCTTCAACACCTACTATGTGCCTCCAACCCTGAGAAACCAAAGGGCCCCAAAGAGCAGTGACTATGTCAGGGCTCTGTGCAGACACAGAAAGATTAAACACACATATCAGGGGCACCTGGGTGGCTCAGTGGGTTAAAGCCTCTGCCTTCGGCTCAGATCATGATCCCAGGGTCCTGAGATCGAGCCCCGCATCGGGCTCTCTGCTCAGCAGGGAGCCTGCTTCCTCCTCTCTCTCTGACTGCCTCTCTGCCTACTTGTGATCTCTGTCAAATATATAAATAAAATATTTTTTAAAAAATTAAAAAAAAATAAACACACATATCAAACATGATGATGGGTACACGGTAGGGACTTAACACTTTTAAATTTGACTATCAGTCTCAGCCAAATCTAAGTACAATCCCACCCAAAGTATTCCAGAAGCCTCAGTGCTCGTTAGAACAGGACCTTGTGAAAGCAGAAAGGTGCTAAGCCCATCCCAGGAAGCCCCCTTCCTTGAAAGAGATTTCCAGTCCACTGGGAGGCCACAAACCACTGGATCAAGGCAGGGAGGGGTTCAACTGAATAGAACTTCCTTTGCCCGTCAAGGGCCCCTCCCCCATCCTCTACAAGAGAAATGTTGTGGCTAAGCCTGAAAGGAACTTGAACACGATCCATGTATCCGTCATCCATCCCCCATCCATCCATCCATCCATCCATCCGATAAACAGCTGAGGAGACCACACTCCATGCCAGGTAACGTTCTAGGCATTAGGGATACAGGCTCTCCCTCTAAGGAACACACAATCGGTGGGAGAGAGACATGTAATGAACTAACACCATTACATGTCCGTCTCTCCTACCCAACCCCGCATGGTAAGAGCTACTTGGATTCAGTCAAAACTGCTCCCCTCACTCCCTGCCAAGGGAGCCAGACAGCCCTGACTCAGCCCCTTCCCTATGTATGATCTGATGGCAAATGCTCCTCTCGGAGCTTCAGCTTGAATTATGCGAGAAGTGTGGAGGCCACCTGATCCCCACAGAGACATGACAGGAAGACGACAACAAAGAGTGTCTCGAGGACACACGGTGAACTCCTGAGTGCAGCAGCTTCTCCACCTAGAGGGACTCAGCTCTCCATTCAACGGAGGATGCAGAAACAACACCTGGGCACTTGGGGGTCCTTGTGAATGCAGCTTCCCCCGCCGTCCCTCTTCCCAGAGGCTGCTGCCATGCTGTCCGAAGAAAGCTCTGAGCTTGGTGGTCTGGCAGACGAGGGGTGTGTAGGGTGCAGAGCACGGAGGGCGAAGCAGCAGCATTCAGAACACCCTTCCCAACCACCCCCCTCCCCACTCCTCCCTACCTTCACTGTCAAAGCCAAGTGCGGCAAAACCTTTCCAGACCCCCGTGGATTCAAGTCCCGTTGGGATTTACTTTTCTGCTGGAGAGCAAACGGAAACAGGCTGAAGAACAACCATTATGTTAAAATCACAGGAATTTTAGAACAAAGGCGACTATAAGAGGTCAGCCAATATGCCTGGCTGGAAGCAGACAGACTTAAATCACTCGAGGGAGGCTTCGTCCTACTTGAAAATGTATTCCGGGTACAAAAGTCCAGGGCCCCCCTTTGGGATCCTTCTCACTGCCCTCTGCTACCATCAGGAAGTTCCCAATGATTAAAACAAAAGCCTGTTATAATGCATTTAATGCCACTTTCTCCATTTCAGCTTTCCAGGACTCGAGGTCAGTTCATTAACTAGAACCCTTCCTGTGTTCCTATCCTCCTTTCCTTGGGCGGAATGATTCCAGTTCTTCAAACCTACTTTCAGAAGTTAAAAATCATTTGTCCTATGATCTCCCCACCAAATCTCTGTTTAGATTATGCCTCAAGTGGCGGAAAAGATACTTAATCGATGATGTGGTTCAGTTCACCTTTGGACAACTCTTTTTATTTTAAGCTCAAACTACTTCCTATGGCTTTCTACCAAAGGTCCTATTTTTTTTACTTCCCTTGCAGACACAGAATAATCTAATTCCTTTTTAAATAATTAATTAATTTATGAATTTATGGGAGCGAGAGGGAGAAGGTATGCTAGCAGGTGGGTGCATGCGAGGGGAGGAGGGGTAGAGGGAGAGAGAGAGAGGATCTCAAGCAGACTCCCTACTGAGAGCAGAGCCCGACTCAGGCTTGATCCCATGACCCTGACATCAGGATCTGAGCCAAAATCGAGAGTCAGACGCTTAGCTGACAGAGCCACCCAGGTCCCCATAATTCTTCTATGTGCAATTTATACAGTTTGCACGATCCCTCAGCGCTTTCTCCTCCAGATCTGCCAGTCCCTCCGGCACTGCTCGCACAGCCTGGCTATGGACCCTGCGGCCACAGGGCTCACTCTCCTCTGAATTAATCCCAGTTCATCCCAATCCCCCTCATATTCTCAAACCCAGAAATGTAATCCCACAGAGAAGCGCTCTGATGAGCTCAGAATAGAGCAGAACCACCACCCCATGTGCTTTTGGAAATCAGAATGCAAACTTATATTTTTGGAATCATCTCCTGAATCAGGAGATTCTGGAATTAGTCACTGTTCTCTTATGAGTCTGGCTACAGCCTATAGGCTAAGGAGAACGTATGCATGTGCACCGTACATATGCACAGCCTACAAGGAACACCCCACCTCCACCTTCACCGGACAAACCCGAGTTCGGTGAGATGATGAAAAATCCATCCAGTTCTCACCCCGACTCAGGTTATATCACAATTCTGAATGTTTATGTATTTCCAGGCCAGATGCAAAACCACAGACATCACAGAGATTTCTCTTATCTGGAGATGACAAGTCCTTAACAAATGTTTTCTCTCCTCCTGGTCCACAAACATTGGTTCCTTGGACCCTCATAGCTTGACTCACAGATAAGCTGAGGTTTTGCCAAACTGGCCGAGAGCAGTTCTAAGGTCATTAGGAAAACTGAGTCCAGCCCTGTCTGGTCCATTACCAGGAACCGAAGGGTACGTGTGTGCAAACACACATGTAGTGAGGGCTGCCTGCTCCCTTCAGACCTTTCTAAGGAAGTCTCAGGTGATCAGGACCTTCCAGTCTGTCTAGTTCAGGTCCAGCAAACTATGACCTAGACAGGCCAAATCCAGCCCACCATCAGTTTTTTTTATGCCCCACAAGCTAAAAACAGTTTTTACATTTTTAAATGGTTGGGGAAGAAAAGAAGAGTATCTTGTGACATGTGAAAATTATATGCAATGGAATTTTCAGAGTCCCTAAATAAAGTTTTATTGAGAACTCAGCCACGTGCACTCTTTCACAGACTGTGTCTGCGGCTGCTTCTGCTGGACAAAGCAGACTTGAGTCGCTTCAACAGAGAACAGCATGGGCCACGGGGCTGAAAATATTTATTACTTGGCTCTTTCCAAAAACAGTTGGCCAACCCTTGGCCTGACCATGTATGACCTTGAAAAGGGTCTTTCCTGTGATCCTGCTTCTCTTCCGTCAAGGTGGGAAAGGGGGTGTCTGAGTCCCACAGACAAAGAACATGTGCTTGATGACTTCACAAGTGGAGGGAAAAGGTCTCAGGTGTGCTCCCACCTGCAGAAGAGAAGCAAAGACCTGGAACGAGAGGAGGTTTCTTCTAGGTAGCATACAAAAGCTCCCTTTCCTTCGTTCTTTCCCAGTGGGGTACTACTTTCCATGGCCTTGACACGGACACGCTTCTGCCATGGGCAGCTCCCCTTTCAAAACATCCCATTCTCCTTTCCCTTCGTTCAAGGTCAGCTTTTTCCAGCATGGTCCTAAACTTCTCTCACCCGTGGAGTGCCACTCAAGGCTAGCTGGGGGGAGAGGGAAGGCAGGAAGCAGAGGAGGAAGAGGGTGTCCATGGAAGCGCAGTCTGCTAGCAAGTGTCAGAGAAGGTCAAGAGACAAAGTCCCCTCTCCCCAGCTCTGGGTGAGAGCTTGGCTGAGTCCCAGGGAGACAGAGAGCTTCAAGGCTCCCCCCACCCTTCCACTTGTCTAAATCAAGCAAATAACTAACAATGCAAGGAGGTGTGGGGGAGTAAGGATCAGCCACTGGGTATCTATTTTCTGAAAACACATGGCAAATCTCTGAGCCAAATGCAGGCTAAGCCAAAGAATAAACAAATCCCTTTATTTCCCTGAGACAGGAGCTAGCAACTTCCCCTCTGGTCCTCTCCTTCCGCCAGCCAGATCCAGCCGTCCCAGGGTCCTCTCCCTGTGGGAAAAGCAGCATCTGTTCCTATCTGAGAGGGTGGCCTGCCTTGTAACCCTCCTGCCTCCTTTCCCTTGCTAACCACTGCTCTGGTCACCGAGCCCCCACCAGGGGCACCGCGGAGCTAAGTTGGTGGGTGGGGAACAGGAGCACATGGCCAGTCCACACCTCCCCCGGAGGCTCAGGCCAGGTCTCCATGACGCACCGCTAATTCAGTTCACTGGCCTCTGTTCTCCAAGTCATGGGACCCTGAATAAGTCCTGCTGGCCAAGGGGACCCCTGTGCCCAGCCCACCCCCTCCCTCCAGCCGACCAGGGCCCACCCTTCAGTGCTCTGAAGGTCTGCGGAAGCAGGGCTACTATGAAGGAGGGCAGGAAGGGGGTTGAAAAGAAAAAAGCCAGGGAGGGAAAGAACATCTCCGCAGCATGATGTCACACCGGCTGCTTTCGGATCCCCCAACACAGAACAGAGGCAAACAACATGGACTCCGGATTTTACTGTCGTGGAAGGTTTGTGTTCTCAGCAGCTCTGAGCAGCCTGCGCCAGCTGGAAAAAGCACACGGCCAGACAGACAAGTCCTCCTCCTTACAAGCCCCCAGGGCCTCGACCAGACCACCCCACCCCCAACCAGAGGTGGGGGGAGAGTCACCCCTCCAAAAAAAAAAAAAAAAAAAAAAAGCCCAGAGGAGACAAAGATAGACTGACACATACACACACACAAGCGTCAGTGAGCACTAACCTGGAAGCCATTAGGAACGGTAGTAGAGTGCAGTGCAGTGCGGAGGAACTCATTCATTCATGCATTGGGCAGTGGGGGGGCGGGGGCGGGGAGCGGGGGGCCCTGAGGACGGCGGAGGGCACTCACCTCCATGCCCACCCCACAGCCCTGGTTCTAGCGGGGAAGGGAGTGGGGGCGGGGCGCTCATGAGCTCTGGGAGCTGCCTTGCTCTGCTGTTTCGCACGGCTCTGGAACTGTCAGCATGACCCCCCTTAGTTCCTGCCCCTCCCCCAGCGGCTGTTACTTGGTGTGGTCGCGCAGCCTACAGAAGTCCCCCTCTCCCTCGCCCTGACTCCCTTTCTCTCTCTCTCTCTCTCTCTCTCTCTCTCAGACAGCTGTTCTCCGGTCCCTGCACGCGCGCGCGTACACTCAGCCACGCACCCCTGTGCGCACGAGCGTGCGCGCGCAAGCACACACACACACACACACACACACACACACCCTGCCGCCTGCCACTTTACATAACGGAACTCTCTGGTGCAGTCAGCTTGCCAGCTCTCCATTATTCATGCCGGGCTGGAGGACAGAGCCGCCTGGGGGGGGGGGGGCGAGCATGATTTCCTCTTCATCCTCCCCATCCGACAGAACACAAGAGGATGCTCCAGGAGATTCTGCGCCCTTGGCCGCCACCAATTATTTCCCAGGTGTTGCCTATTAGGTCAACCTGTATCAAGGAGGGGACGCTCAGTCAAAACACAGGCGCCTGGCTCAAAACAGAGCCTTGCCTCTCTCAAAGGATGACAGCTGCGCTCCCAGACTGAGCCCTGGGAACAGAGGAGGGGAGGAAGGCAGTGCTGGAGGCCACAATCCATGCGAGAAAATGGCTGAGGACCTCTTCAGGGTAGCCTCTCCCAGAATTCCATGATGGAGGGCTGATGCTTGCAGCCACGGAAAATAACGCCCTCGCGACAAAGGAGGCTCCTCTGAGTCTTCAAAGTCCTCAGCTGTGCCTTAAGAAGGTTTCTTCCTCCTGTCCATTCACCGAAATGCAGTGATTTCATGGCTACTGAAACAGCCCCTAGCAAGTGTTTTTTTTTCAGAACAGAGGCAGTCTCTTCAACAAGGGTATCAGTGAATATTGTGAAAGTCATCCATGGCTCAAAAAGCACTTTCCCCCTCAAATCAAACTCATCTGATTTCTACAACACTCTTCTATACAGGCCTCACTACGACCACATCTAACATAAGGATGCTGAGCAGCCCTGGAAAGTAGAGGTTCCCACAGCAAGAAAGGCTGAGCTGGGAATCCAGACACTGGGCTGGAAACCTCACGAAAATCAACTAGCCAATGCCCCAGGCATGCCCATGAGCCTCTGCAGTTATCACTGCTGTCCTCTGATGGGAGTAGCAGGGGAAGCCCGACCGTGAGCCCAAACAAACAACAAAAAGAATGATGATGGTCAGCTCAGTGTTTCACCAACTTTAGTCCCCCTAGGATCTTGTTAAACCACAGGTTCTGAAGTGGGAGGTCTCAGGGAGGGCCCAACGGTTGGTCTTTCTCCGAGACCCCCCACGGGATGCCCATGTTGCCATTCCAAGGGCCACACTTTGAGGAACAAAGGGTTGGTTTATGCATTCTCACCCTTAGGATGTTCCTGAAGGACAAAGTCTTGTCTGTCTGCACAGGATAATGAGCTGAAGGTGAATACTAATTATAATCCATTGATGTCACCTTTGTCCTGGTCACCAGACCCACTCTGGGAGCTAATACTTCTCAGGCATCTGTTGGCAAAACATCTCACTCTGGGATTGCCAAGCCTTATAGGCTCAGCATTAAAGGTCTTTCCAGGATTGTTTCTGTCTGCAGCTTGTTGATAAAAGAACAGCCTTGTGGTATCCAGGAAGCACAGAGGTTGAGTGTCCGGACTTCACTGACCATGAACCTAAAGGAAGTTCAGCTCCAAAGAATGGTGTGCTGGAGATGTCCTGGGACACGTGCTCTGCCAACTCCACCCACCCCTACCTGCCTGGCTCACATCCTACCTCTTCTGAAATACCTTCCTCCCTCTGGACTGCCCCACTCCTTCCCCTCTTTGTTACTCCACAGAAAGAGCCTGCACTTTGGTGTTGAACTGGCACGCAAAGCTAAGTTTTGCTGCTTTCTGGCTTTGTGACCCTGTGTAAGTTCACGTACCCCCATCTCAGACTCGGCTTCTTCATCTGAAAAAGCCAACAGTTTCTCTTTCCTCTTGTACAGAGGGGGTGGGGGGGACAACAATGCAATAAAACAAATGCATGGAAAAGCACCCAAGAAAAGCTAGTACCTCCCCCACCCCTGCCATTATAAACAACCATACACAATCTGGAGCCAAACTGGAGGTTCTGTTGTTCGCTCTGTTGGCTTTCTCTAAGAAGATTCTAGGCTACTTCTTTCATGTCCTTCCAACACGTAGGAGTACTGGGTACAGCCCAGGTGTTCAGTAAATGTCCTTGTACTGATTGTCCCGTCCTCTATTAAGACAAAGACAAAGGGGTTGGTGGAGTCAACCAGCCAGCGCTCTTGTCTTGGTTCCCCCACTCACCTACTACGTGACTTTGGACAAATCGGACTCACTTTTGGGGGGCTTTCCTACTTGGAATACAAAATGCACAAATTCATCTTTCTTCTGAAACACTTCTACGTCCCTCTATTGTGTTAGGAGCTTCAAGGTTGAGATTAATCAATGTGGTTAAAAGGGCAGGCTAACAGGTGGGATGATCCTAGCTTCACATGCGGCTTCTCTTCTCAGTGACTGATTCTGTGACCTTTGGAAAGTCGGTGTCACTAAGCTTCAGGCTTCCTCGTCTTGAGTCAAAAAGCAATAGAATCTTCCTGACTGTGGGAGGATTAAGTGAGGTGAATACATTCACTGTATCTGACACAACACCAGTCTGATAAATAAAAATATTATCACCAATATTGGTTAGAAACAATAGCTATTAAAACAAACAGTGAAAGACCTACTTCTGAAACCTTCACCTAAGTCTGGACCTAAGAAAAATCTCAGTGTCTGGGGCACCAGGGTGGCTCGGCTGGTTGTGAGTCTGCCTTCAGCTCAGGTCAGGATCCCTGCATCCTAAGATCAAGCTCCATGTCAGGCTCTCTGCTTAGTAGAGAGTCTACTTCTCCTTCTCTCTCTGCTCTCCCATGCTCGGTGTTCTCTGTCTCTCTCTCTCTCTCAGTCAAATAAGTGAATAAATAAATAAAATCTTTTTAAAAAGAAAAAGAAGAAGAAGGGGCGCCTGGGTGGCTCAGTGGGTTAAAGCCTCTGCCTTCGGTTCAGGTCATGATCCCAGGGTCCTGGGATCGAGCCTCACATCAGGCTCTCTGCTCGGCAGACAGCCTGTTTCCTCCTCTCTCTCTCTGCCCGTCTCTCTGCCTACTTGTGATCTCTGTCTGTCAAATAAATAAAAAATCTTTAAAAAAAGAAAAAAGAAAAACAAAAAAGAAATATCTCAGTTCCTTAAGCTGCATGTGTATATACACGTTATTTCCCACCCTCACCACCCCCATCACGAAATCTTCTCTGCCAGCCCCCTCCCCAGTTGGACCTCATTAAATAATAGGGAAGTCACAGAGCAGGCAAATCAGAGAATCTGGACCATGTCTGCTCTTAAATCGTAAGCCTTTCTTTAACGATTAGAAGCTCCTTACTTGGGGCGCCTGGGTGGCTCAGTTGCTTAAGTGTCTGCCTTCAGCTCAGGTCATGATCCCAGAGTCTTGGGTTCAAGCCCCACATCAGCCTCTGCGGTCAGCGGGGAACCTGTTTCTCCCTCTCCCTGCTCGTACTCTCTCTCTGTGTCAAATAAATAAGTAAAATCTTCAACAACAACAACAACAAAAAAAGAAGCAGTAGCAGCTCCTCACTTGAGCTACTTAAAACCAAAATGATCCTGATTAAAAAAAACAGAAACAGTATCTTCTATGTGCGATGCAACTTGCTACTGATGTGAATGACCTCTTTAATTCCTGCCCACAATGTTATAAAACAGGTGCTTATCATCCCCATTTTTTCTGATGGGTTAACTAAGAGGTAGGGGGCTGGCTAACTTTCCAGTAGTATTTGATTTATAAGGAGCAGAACGCGTATCCAAAACCCTGGCTGCCTTCCCTGCCTTCCCCAAGTCCCACTCTTAACCACTGCATCACCCGTGAAGAACGAAGGTGCTACTGACGTCATCAGGAGGCCAGGGGCCTTCCAGTGCTAACTGTGTTTAACAGATTTGCACTGCTCCCTCAAACTCCCTGGAAGTCCCCGCACAAACTCTGCCCAGGCTCCTGAGTCTAGGAGATCCAAGACCTGTGACCCTAACGGAGCAAACTACATTTCTGCAGTTTCCATGTACCCGCCCCTCCCCTTGGTCCCACTGCCCACCCCTCCCCGCCCCCCACCCCCGGGCCCCAACTCAACACTGGCCTTTTCACAGCTGAGCTATTTGTCACCTAAATTCCCAAACTGCTTTTCTGTAAATGAATTTAGGAAATGGAGGTAAAAGTAGGTATCTTATTCTGAATTAAACCTTTCCCTTAGAGATATGGAAAACTGACATTAGTTTCTATTTTTGAAAGGAAAAGAGGTTTTTTGAGTCCTGTGCAGTATCAAAAGCACTTTCTAAAGAGCGCCCTGGAGGACTTGGGGGAGAAGAAGAAGTTAAGGTACACCTGCAAATCCACTCCAGTCCCACTCAACCCACTCCTGTCTGATCACATTCTATAGAAAGAAGGTTGGTGTCCACAGAGCATCTTGCTCGCCTCAAGTATTTAGTAACTGCTGGGTATAAGAATGGGGGACAAAGGATAAGGTCTTATTATAGCTTTGAATCCTATTCCCAGCCCAACGAGAAAGCAAAAAGCTTTTTTTACATACTACATCCTTCCAAACATTTTAACTACATCTGAATTTCTTGAGTGATAGGCAAAAGTGAACCTGACGGGGTGCCAGGTGGCTTCAGCGGGTTAAGCCTCTTTCTGCCTTCAGCTCAGGTCATGATCCCAGGGTCCTGGGATCAAGCCCTGCATCGGGCTCTCTGCTCAGCAGGGAGCCTGTTTCCTCCTCTCTCTCTGCCTGCCTCTCTGCCTACTTGCGGTCTCTCTCTCTGTCAGATAAATACATAAAGTCTTTTTTTTTTTAAAAAGTAAACCTGACTGTATTACTATTATCATCCAAAACACAGGTGCTTTTATGCATCATAAACATCTAGGAGATTCCTGAAGTGTCTGGCAAGTCAAGGAAAGAAAAGGAACAGAGATCTAGTATTTACTGAGACTCAACCATGTGTTAGCCCCATATTTTATTTCCTTATAAAATTTTTCTTTAATATGGTGAGAAAACTAAGCATAGAAGCCAATCCTTACCCAGGGGCACACAAGTACTTCTAAAATCTACCTTTTGGGGCATCTGGGTGGTTCAGTTGGTTAGGCATCTGCCTTCAGCTCAGGTCATGATCCCTGGGTCATGGGAGGGAGTCTGCTTCTCCCTCTGCCTCTGCTGGTCCCCCTGCTTGAGCTTGCGCTCTCTCTCTATGTCAAATAACTAAAATCTTTATAAAATAAAAATAAATAAAATAAAATCTACATCCTCACTGTACCATGCTACTTTCATAAATAAATACCTATGACATAAAGGCACTTCAGAAAGCTCCTGTATTTAACCATGACCAGTCACAATCATAATTTTGTATTTAATCCTTGAAACGACACTGCAAGGTAAAGTCCCACTGTTCCTGCTCAGGCCAGTGATCCACTTATGTCTGCTCAGGTCCAAATCCAGCCTTCTCTGCCCTGCCTCACAATGCTGGAGCTGTACCCTATCGACTTCAACCAGCCCCCTAAGAAGTCTCACTGCCCCCCACCCTCCCAGGGAGAATTTCCAGCTTACCCACCCCCGCCCTGCAGCACCTCGGGAAGCTTCTGGGCCACACACGGGGCCACAACCACACCCTCTCCAAAGAACTCTGGATCTGGGCCTTGGGTGGCGACCACCCCGTGTTCCTCTGCTGGAAGCTCTGCCCTAATCTAAAGATGGAGGCTGGTCCCTACATGTTATTCCCATATGCTTTAGAGCCCTCTGCTACTTGTTACTTGTTAGTGATTCTTTATTTATTTATTTATTTATTTGACAGAGCCAGAAATCAGAAGTAGGCAGAGCAGCAAGCGGTGGGTGGGGGGGAGCAGGCTCCCCGCTGAGCAGAGAGCCCGATGTGGGGCTCAATCCCAGGACCAAGAGATCATGACCTGAGCCGAAGGCAGAGGCTTAAACCACTGAGCCATCCAGGTGCCCCTTGTTAGTGATTCTTAACATTAAATCCTCCCTGTCCGCTCACTGATGTGCTTCTGTCTCCTGACTGGACACTCACTCACGGACTGCACAGCAGTGAGTGAACAACAGCAGCAGCCCCAACCCTCAAGGCACACGGTAATAACAAGATGGTCAGAAGCATCCGGAGCATTCTACGAGCCAGACAGAGACATACTGGATTTCATACATATCCCTTCCTTCGATCCTCACGTCAATGCTGCTTTACGGATGAGGAAGGTGAGATACCTCAGAATCACAACGGTTTCCTCAGGTCACAGAGACGACAGATAGGAGTGAGGATCCGTCTCCCAGCCCTCGGATGCCCAACCCGTCCCTGCCATGCTGAAATGCTGCCTCCGTCAACTGGGGGCAGCCAAAGAGTGACAAAGGGCCAAGGAAGCGTGAGTGGGGCACACACACACAGGAGTTGTTCACGTTTGCAAGAGAAAAACGGAGTTAAATTGTTAGCCAGAGAGGTCCACGTATATCCAAAGAAATCAAAATACAAGAAGGGGCCATCATTAAAGGTCATTCAAGGGAGCCTCTGTAGTGCATAGAAGTTGGAGTACCCTGGTCATGAGGTGCTCTGGAGACCGCATGAAACAACTCTTTCCAGACCTAAATGCTCAGAATATTGCCCATGTTGTATGAACGCTTCATGCGAGACAGCTGATAATCCTCCCATTTCCACCCGGCCCTGAGTTCCCCAACCCAGACTCTGATGCTTGAAAGCTGGGCGGGGGGTGTCCGAAAGGGTATATTGGTTGTCTCTGACCCAGCTGCAACCCAAGACATGTCATGAATACTGTGTCTGTCACATGAGGAGCCGTGATGTCTACGTGATTAAAAGCTGGAGTGAGAGCTGGGGAGAGGGGAGTGAGGGCGCAGCTGACTCTCACACCATTTCCACTCTGTGGTGACCCAGCGCCGGCTCCTGGGCAGCTACTACAAGAGCCAACTAGTCTCGAGGCAGCAGGACACAGAGACCCAGCCCCTACTGGGAACATATTATAATACATATGCTATATATACACACACATATATATTTAACGTACATATTATATATATATATATAATATGTACTTATTATATATATGCACATATACATATATATATAACATATAATAATACATATTAGGCCAAACCCCTTTTCCCAATTTCCTCATAATCCTACACGAACAGAATAATTAGTCTCTGCGTATCACCTTTTTCTGAACATCCACTCTAGATTTTCACCCAGGATCAACTATAAATCTGCTCAATGGGTCTATGCTGGTGGCCCCCCAACTTGGCTGCCCTTTAGAATCACCTAAGAGCTTATACACATTCCCAGTGCCCTGTCACCCCCCGCCACTACCAATTAAATCAGAGTGACTGACGGTGATGGTCAGGCATCGTGGTTTTTTGAGCTCTCCAGGTGACTGCAAGGTGTAGCCCAAGTTGAACCCACCGCTGGTCTGTATGACAGTAACCTTAATTCTCTAGAAATGTAATAGAGAAATTACTTCTGAAAGTATAGTCTAATAATCTGTATTTCCCAGAAGTCACATTTTTTAATCTAAGACACTTTTCATCTCTTCTCGTGATTTCCCAAATAATAATCAGAACTAACACTCCCTGAGAACTACGTGCCAGGTCTCATTCTAGGCACTTCAGGAAGGTTATATTGGGTTATACTGCAGTTACTATCCCAATTTCACAGAAGAGAAATGGAGCCACAAAGATTACGAGCACCTCTGCACGTTTACTCCATACCCCCAAGATGTCACCCACCGAGGACTAGAAACGGGAGCAAATCTAGGAAGGTCAGATCCGCCCATGTTCTTTTCTCCGATCCTTGGGTTTTAATTCCACCCAGTGACATCTGCTCTATTCTTCTGGTCTTGAAAATTGCTCATTTTTAAAAGAGAGGACAAGCTTGGGTAAGTGTGGTGGTGTTCTTCAGTGTGGTGAAACTTTCTCCCTCTCCCAGCTCTCCAGAATTCAAGCAGGTGCTCAGTGGCCCTGGTGAGAATCTACAGAAGGTGGCAGGCACTAAAAGTGTTTCTCCCCAGAGAGAAAGGGCAAATCCCCACATGAGATCACAACATTACATCTTAGGGGCACCTGGGTGGCTCAGAGGGGTGGACGTCTGTTTTTGGCTCAGGTCATGGTTCCGGGGTCCTGGGATGGAGCTCCGTGTCAGGCTCCCTGCTCAGCTGGGAGTCTGCTGTCCCTCTCCCTCTGCTTGTTGTTCCCTCTGATTGTGCTGTCTCGATTTCTTTTTTCTTTCTTTTTTTTTTTTTTTTTAAGATTTTATTTATTTCTTTGACAGACACAAATCACAAGCAGGCAAGGCAGGCAGAGAGAGGAGGAATCAGGCTCCCTGCTGAGCAGAGAGCCCGATGTGGGGCTCAATCCCAGGACCCTGGGATCATGAGCTGAGCTGAAGGCAGAGGCCTTAACCCACTGAGCCACCCAGGTGCCCCGCTCTCTCTATTTCTGCCAAATCAATGAATAAGATTTAAAAAAAAAAAAATCAAGGGAACATTACATATTGTATGTGGAAAAGTCTAGGCAAGCAACTGGAGTTGATTTAATGGGACTGGGGAAAATGAGGTTAATTCAGCCTGTGATCATGACTCTGTGGGAAGCAGGCAGCAGCAGGAGTCTATCTGGAGCCCAGAAGCCACAGAAGGGCACAGAGACACCAAAGTGTAAAAAGTGAAGAGGATAACAGGTGGGACTGGTGACCCCAGGGTCAACCTGAGAACATCACTGAACAGAAAAAGGCAAGCTGTCCTCCCTCCGGGCAATTCTAACTGCTCAAGCAAGAATGCCCTAAACCAAGGGACTACCAGGAAGGTGGCTACACGTGGGGCCGGGGACCTTTAAAACATGAGCACAGAACTAATCTAATTACTTCACTATGCAAATTAAGTAGTTTAACTGGGCCCACATCCCAGGGCTAACACAGGTTAACATGCAAGAGGATTAAATAATAACACAAACCACTCAGTCTACCATTCTTTCCACCACCCGAAGAGACACCACGTCCTGGACTGCCACCAGCTACAATCAGCCCCTCCGCATGTGACTCTCTCGCTCAAAGGCAGATAACACCTGTTCTATAAAGGGTGAGTGTGAGGAAGAGAAGACGTAAGGTCAAGTACAAGTCCGCGGGCTGCGTGAGTTAACATCCTGTAATGGTTACCTTGGTGGGCTGCTCCCCTCCAAGAACCAGGCACTCAGTTCTCTAGCTCTCTGGACTAAAAGCTAGCGGGTCACAACCAAGCTCCTCT
Source organism: Mustela nivalis (assembly GCF_964662115.1). Taxonomy (NCBI): domain Eukaryota; kingdom Metazoa; phylum Chordata; class Mammalia; order Carnivora; family Mustelidae; genus Mustela; species Mustela nivalis. The sequence goes on along the minus strand of NC_139028.1, from coordinate 26,271,999 downwards.
TTGGGAGGAGCCCTTTACCAAAGAGAACAGCCTCGCCGAAAGGATAATGTCCCCTCTGTGAAGACAGACCACACCTACTGGACAGTCTCTCTGTGAGAGGACACAAAAACCTGCCCCTTTGCCTTCATTTGGGATAACTACAAGGCCGTTCTAGAACCAGAGCTTCTCCTGGAACTGGCCAACGCCTCCTGCAAGTTCATCAAAGTTTAGCTTCCTCCTCTGCCCGGACCTGATTCTCCTGCTCACTTGCAGGTTTGTTCCTGGGCACTTTCTGGTAAAACTCCTTCAAGGCCAATCTGCCCCTGCGTCTTTTCCATGATTCTTTGCAACCTAAGACATACACGACTTAGCCCAAAGGAATGTGTGCGCATAGGGAAGCACTGAGGGACACGGAGCCAAAGTATTAAGGAAAAGGCCAAGTCTCAGACTCAGAGACTGGGACTTCCAGAGCATTCTAGACCCCTGGGACAGGCAGATAACTGTGCTAGGCCTTCTACCTCTGTCTGCTACAGGATATTAAGAGAGACTAAGCCCTCTCCAAATCACCTCTCCGCAGAGGTAACTGACCTCTCCTTAATCCTGGATTAAGGTCTTAAATGGGAGAAGCCTGCTTGCTGGTGCCCCAGTTAAGATGTTGACATGTACTTAAGAAGAGATCTCGAGTCCCTCCTGCCACAGGCTGGAGACTGTGGCCACAGGACCATCCCCTCCACCCTCTTCCATGAGCCCTAGAGAACCAGGTGGTTTTGGTAGCTAAAGGGGCACACATCAGGACAATCCCGCTGTTAGGTCCCTGTGCAACCCTGGATGCTGGTGAGAAGGATAGAAAGAGTTCTGTGACAGGCGGAAGAGGTAGGGGGATCGTGGAGTGAAGGAGAAATCCTAGTCCAGGCAACGGCTGTCCCCAGTTGGGGGGTCTTTGGGGCATGCTAGAGAGGCTGCCGTGGCCTCCTAACCACCCCACGTGTCCACATGTCTCAGAAGTTGGGCTGGCCATGGGGCCAGGCAAGACAGAAAACCCGGGTGGAAAGCAAAGCACCAGAACCCATTCTTCAAATATCCTGACCCAGCTCCTCCCCAAATCAGTGCTGACTCTCCAGGAAGTAACCATCAGAGCTCTTACACGGGCACTGAGAGAACTTCCATGACCTCTCTTGTCTTAGGGTGGCACAGAAGAATGAATGGCCTTCTGGATGTGCTGTCCAGGGCCTAGCTGTCGGCAGAGGTACCCACGCTGCATGGTGAGGCTGTAGACCCTGGCTGGGCTTAGCCCTGACAGAGATTGTCCATACCTATGGATATCTTTTCTCTGTACCCATTTTCCCCAGATGTGTCCAGGAGTGGTACTTAGCCCCATTGATCACCTTCTTCAAAGGGTCCCACAGGACTGCTAATGCTACTGCTCCCAAGACGGGCCTCCTCCAAGACAGGGACCCGACAAAAACTTGACTCTAGACAAGGACAACGAGGCTCATCGAGGGGTGACTGACATGCCACAATCCAAGACGCACTTTAAAAGAGTGTCCATCTTGGGGCGCCTGGGTGGCTCAGTGGGTTAAAGCCTCTGCTTTCGGCTCAGGTCATGACCCCAGGGGGATCCAGCCCCGCATCAGGCTCTCTGCTAGGTGGGGAGCCTGTTTCCCTTCCTCTCTCTCTGCCTACTTGTGATCTCTCTCTGTCAAATAAATAATAAAATCTTAAAAAAAAAAAAGAAAAAGAGTGTCCACCTTCATGCAGTATGGGGCACCTAGTAACACTGGTGTATGACCATGAGTGGGTCTTACCCCTTCTATGGGCCGCAGTTTGCCCATCCAAGACGGGTTTGGTCTAGATGACCCCTGCCCCCCAGTTATTTCCTGCTCTGAAGTCCCTGATCGCTCTTTACCACCCACACCTCCAAATGCTATTAAGTAGCAAAAAGATGAGCTCTATGACCAGAGAGAGAGAGACGCAGGAAGAGAGGGTACCGCTGACCACAGCAGACAGTGCCAGCGACCCAGGCCACGAGCTCCAGCGCTCTGGTCTCTTCCTACCTTCTCTCTTCTAACCACATCATGACCTTTAACTAACTGCTTCTCCTCCTCCAACCTCTGCAATTGCCAGAGCTCAAATGCTCTCTGAGGGGCTATGCTGGGCAGCTGGAAGGTACCTCTCTTTCTGAACTCAAAGCCAATCCTCATTGAAGAGTTTTGGCACCGCCTAACTCTTTAGGTCAAAAGCTAAAAGGGTCTGGGATAGGTAGAGGCAGAAGTGATCAGAGTAAGGAGATTAAGTAGCTGGCTGGCAAACTGAGGACACTGACTTGCCACATACACAGGCTAGGACGTCCAAGCCACACCACACCCTCCAGCTGAATCAAAGCTCACCCAAATCCAACTCCCTTCTCAGAGTCCACACACTGGGGATCATTCAGCCACACACCCTAGACCCTAGAGCCTGCCTGATGCAAAGGGGACTGCAGAATAAGCCCCTGACCTTCTGGTAAGGACCTTCTTTCTACAAAGCTCGATGGAGTGCCAAAGTCTAGTTACCACTGGGCAAAGACCAAAGCTCGGCATGGACCAAAACTGCAATGTACCTGTGAGAAGCATTAAAATGAACTTGGCCTCATCAACAGAAGCAAGGGAAAGAGGTAACGAACCTGCCACAGGTCATTCTGGCAGGTGCATACTTAGAAATAGGACCAAGCTTTACAAGGGCTACTGTACAGATAAGATAAGGAAGACAGTGTGGGTCTGGAAATCCTGCCCTACACAAAACTGTAAGGTAATTAATTAGATGTTTAGACTAAAGGACAGTTGCCTCAGAGTAAGCAGGGTATCAAATATTTGAGAAGAAGAAGAGAAGAAAGCAAGCCAAAGGAGGAGGTGCCTGGGGTGGGGTGGGGGTGGGGAAACTCTGGTGGACAGGCATCTGTCTTCAACTGAGGTCACAGTCCTGGAGTCCTGGGATGGAACCTGTGTCAGGCTCCCTGCTCAGCAGAGGTCTGCTTCTCACCACGCTCTCATTCTCACTCTCTTGCAAATGAATCAATAAAAAAATCTTTAAGGGGTGCCTGGGTGGCTCAGTGGGTTAAAGCCTCTGCCTTCGGCTCAGGTCATGGTCCCAGGGTCCTAGGATGGAGCCCCGCATCGGGCTCTCTGCTCAGCAGGGAGCCTGCTTCCCCCTTCCTCTCTCTCTGCCTGCCTCTCTGCCTACTTGTGATCTCTGCATGTCAAATAAATAAATAAAATCTTTTTTAAAAAAAATAAAAAAGTAAAATAAAATTTAAAAATCTTTAAGAAAAAAAGAAAAAAGAAAGAAAGCCAAAGGAGTAAAGAAGCTTATTTCTTGTTTCTTCGAAGGGAGGTTATCAGATGGCATAATTGGGTCTGAAATATCGGGGAATAGTAAGAGTTTGGCAGGCCAGCGTTGTAAGAGGCTGGCTCACAGAGGGCGGGTGCCTAGTCAAGAAGCTGGCTTCCCATCCCCATCTCCAGATGGTCCAAAACTTCCCCACTTGAGACATCATCTGTGGCACAGGGGGCCCTGGTCCTGGATGATAGGGAGGCCCCGGCGTGTGAACGAGTGCAGGGCCTTCTGATTCTTGCACTGAAAACCACATAGGGATCTACATCTGTTTCTATTCTGTACGTTCCTCTTCCCCAAATCGAGAGGCAAGGTCTTCCCTCTACTGTTGGGGCCAGAAACCCGTGTACAGACTCCACCCATCTTCAAAGCAGAAAGACCTTTTGATCTCATTCAGCCCAGATTCCCACCCAAAGCAGGGATATTCCCTGCAGCTTCTCCGACGAGAAGAAAAAGAAACCAATGGACTCTTCCATTAGCCTCCAAAATGATGAATCAATATTCTTAAGTAACAGGGCAGAGAGCCAACTCCTTCTCCCCGGGGAAGTGGACAAAAAGAGCATCTCGATCCACCAAGGTCCTGTCCCTCCGCTGTCACTGTGGGTTTCTGAACCACCGAAGGTACCAAAACCCCCACCAAGAACAGCAGTGGTCCTGTGAGGCTTCCTGGAAATCTCGTAAAATATGCCCAAGTGGGAGTGAGTGGACGCTAGGAAAAGTCTGCCCACTGCCGCGTTCCCTTTGTGCTGACATTTGTCATGAAGATGGAAAATATCCACGAGACATGCCCTGGAGGACTGACTTGTTTTCTTCTAAATAATCCAGTATTTGACTCACCAAAAACCCTTGTTATCAGGATCTATAAAATACCACAGCCTGGGAGTATGGCATCAGAATCTCCCGTTCACCCCCAGGCCCTTTCCTGGCCTTGCTGATTTTGCCAGCACACCCCGGGGTGGGGTAGGGGGCAGGGAGAAGCAGCTCAGTACTACCCCCCCCAACCGCCAGGCGGGGTGTCTCCCTCCCAACCTCCTCAACCACATGCAAAGAGAAATGACAGAGCATGGGAGGAGAACGCAGCCCCAAGACGAGGACTAAACGTGGAAACCTCGAGTCAAACAGGATCGTTTTCAGAAAAGTAGTGGTTGAGCAAAACCAAAAAGTTATAATAAAAACTTGTTTGCATGCTAACCCCTAGTGCCCACTTTGGCTCAGGGGTGCTCCCGAGGGTGACGCCTCCTGTGTACCCCTGATTACACACCGCCACCCCACCCTGCCCCCGCCGGGCCACTGCAGACGCTTCTGTCCGTTCCTTTTCCTTGAGGCCAGGAAGGCTGGACAGAGGTTCAATTTAAGTCAGGGGACTGAGCTGGGTGTGGACGGTAATTATTATAATACCTTGTATTTATGTCTAGCTATTTCTGGCCTGCAGCTTGTTTTCCCTTCTGATTCTCGCTGGAGAGGTCAGTCTGCCTTATAGATGTGGCTTCCGGCCTCCCTCTGACAGCATTCCAGGGCTCAGCAACTGCACCTCGCCTAGAGGTGGAATGGAAGCCAGGCAGGGATTTCTCTCCTCAGCCAACAGGCCAAGAGATGGACGGGGCACACGCGAGTGCCGCCTTCTCAGAGCAAGTCGGTGTGACGTGCAACTGAGAGTTGCAGGTCACTGACTGGAACACACTGACCAGCCTAGCCAGGGCACCTTGCCTCTAAAAGGCTGCTCGACAGGGGTGCCTGGGTGGCTCAGTGGGTTAAAGCCTCTGCCTTTGGCTCAGGTCATGATCTCAGGGTCCTGGGATCAAGCCCCACATCAGGCTCTCCGCTCAGCAGGAGCCTGCTTTCCCCCTCTCTTTGCCTGCCTCTCTGCCTACTTGTAATCTCTGTTAGATGAATGGATGAAATCTTTAAAAAATAAAATTAATTAATTAATTAATTAAAAGGCTGCTTGACAATCATGATCTCCAACCTGGGTGATCAGTTTACCAAAACATAAAAATTAGAGAAAGGGGCGCCTGGGTGGCCCCGTTGGTTAAGCGTCTCACTCTTGGTTTTGGCTCAGGTTGTGATCTCAGGGTTGTGAGACTAAGTTCTGTGCTGGGCTCCGCACTCAGTAGACCTCTCTCTCCCTCTGCCCTTCCCCCTCCCACACTCACTCTGTCTCCTTCTCTAATAGATAATTCTTTAAAAAAGTAAAAATACAAATTTCACAAAAAACATATACAGCACGACTAATGTGTGAAGTCTATTGTGAGAACTTCATAAACAGCAACTCTGTTCATTCTCAAAACCACCCTCTACAGCAGGTACGAAATTATCCCCATCTTACAGGTAAGAAAACTGAGGCACAGAGAGGTTGAGAAACTTACCCAAGATCATAGAGATAGTAGCTGGTGGGGCCAGGCTTCAAACCCAGTGGACCAGCTCCAGGGAACCTGCTCTTAACCACTAACGAGAGGCCCCCTTGCTCAAATCCATGCTCCGTGGGCAGACAGCGTGATTCTGTCTGTCCCCACATGATTCTGATGGCCAGTCAGGCCTGGCAATTACTGAGTGGCTCTCAAAACTAGGGTGTGCTTGTTGAGACTCAGGTTCCTAGGCCCCAGATGTTCTGGAATTGGAACCTAGAATGCACAGTTCTAATGAACCCCTAAGGCAGTGCCACCTGCCAGGCGGTTTCCAAAAGGCACTGGGAGAAAACCAGTCCTATCCCTTGACCCCACTCACCTGGGACAAGTAAACAACTCACTGGGGCACCTCAACTGCTGCAGCCTGCAGAGACCATTCCTTCTCTGCTGGGGCGGTTGCCCTGGGGGAGGGGGAGCCACTGGCTGTGTGAGGGCTGTTCTGTTCTTTAGCCTCGGTGACAGGACTGCCTCTGACAGTGGAGGAGGAGGGTAGGGTGGGAGCCGGAAGAGAGCTCACCGTCCCTCCACCCCTGACCGGCTTCACATCACAGGGGGACACGCGACTGGTAACGGGAAAAGGAAAAAAAAAAAAAAAAAAGACTGGGCGGCCTGGGCCCCCATCTCCCATTGCCAGAACAATGGCCTCTTCAAATGCCTGGCATCTGAACTGGCAGTCGGCCACCAAGAAAGAAAAGAGCTCGCTGTCCCTTTAAGGACGCCCTCTCTCCACAAAGGTCAGAAATGCCAGCTCAGCCTGCCCAGCGGCTGCCGTCTGGCCACTTTGGTGCCCCAGGGTCCAGGGCCATGCTCCCCTTCCAGCTGGTTTTCTGGGCACCTGCTGTCTTCCGAAAAAGGCAGAGCACCTGGGGGACAGCTGTCGCTCCAAATGAGGTTCCATCCACCCGGCAGGTGCCGCTGATGTGGAGGAAACCCAAGACCTCGTTTGCCTCTCCCAATCTTTTCCCCAGGGGAGTTGGTCCCAAGAAAGTGGAGCTTGGGGGCCAAGGTCAGAAGCATGACTGGAGAGGGAAGGATGTGGTCAGAAAGAAAACTGACAGAGGAACAGACGCTCCAAAAGAAACATGGTATTTCACCCACAAGTGCAAAGGCTGATGGATAAAGGATCCAGAAATCACAATGAGCCTGGAGTAGGGAGTGGAGGTTGGGGGGGGAAGGGGGTGCTGTGGCAGGAAACGCAGGGGAGTGGAAGGGCAAGGGCCTTCCCCCTGCAGACCGGGTACGGATGCTGCCGCTTTAGGGAACCTGGGCACCTTCCCTAATTTCCCTGACCCTGATTTATTTACTGAACAGTACATATAGAAACGAATAATGTCTGTGATTAGAGTACTTGCCATGCCATGGGGGACTCACAGGCAGCTCCGATAGTCAGAGTACGTGCTCAAGAAGCCTGAATCCTGGACCACACCACCGCTTCCGATAAGTCAACTTGTAAACAGATGCCATGAGGAAAAGGGGCATTCACAGAGCAAACTGCGTGTTGGTGCGAACCATGATTCTCCCGGAAAAACAATTCCACCTATTCATAATATATAGGTGAATTCCACCTATTCAAAACATTTTCTGGAAAGGGCCAGATATGTTACATTATAATATTACAATACATTGGGCTTTCCACTCACCGTGTGTGGAGCCCAATGTGGAACTTGACCTCACAATCCTGAGATCATGACCTGAGCTGAAACCCATAGCTGGATGCTTAACCAACTGAGCCACCCAGGCACCCCTGTAAATAAAGTTTTATTGGGACACAACCACATTCTTTTGTTTACACATCTACAGCTGCTTTAATCCTACGGAAATAAGAGTTCAACAGTTATGGCAGACCCAATTGTTTGCAAAGCCCAGTGTTTTTTTGTGTTATGTCACTCATTCTCTGCTCCTCCCCCTGCTCACAGTCTGTCTCTCTCAAGTAAGTAAGTGAATAAAATCTTAAAAAAACATAACACAAAAAACTCCTTTATTTTCAAAAAGAGATGGCAGCTGACAGGTAGTATTAGTGGAGGAAATGGTGCAACCCTCATAGGAGATTGGAATAAAAGATACAGAGGCAGAAACCTGTTTCTTGGGCGCCTGGGTGGCTCAGTTAGTTAAGCAACTGCCTTTGGCTCAGGTCATGATCCCGGAGTCCTGGGATCGAGTCCCGCATCGGGCTCCCAGCTCCACAGGAGTCTGCTTCTCCCTCTGACCTTCTCCCCTCTCACGCTCTCTTACTTGCTCTCTTTCTCTCAAATAAATAAGTGAAATCTTATGTAAAAAAAACAAAAAAAAAACAAACAAAAACAAACTATTCTTGCTCTTCTATGCTGGGATTGTGACTATTGTGCCCAATGACTTGATCTCCAAGAAAAGTTTCTGGCTAACCCCAGCGCACTGCAATGGCTCCTGCTGGTTTCTTCAGCGGCCATGTCCAGAGTCTGCTCACATCTCTTGTTCTTCTGCACTTCTTCTCTTCCTTGAGACTGGGAGCTTAGAAGGGGCAGGGTCTCATTCCTCATTAAAGTCAGCGGGGCACTGACCCAATGACCACCCCTCAAAGTGTCCTCCTCAGTGTCCCTCATGGTAAACGTGTCCACCCCTGACCCAGCTTCCCGGGCCAAAGCAGGCTGGGGTCCTTCAAGTCTGTCCGACTTCCCAAATAGCTCTGTCTGTCAGGGAAGCCATGCACACTGTTCAGTCATTCACAGATCCATTTAAATAGGGGAGCGCCTACTGTGTGTGGGTAAACCTTAGAAAACACCAACTTCACCTCCGCCTTGAGTGGCGCTGGGGAGAGTCTGCTGTGACGCGTCCTCTCAGAAGGCCGCCCTCGTGTTCACTTCCTGCTCCCTGCTGTCTTCCTACCCCAGAGCCCAAGCACTTCAAAAATAACTTTCTCGACTCTGCTAACAACTTTTATCATGACAATTTCTAACTGGCACTAAAAGCAGAGAGGATAAGAAAAGCTGAGAATAAGAAAACAGATCAAAAGCAAAGGAGGTGGAAAGAAAAGCCAAAAAAAAAAATCACTATTTCAAATTAAAAAAAAAAAAAAAATACTGCCCACTTACATCATTCTATCTGCATAAAACCACCTCGTTCCACAAATCCCTCCTAATAGGGTCCTAGCTTTCTTTCAGAGCTCTGCCTCCCATGAACCTTCCCCAGGGAAACTTCCCTGTTAAACTCTTCCAAATCTTGAGGACACTCAAGATCCAATTCTAGGCCCTAGAATTCTCCATTATGGCTCACTCTTGCTTATGTACCTAATGTGTGGTGTATGAAGCCTATGGGCTCTGTTCTAACCCTTAAAATGCCACCTGCTCAAAACCCACAGGATATGTTTTCCTTTTTCCACATTCCCTATGGCACACTTTCCTTGGCCGGTGCTCTCCCAACATGATTGCTTGGCCAATGCTCTGCTTGGATGGAAGGGCTGCTGCTGTCTCACAATATCCTCAGTGACCTCTCATCACTGTTCACACCAACATTCATTCATTCACTCACTCACTCACTCACTCCTCCATCCAACCAAACACCACTGTGCAGTCCATTCAACCAAACGCCATTGTGCCGTCGACTGTCCTGCATCTCATGGGCAAATCCATTTAATCATCAGGGCAGCTTGGTATTAACATGTAACAGGCACAGGACAGCAGAGGTGATTTCAGAAGCGATTATGGCGAAGTGGGTGATGGATGGGAAGGGACAGACTATCACATTCTGGAAGAGAGGTACTCATCTACCTGGCACTCTAATGTTGGCAAAATGGTGGGACCGACCACATTCCTCTTGAGGTCCATGACTTATGAATTAGTCCACACCAAGGTTTTATAGAAGTAGATACAATTTTACACCAAAATGGACTGAGGCATTAAATTTTAAAAACCAAATCACAGGACTCAAAGGAAGCAGAGGCGAGCGTGTATATGGTTATGGTTTGGGAGGAGTTTTCTTTGAATAATGCCAAACAAAGAAACCATGGAGGGCAAGAGTGATTGACTGGATCACATTGAAACAAACACACTTCTGTGTGCCAAAGACAGCCTGAAGTTAAAATACTTCTGACAGGCATGACTAAGGGTTAATAACCTTATTATATTCGAGTCCTGAACAATGAAAAAGGCAAACACCTCAACAGGAAGGGGGGCAGAGAACAACAAAGGCACTTCACAGGAGAAGTATAAATGGGTAATAAGGAAATTAAAAGCATGTCACCAATGATCAAAGAGATGCAAATGAACGATACCACTAGGGGAATATCAGATTGGCAAAGACTAAAGAGAATGGTAATGCCAAGGCAGGCAAGGACAAGGGGAAGAAACAAACACTCGTAACTCGCTGGTGGGTGTGTAAACTGGAACAACCTTTCCAAAGGGCAACGAGGCACGCGGCATTAAAAGCCACTGACCTAGAAATCTGGCTTCTAAGTATTTATCTGCAGACTGTTAGCACATTATTTTTAATCTTAAAGGATTGCAAAGACTAAGTGTCCAATACGAGAAGGGACAAATACTTATATCTTTGCAATACTACCCCTTAAACGTAATTACAGAAATCGGTATTTATTATGATAGAGAGATCAGGTGCTATTAATTAAAGGATTTCAGAACAATGTACAGAGTGAATTGTAAGTTTCATCTATCTTTACCTTTCTATGTAAAGTATATACAGGAAAAAAAAAACAGCTCAAAGGATATAGTGATTATCACTGAGGGATGATATTATGGCTTACTTCTTTTTTACTTTATATTTTCTGATTTTTCTACAATACCCAGAGACAATGGGTGTTGCCAAAACAACAACAGAAAACCCCACATATTCAAACAAGTTTAAACTACTGACAATTTTTTTCTCAAAAATGTTTATTTTTTTGTTGATTTCTGATTTTCAGAAGACAAGTCGTATGTAAAAGAACTATGAAAAGCAAAAGGGACTATACAAATCCAAGAGGGCGATCAATTATCCAGCATATTTTTTTTGAGTACCTACTATGTATAAATCCTTGTAGAAAGTACCAGAAAATAAAACAAAAATTGGAATGCCTCTCTATTCTCAGAAAAGATTTAATATGTCATAAAAGATAGAATGACATTTAATCCAAGACTGGAATTATGGGGATCCATGCAAAGTGCACAGAGAATGGAAAGGGACTAATTAATTCCTATCGGGGGATGAGATAAATCTGGGATTGACTTCTTCGAGAAGGTGAGAGTAAAGATAATTCTGAAGGATAAATGGATTTCCATAACCACAGACAGGATAAGCAGAGGCAAAGGGGCAGCATAACCAAAGACTGCAGGGACAAGAATAGGTATGTGTGTGACATGCTCTAGAAAGGGAAAGTGTGTCGAGATGGTGGGGACAGAAGAACCTGTGGAAATTTGGAGTGACGATGAGGCTGGACTCTCATGACGGAGCCATAATAGGGAAGGCTTTCAGTGTCATAGCCAGGGTGTCACCTGTATATGGTAGGTTACCAGGAGCCAAGTTTAGTTTTGAAGAAGGGTTAGAAATCTGATCTGTAGCTCGCCTGAATGATCAATGCACCCAAATGTTCCAAGAAGAAATGAGATTATTCAGCCATAATAAAGGAATAGCACAGATACAAGCTATGACTTAAATAAATCCTGAAAACATTATACTAAATGAAAGAAGCCAGTCACAAGAAAGTCCACATACCCCTATGATTCCATTCATGAAAGTCCTTAACAGGGGACTCACAGAGACAGAAAATAGATTAGTAGTTGTCTAGGGCCGGGCTGGAGAGGGGGAAGCTCTTGTCTTGGCTAAAAGGCACAGATGGGGTTTCCTTCTGAGATGATGAAGATGTTCTCAAATTGCGGTGATGGTTGCACATATTGTGAATATACTAAAACCCACTGAGTTGTACACTTGAAATGAGTTGTGTGGCACATGAATTATATTTTAAGAAAGTTTAAAAAAGAAAAAGAAGAAGAGGAGGAGACCAGCCAGGTGGCTACTGCAACAGACCAAGCAAGACATGGCAGGTTATGAATTCAGACAGTGGCAGTAAGCCAGAAGGGAAAGGGCAGAGGACAAATCAGAGACACTGGAAAGACAGAACGCACCATGTGGACAATGACAAGAGCAAGGGGAAAACAAAACAAAACAAAAGCTCCAAAGCTTCCAACTTGAATGACTAGGACAGGAGGATGGGAAGAGAAGGCTGTTGGCAGACTATCACAGATGTGCTTTCTGCGCCATGAGTTCAAGGAGCTGAGCCCCTTCAGGCAGTGAGGAAACTGAGAGGGGGGCAGACCTGGAGCAAACAGTCCTTCTCCCAGCACCACTGTGAAGACGTCTTTTGTGACTGGGGGCAATTACTTATTCTGTTTAGCGCAAACAGCTGGCATCAAGGTAGTCTGATGCCTAGAATTATACTTTGGAGAATTTAGCCAGAGAAAGAAGGGAAGGCTGCTGCAAACAAGAAAAACCAGGGCACCTGAGTGCTGAGTGGCTCAGTCCGTGAAGCGACTGACTCTTGGTTTCAGCTCAGGCTGTGATCTCAGGGTCATGAGACTGAGCCCTGCACCTGACTGCACGCTCAGCACGGAGTCCCCTTGAGAGTCTTTCTCTCCCTCTCCCATGGCCCCTCCCCCACTCTAAAATAAATAAATAAATCTTAAAAAGCAAAACAAAACAAAAGAAGCAAACAAAAACCCACAAGAAAACCAGTTCTATATCTCTATCTGCAACAGCCTCAGCCTTTGAGAGAGCGGAGTCCTGCTCTAGGTCCAGACTCCGTAAAAGGAGCGCCATCACCGCAGCTGCTAAAGGTCACAGTTCCTGCAAAGACCACTCAACGGTAGAATGGCAGCGGCTGGCACCTCTTACCAGTGCACCTCCCAAGAGTACATACAGATTGACTCTGTTGACATCATAGAATGCAAGAACGTGAAGGAGAAACACTTGGCTCATGAAACCAGAGGGTTAAAAAAAAAGTCATTCAAACAAGCCAGAGTCAACAGAGGCTAAATACATAAATGTATTTTTTAAAAAGGTACACTTTAAACCAAAAAGATGGGCTAAAAAAACAAACAATAATAATGTGCAGAGCCCAGCAGGGCAGATCACCTTCAAAAAGCCCAAAGGTCAAGAGTTCCCCAAATTTGCATCCTGAGGTCTGTCAAGTTGAGCCTCTGGAAAACAAAGGGATTTTGCATGTCATGTCCTAATGCCACCGGATACCAACTACGGCCACCCAGTAAGGCATAAAAAGTTGAGGTCGCTGCAGGGAAGCTATTATGAAACAGCAAGGCTCCCAGTCTCGGGAGAATGGGTCCAAAAAAAGCTCTTAACTGGAAGATAAATCTATTTGCACTACAGCAGAAGAGGTATGTGAGTCCCTCTGTGGAATTTTCCTGTAACAGGCGGTGCTGGTGAGACCCTACCGAGAAGGGTGTCCAGGTCTGGCTTCCCCACTCCTGGGGCCAACCCCCACCTCCACCCCAAGGCCAGGACCGGTTCCTATCACCAGGGGAGTGTGTGCTCCAGAAGGAGACAGAAAGAATCCAGTGGGAACTTGAGGAGAATACAGAAGGGTCCGACACTCCAGAGATCTCCAGCCTGAAGTTCATGGGGGTTTTGAAAGAGAAAAGTATCTGCTGCTCTAATCTCAGCTGTCATCTCAGAGATGAAGACACTGGTGTCTTGCCGAAGGTCACACACTGGGTTGGAGATAGAACATGTTCCAGGCTCCAGCTAAGTGACCGAGTGACCATACCCATGGGGAGACAGAAGACAGGAGAGTTCCAGCAATGAGACTAAAACCTATCTGGGAGGCTATTAAGCTGAAAGGAGTAAACCTGAGTGACTGTGGCCTAAGACTATCCTTCCTGGCTACTCTAAGGAAGATAAGGATCAAAGTTTTCTTTATCTATCCAGGGCATGAGTAACAACTGCGGATTTTCAGTATGTGGAGAGCAAGGCTATGACCACCCTCTCCTTCAAAGTCAAACACAAGACAATGAAAACGTTAATAGCGGCGTAACATCTATAAGGTGGTTACAAACGTGCCGGGCCTCCTCCTCAGTACCTTCCCAGGATTTGTCTCCATTAATCCTCCCAATCCCTACAAGAGCCCTCCAAGGCAGGCATGATTAGCCCCCATTTTATAGATGAGAAAATCAAGGCTTGGCAGAATAGGTAACTCACCTAGCATCCCGCAACTAGAAAGGAGCAGAACCACCCACACCTGTCCCTTAGGGTCCCCCACATAGCTAAAAGGAGGGAGCCCCCCTCCCCGGTGATGGAGCAGCCATTCGTGTCAGCATTAGAACAAGGAGATGCGACCTGAGAGGCACGACCTGCCCACTCCGTGGGGAAGGGGCATGGGGCCCGGACTCCGGAGCCCCATCATTGCTCAGTTCACTCAGTTCCCAAGATCTGCATTTTCTGGGACCCGACGTCCCAGCCGTTGAATGTTTTCATAAATCTTACAAAACAAACAGACAAACTGAAGGGCTTTCAAATATTTCGGTATGGTTAAAATGCTTAATTGGATGGTAAACAATGTTCCACTCTCCTTTATTTATTTCTTCATTCTCCTTTAAGCTGTACAGATATATTATATGCTTTCTTTTCGAGGTAGGGTCCATTTCACAATTTTATTTTTTACCAGTTTTTTTTTTTTTTTGTCTCTTAGTTTGTTTTTTAAATAAGCCCTGACCCAGCCCCAAAGTGAAGCCACCCAATCAGCGATGACCAGGGACAGGGCTCAGCACAGGGGAGAGTCCACAGCAGAACTAGTATCCCACACAGCACCTGACCCAGAGAGCACCACTCCTCAGAAGACTGCCCCACCTCCACGCCAAACCCTTTCTGAATGGCTAGGTTTCCAGCTCCAAACTCCCACCAAATAAACACCCCTTTCCTCACGCAGTCAAGGACTCCGGTAGTGTAGAGGTTAAGGGCACAGGCTTTAGAGGCAGACATTTCAATTTCGCCCCAGTTCTGCCATTAACCATGAGGTCTTGAACCTGTTACCTAAACCTCTTTGAGACTCAGTTTCCTTATCTGTAAGATGGGATAAATACCACCTTTCCCATTTCATGAGATAAGGAAGGCAGGCTGGCTGGCTCACAGAAACACGGTTATAATTTGTAACCCTATTCTTGTGTGCTCCCAAAAGCCAAGCACTTGTGCTCCAGTTCGCCCCTCTCCCCACCCAAACATCTTGCCCACCAAGCTGGGAAACACATCTCCCTCTCTGGACATTCTGAGCCCAAGGGCTTCACACAGCTGGTCCAGCAACCGCACTCACCCTGCCTTACCCGTGAGGCTGTCCGTATGTGAAACCTGTCTTACACCCTGTGAACTCTGCACACCCCTCTGTTCTGACCAGAACACGCAGCTTTCTCTCCTCCCATCAGTGCCTCGCTCCGGTTTCTGTGGTCTAACTCTTGCTTCTTCCCTGCCTCAGAGACCCCTCTAAACTCTCTTGAAATCTCAGTGGCTTCCATCCTCAAGGACCTAGCCACGTCCCACCCCCTCCGTTCAAGCCCTTTTCCATTTATGTTGCTCTCAACCTCTATTCTTGTCCACCTTTGTAGTTATAATTTGTATTCATTAAATGCCTCCATAAATTACCTGACTTTTTTCCCCTCCATAAATTATCTGACTTTTCATGGGTATTTGTCTTCTCTCTTCTCATGGGCAAAGACCTGTGTTCCAATTGCTTTACACCTGCAGTGGTTAAGAATGTGAACTCTGGGGGTGCCTGGGTGGCTCAGTGGGTTAAAGCCTCTGCCTTCAGCTCAGGTCATGATCTCAGGGTCCTGGGATAGAGCCCCTCGTTGAGCTCTCTGCTCAGCAGGGAGCCTGCTTCCCTTCCTCTCCCTCTGCCTGCCTCTCTGCCTGCTTGTGATCTCTCTGTCAAAATAAAATAAATAGAACCTTTAAAAAAAAAAAAAAGAGTGTGAACTCTGGAGTCAGACCGCCAGCTTGAACACTTTGGGGCTGTGTGACCTGAGGCTGATTACTTAACCTCTCTGTGCTTCAGTTTACTACTTGGTAAAAGCCACACCATAATAATATATAGCTCAGAAGACTGCTAGGAGTTAATCCATAGAAAACATTTAAGATATATGTGATATAGTCAACTGTCATGTTAAGTTTTAGCTACTACTATTGATGTCCTTATCATCAGGATCACTATTATAGTGCTTAGAAGGAGACAAAGCATGGAGCAAAAACATCAATTTGTTGCATTCGAGAGGCATCTTTATCTAAGTAAACTTCGTCTAGGGCTAGATAATAAATAATAAATATTTTATCTTTGGGGGCCACAGGTCTGTGTCACAACTGCTCAGCTCTGACCCTGGATCATGAAAGCAGCCACAGACAATGCCATCCACAAATGAGTGTGACTGTGGACCAATGAAACTTTACTTACGGACACTGACACCTTAATTTTGTACAATGTTCACATGTCATGAAATATGAGCCTTCTTTTCTCACAACCACTTAAAAATGTAAAAACCAAAAACCACGAAACATACATAGCTGTACTAAAGCAGGCAGGGAGCTGAACTTGGGTCCCACCCCCCCACCCCGCCCCAACCCTGGCTGTTGCTTGCTGACCGCTGGCCTAAGGTTGCACAACGTCTTCCGTGACGGTTCAAATCCATACCTTTATTCCACAGGCAGTAAGAAAATCGCCATCGGGTTTTAAGAAGGCGAGAGCGCCCAGAGCCCCGCTTCCAGAAAAGCAGCTGTCGTCCCCATGACTGGTGCTGAACGAGACTCCTGGTTCTCCTCTCCTCTGCCCTTCAGAAGCCTCCTGGTTCCCAGACTCCCTGTGGTCAGGAAGGGCCTGCTGAAGGGCAATGACAGCGTGCCTGCTTCCAAGGAGAAGCCCTGAGGGGCCAGGCTCTCCTGACCTCTATGATGACTATGGAGGAGGGTCCAGGAGATTCTTATAACCTGGATCACGGAGCCACTTGCCATGCCCCATGCCTCACAGAGGATCCCTGGAAGTCTTGCGGGAAGGGGGGGGCAGGGGGCAGGGCCATGCTCAAGAGCTAACTTACTGTGAGTTGAGCAACTGAATCTGAGCGGGGGGGGGGGGGGGAGCAGCTGCTATCATGGTATAACCAAGCCTATCCAGTTTAAGATTTTTTTTTTTTTTAATTTATTTAGTCAGAGAGAGAGAGCGAGAGCAAGCACAGGCAGACAGAGTGGCAGGCAGAGTCAGAGGGAGAAGCAGGCTCCCCGTGGAGCAAGGAGCCCGATGTGGGACTCGATCCCACGACGCCGGGATCATGACCTGAGCCGAAGGCAGCTGCTTAACCAACTGAGCCACCCAGGCGTCCCAAGCCTATCCAGTTTAATTCAACATCTTTATGCAAACATAAACCAAAGAAGGACGTTAAAGGTAAGTAAACATAAAAACACCTAGCAAAATATAGTTAACCTATTCTTTCATCTTAACTCATTTAGGAAACATATGTCCAGACTTCTAGACAAGGGATTAGAAGCATTCCTCTCCATGTTTTCTCATGAGAAACCCTAAATCATCTCTTTCAGCAATAAAATTCTATGGCAGTAAGTCTCATAATGGCCAGGAGGAAGGGTTTCTAGCCAGAACAGAGACCCTCAGGCACAGGGGTACCCCTCATGCGTGGGGGACCCATTCAAAGACCCCCAGTGGCCACCCACAACCACAGGTACTACCAAACCCTATACATATACACACTATCCCTTCTCTTGTACATACACACCTATGATAAAGTTTAATTAATAAATCAGGCACAGTAAGAGTTTCACAACAATAATAAGAGAACACTCACACTGCCATAAAAGCTACGTGACTGTGTTCTCTCTCTCGGTCACAATAGCTCGTTTCACTGTACTCGTCCTTCTTTTTTTCTTTTTTTCTTTTTTTTTAAGATTTATTTATTTATTTGACAGAGAAAGAGAGGGAAAGAGAGAGAAAGAGATCACAAGTAAGCAGAGGGCAGGGGTAAGGGGAAGCAGGCTTCCTGCAGAGCAGAGAGCCCAATGGAGAGCTCAATCCCAGGACCCTGAGACCATGACCTGAGTCGAAGGCAGAGGCTTAACCCACTGAGCCATCCAGGCGCCCCTGTACTCACCCTTCTTGTGGTGAGGTGAGATGATAAAATGTCTACGTGGCGAGATGAAATGAAGTGAATGCTGGAGGCAGGATGGCATAGCGCTGGGCTACTACTGACTCTCTGAGGATCCAGCAGGAGGGGCACCTGCCTCCACACCACAGTTGGCCATAGGTAGCTGAAACCTCAGAAGGCAAACCCACAGAGAAGCAGGCGGGAGTACGGGACAGGGATAGGGAGGGACGGGGGCGGGGCAGTGGACTGCCATACCCATCATCTGATTTATTCTGACACAGTCTCTGCCAACCACCTCACATTCTAATACAGTGAATTTCTTTCATCTTAAAGTAATAATGATGGTGACCAGAACCACAAAAAACCACGGTGACAGCCGCTTATCTTAAGCCAGGGACAGCTCCCAAAGTACAGACCTGGATAGGAGGTAAAACTTCTTCTTTTTTTTTTTTTTTTTTAAATCTTTAAAGTCAAAAGATCCACTCACTGCCCAGAGCCATCCTGATCACTCATGGGATTTCAATGCTTAGGTGACCAGCACTCAGAGCCCTGGATTTAACAGACCATGGGAAAACTCCCAGTTCCCATCCCACCGAATCATAAAGTTAATCTTGCACTGTTAGCCAGAGAGGGTGTCAGCTGGGGGATGTCTGTGAATGAGTATTTAATATTTTCTTTTTTAAAAATATTTTATTTATTTATTTGACAGAGAGAGAGAGAGAGAGAGAGAGATCACAAGTAGGCAGAGAGGCAGGCAGAGAGATAGAGGGAAGAAGGCTTCCTGCTGAGCAGAGAGCCCGATGCGGGGCTCCATCTCAGGACCCTGGGATCATGACCTGAGCCGAAGGCAGAGTCTTAACCCACTGGTTCAGTGTTTCCTGCTGGCTAAAGAAGCATCCCAAGCCCCCACATCACAAGCCACCGCTCTCTGCGGGCAACAGCCTTTCTCTAAACTATTCGTGGAAAGAAA
This sequence comes from Mustela nivalis, assembly GCF_964662115.1. Classification (NCBI taxonomy): domain Eukaryota; kingdom Metazoa; phylum Chordata; class Mammalia; order Carnivora; family Mustelidae; genus Mustela; species Mustela nivalis. Next base: position 26,253,169 of record NC_139028.1, on the reverse strand, counting down.
GCAGAGAGCCCAACTCATCTGCCCAGTGCTGTCATTTATTCCCACTTTCAAAATAGCTACCCCTCAAAGCAAACAGAAGTCTCCTACCAAGGCCACCAGCAGGTAAGGAGGTGGTGACAAGGTTCAGATTCCCAAGGTGGCCTCCAGAATCTGGAGCTACTGAGAGACCCCAACCCTCACTGCAGCTCACCTCCTGGTAAACGTCTGAGTCACTGGGAAGCCTGGCTCTCAAGGAGGCCATGCCTTCCTCCATCTCTAGAGAAAATTTCTCATGAAAGAACCTCCCAACATAAATGATCTGACCTGATCTTGACGCTCCAGAGGGAGAAATTCCGAACTCTTTCCTTATGTCTAATTTAAATTCTCGCTTGGAACCTCACCCATTTCTTCTTTCATGAAAGTGTTTCACGCATTAACGGATCTGAAGGGGGGGAAGAAAAACACAGGAGACGATGGACTTCCGGTAGGTGATGAAACATGGCCGACCATGAGTCTCCAAGAGCCATGGAGGAATGCAAAAATGAATTTCTGTCCCAGCTACTGGTGAGGACATAAGCGAGCAGGTTCCTTTACACAGCACTCATAGTCTTAAATAAACAGTGTGAAAGTAGCACGAATCCTCACTCACCCACTCAAACACAAAGAGAAGCTCAAAATTCCTCTCCTCTAGGGACCACAGCCTGGCCACAGAAATGCCTCCCCCTTCTATGTGTCAAGAACCCAGGCCTCTTTACTCTGTTTTCCCGGAACCGGATTCCAGCAGCACATTGATTTTCCTGAGGGTCTGCCTGAGCCTCCAGCACCCACCAACCCCAACAGATGTGAAGCCCAGGAGCACAAGGATGGAGAATCCAGACAGATGTCTCTACAGTCTGCCTAGTCCTGTGGGGGCCAAAATAATCTGTCCATGGCGCAGCCCCACAAAACGGGAGATCTTGGCGTTTGAGGTTCTGAAGCCCTAGGAATTCGGGATATCTTTGCATTGCACACCCGCCCCAAAATAAATAAATAAATTATAACCATGGAGAAGCTAAGGAGGACTGAATTGTTCTTTGACTTTTTTTTTTTTTAAAGATTTTATTTATTTGTCGGAGAGAGCGAGAGTGAGAGAGAGCAGCACAAGCAGGGGGAGTATCCGGCAGGGGGACAAGCGGGCTCCCCACCGAGCCGAAAGCCCAATGCAGGACTTGGTCCCAGGACTGAGCCAAAGGCAGACACTTAGCTTAACTGATGGAGCCACCCAGGCATCCCTGAATTGTTCTTTTAAAACATCTTATGGCCTCCAAATTGCATATGTTCCAGAGTCACGATGACTCTTTGGCAGTCCTCTGTTTCCATGGACCACCTCCTCTCTCTCTCTCTCTGTCCTCTGCCCTTACCTTGTGCACCAAATTCCCAGGAGACAGAACCACAGGATCATCTTTTGAGAAGGGAGGCTGAACAGTGGGAAGATTTCCCCCTCACCGTCCCACCACTTGTCAATCACAGACACGTACCTTGATCCGCATCACCCAAAAGCATCCCCTGTGATAACCCCCAACACCCTGAGGGGGGTGTTAGCGCTATACAAAGGATGGGCTCTACTTACCTAACGCTGGCCAGCCTTCATGCCCCCACTCAAGTTCCAATGATTCCAGAAAGTGTCTTTGCTACCCCAGATGCAACGAATTCCAGCCTCCTCTGAATTTCTAGAGAGCATGCTGCTAATTACATGAATCTGTCCCTTAGCATTTACTGACTGCCTTTGGGGGGGGGGGGTGGGAGTGTGTGTGTAAAGGGGTTGGGTCTCATTCTCTCAGTGAAGCTACCAATCCCCTGGAAGTCAGAGGCAGTACCCTTTACATTTTTTTAACCCCACGATGCCTAAGCACAGGACTGTGAAAATAACCACATGTGCAGATTGAAAGGATGGAGTAAGAGCAGACGTGCAGACCTTGCCCCTGTCCTCTGGGAAGGCAGGTCCAATGCACACACCCCTGTTGTCGCAAACTGAAGTAGGAGTCAAGTAAGAAGAGCGCAGCCTACTGCCTTCTTCACTAACTGGCTGCAGGAATTTAGCCCAAACCCTTTAGCACTCTGTACCTCAGTTTCCCCAGCTCTCAAATACAGACGCCAGCTGCTTCGTGGGCCTGTAGTAAAGACTGACTAAGATGCTGCCCTTCCTTACACTTTTAAAAGTCTAACTAACAAAATAAATACAAGGCAAAGAGACCGCAAGGCATGGGGGCGGCGAGGAGAGAAAAAGTCAGTCTATGATGTCGTTACCTGCTGAGAAAAGTACACCACAGAAGAGCAACAAGAACAGGGGAATCCCAAGGGAAAATGACCCACAAATCCAATGCCTGACTGTACACCGGCCCCTTGTCTCAGACGGCTCGCCCTGTAAAATGACGACCTAAAGCACAACGCTGCGAGCTCTGCGGGACTTAACACCTATGAAGTGCCTCGTATGGTCCTTGATGTGTAGTGAGCACTCAGTGAATGTCAGCTGCTGTTACTACTGTGATTATCAGCGTTATCAGCATTTATATCTCGTGTGTGTGTGTGTGTGTGTGTGTGTGGAGCCTAAGGTAGGGCTTGAACTCATGACCATGAGATCAAGACCTGTGCTGAGATCAAGAGTCAGGCACCTAACCAACTGAGCCACCCAGGCACCCCATCATTATCATCATTTTTTACACCACTAACACATAGCTGGTGTTCCAGAAATGTTTCTAGAAATGACGCAAACACTAAGAAGGTAGTTAATTCCATCCTCTTCCATATGCAGATAACGTCACCAAGAACAAGGTAGCCAAGCTGTTTGGTCACCTTGTTCCTACCAGGTCTCCCTGTGGACAGAAGAGAGGTCCCGGGCATGGGCTACCACCAAAGGGAGCCGCACGCAAGCCCAAACACTCACACACACACGCGAGCCTGGCCGCTGGGCCAACACGGACCAGTATATTTACACCTAAGGAAATAGTGACTCACAGGGCCTAACACTATCCAGGCATCAATGGCCAAACCTCCCCATCCTTGTAGTATTTTATTTGGCTGGAAGGGACAAGGTTATCCCAGTTCCAGTTCCCAGCATCACCCTGGTCTGCTGAAATGTAGCAAGGGTTACTCAAGGCAGATTTTTAAAGACACTGATCTCTTCATGTCCCTGAGGGACCAACCCAGGCTGAGCAGAGAAGCATTCTGTACTAAAGTGATGTCTCCTCAGCAGAGACGGCTAAGCATTCCTCAGTCCCAACTCGACCATGCGGACAGCAGGGGCAGGGAAGGACGTGGAGTGATTTCCAATCGTGAACCCAGTGTCCCCACTCACCCAGCAGGACCTGGGCCTTTCCCGGAGGCCTCACCCAAGTTACAGGCCCAGGAATAGAGGCGCCTCTAAATGCTGCCGACTGGGCCTGGAATTCTCAGTGACTACAGATTCTGCCGATCCCTTCCAACCAACTCTGAAGGAATAAGGAACCTGGCCCCAAGAAAGCGGTAAGGCCACTGCAGTCCCTCTCCCTCATTTCCTCCGCCTTGGAGGGGGGTTTCCAGTACAAGAGTTAAACATAAGAGGGAGTGACAGCAGATCCTGAAGAGAAGGTGGTACAGGCTTGGGGGGCGAGGGTCCCTGATGGTGACCATGCCTCAGGACCTCAGTTTTTAAGAGTTAAGCTCACAAGAACGAGCTCCTCCCTTAACCCTCTTGCCTAAAGGAGGAGGACTGGACTAGACTAATTCTGTCAGACCTTAACCTAGGGTCAGCAGGGGTTTCTGGAAAGCCTGATGTAACCCAGAGCCGGGTTAGGACCCCATGTACTAAACTTCCCGATTCCTACCCTGACTCTAAAAATCAACCTCCCAACCCAGAGAGATCACCTCCCACGGTCCCACCGCAGACGGACTGCGGGTGTACGGCTCCCAGAGGCAAGGAAGGCAAGGCGCATCCCTGCAGGGAACTCTCCCAAACTCTCCTCCTCCGGGCTTCCACTGTCCTCAAGGAGAGAAAGCGCCTGCCCACCACCTCCCTCCGCCCCCCCACCCCCAGCCCCCAGAGCCATCCTCCTCTGAGCTGCACGCGTCACCCTGCAGGGAGTACCATGACAAAGTTTTCCAGGCAAAAGGTCCAATTTCTCAAGCAGATAAAAAGCCGATTCACCCACCCACCCGATTCAAAGGAGAAAAGGGAGAGGTGAGGGTTTTATTTTTAAAATGGAAGGTAAAAATACTCTGACTACGTCTGTGGCCACCAGACAGCAACCTCACACACGTCAGGCACGAAGAGGCTTTAATATGCCAACATCAGGCCCCGGAAGAGGCATCGACAGAGCCCCAAGGTGTGTGTGTGTGTGTGCGCGCACGCACGCGCACCCCTTGGTGGGCAGGCAGTGGTGGGCACGGGGGTGGGGGTGGGAGGCCAGGCATGCCAGAGGTGGGAACCTGGCCCTCATGACAGTCTCCTCAGAGACAAGCCTCCAGGCAATCAGAGCCTGCCTCCCAGGATGAGGGTACCCTAAGGAGCAGGGTGAGCACGGCCCCTGGTGATGTCTGTTGGGCTGGGAGGGGTACCACCGCACCCACCTCCAGCCCAAGATGAGCCCCCCCCGGCCCTCATGCAAGGGTCCCTTCTCTACCAAGTTCCCTCTGTACAAGGTCCCTCAAAGTTGGAGACTCTCTGCAGCTGTACTTTCTCTCCACGGCCCCTACCCCCTAACTTCCACCAGACCCCTCCCCCAAGAAGATGCTGGCAGAAAACACTGCAGCAGTGCAGAAGCAAGGGTAAGCTGGAGAGAGTGACCCAACTTTGCAGAATGTGCGCCCCCCCCACCGACCTCGGACCCCTCGAGGGCCATCCATGTGAAGGAGACCTCCTAAGGATGCAGAGGTGCTGGTGGGGGTGGGGTGGACATGGACAAGGACCTGGTTGAAGAACGATGACGATGACGAAGAGGAAGGTGCCGTATCCCTCCTCTACTTACCAGGAGAGCTTGAATCCTTTCATTAGTACAGGCACGAGAATCCACTGACCGTGTCCTTAGCATCCCCGTGACAGCTCCGGAGGTCCCAGGACATATTTGAAAAGATGACGAAGTCCCCAAAGAACAGAATCCCATGTAATGTGACTTGAACACAGAGAGAGAAAGAAGACAGGGAAAGAGGGAGAGCAAGCGCCGGCCAGAAGGACCCCTGCACGCTGGGCTCGGAGGCCAAGGGCAGCTTCTGCAAATCCAGCCCCGGGCTGGAGCCGCCTGCCCGAGCTGTGGCTGCCGCTGCCAGCTCCTGATGGGGACGGGCCACGCTGGCCAGGCTGCAAAACAAGCCCGGAGGGGCTGTCAACAGGCAGGCCAGCTGGCCACCCACCCACCCTCGCCTCCCGCCGGCTCAGGGCAGCCTCGGGGCAAGGACCCAAGGAGAGCCCGGCAGGAGAGCGAGAAGCAAGCAGAACCTGCACCTCTCTTCCCCCAGGCGGCAGCTCCCGCAGCTCCATATAATCTCCTCATCAATGCAGTACCCAAGCAAAGCACTGCCAGCCACTTCCGCCCATTTAAAGACACAGCACATGTTTTGTCCCGGGATGGGACAGAAAGTCAGGGAGAGGGTGGGTGAGTGAGCGAGTGAGCGAGCAACGTGACTCCCGTGACTCCCGGGAAGGAAGAGGAGAGGGGCAGGAACAGCGGAAGGCGGGCACTTCCCCAGCATCCATCCAAGGGTTAAAATGCCACACCCGGTGGGGGGCGGGTGGGGAGGAGAGCTGACCCCAGGCCCTCAGCTAACCTCGGGAACCCAAAGCCCTGCAGACCTGAAGCCTGGGGAGAGGGTTAGTGCCTGGGTGTCCAAAGGCGAGCTGCTCAAGGCCACCTTAAGTGGAATCCTTTCACTCTCTGCCCAGCGAGGGCAAGGCGGGGCAAGCTCCGGGGTGAGATCCTGAGAGCCCTGAGCCGCTCAGAGCACACAGAACACACAGTTCCTTCCCCTGCTGGGTAAAGTGCTTCGCCACCACTTCTGGAGTGCGTGGTGAGGCAGCAGCTTAGGGTGACCCCGCAGCACCCCCGTCACCTGTGGCCCCAGCATCCTTTTAAGGTGGCTGCAAGGCCCAGTGTTGAATCTAGGCAATGTTTTATCACCAATACAGGCTCTAAGAAGACTCAGAACCGGCAGAACATCAAAGGGAGGAGGCACGGACACTGTCAACCCCAACGAGAACATACAATTCACTCTTAAAATCCTCCAGGCTGGGCCCACTGTGTTCCAGCCCCAGCAACCTCCCTGGCTGTGTGGGTTTTTTTTCTTTTTGTCGTCCCCTAGATTACAGACTATCTGGGTCAGTAATGCGGATGGGTGAGAACAAACAAAGAGGAGATTAATTATGAAATAGCAACCTTCAACTGAACCATATTAAGCCTTTACCCCGAAACCTGCCTCAAAGCAGTCATCTGCAGACATCCGTACGTGCTGTACGTACACCATCTACACCCAGCCCTCCAAGGTGACGGTCAAGAAAAACTGGAATGAAAGAGCCCCAACGGGGATACTCACTGTACCTGCAATTACGCGTTTATTACCCGCCTTCCTTTTTTTAGACGGCACACTCCATGGAGGCAGGCACTGTGCATCGCGCTCAGGTCCACTGACTTAGGAGGGACTGTATGCAGTAGGCACTATTCGCAAGTGGTTAACTGAAGTGGCCTTATTCAAACCGAACTAAAATACTGCAGTCTCCCTCCAGTGTCCAGATGGTCCAGCAGAAGCACTCTCTATGGGGTCCAGAGCTTTTAGAGACGTCCTCCCAAAGCAGTTTGGGGCTATGGACTTTCCCTCCTCCATCCACAGCCCCTAGGCTAGACAACACCGAAATGCTTTCGAGACTTCTGAACACATCTTTAGTTATATACCGGCACCAAAAGACATTGTGGGGAAGCTGAAGTTCTCTTTACACCCAGATAATTCATTCAAAGGGCCTCCCGAGACCAGTGACACCAGCTCCTGGGACAAATGTCATTTAGAGTACTCTAGGTAGATGAGACTGTTTTCATACTGCCCCACGGACTGCTCTGATCACAGACAGCACATAAAACCTGCATCAAAGTTTCCAATATTCCATGAGAATCAAATCACTATTTTAAATTCTTTGGTTTTAACTCTTTACCTATTTTTTTTAACTCCTTGCAACTATTAATAAGAATGCATTGGAAGCATATTGTGTCAGACGTCATGCTAAGCCTTCAGTTGCATTACCTCATTTAACTCTCATACGATCATCATTTTTCAGGCAGTGCCGTTGAAAGCAAGTATAGCACCTAAGATCTGCCTAACGCTAAACGGCCCACAAGCTGCAAGCTTGAAACTTGAACTCAGGCATGTTCAACCTCAAAACCCAGTCTCTTAATCATGATCTATGCTTATTAAAAAAAAAAAAAAAATCTATCAGACAAGTTAATGGATAAGGGCTCACATGCTCCCAAGGCAAAAGGAACCCAGGCAACAGGTGACAAAGGATGCTGAGTCAAGTTAGCTCCTTCTTTCCACTACTAGTGTTGATGAGTTAGCTTGCTTACGTATCAGTGTATGAATGTGATGTGAGTAACGAGACAAGGATAGCCTTGTGGGTTGGGAGGCCATCGCCTGCCTCAAATTCTCCTTGGCTGTTTCTGGTTTCTGAAACCAGAGCTTTTCGGAGAGCTCTAGAGCCTGGCTCCATTGTCATGGTCCATAAGAAAATCTTAAAAAATGATAGAAATAGGGTTTTAAAGAGCCATGGGATTGCTATCTTTCCTTGAAATAAAGAATAAAACCAAGCAAGATGAAAGACATTATTCACTCAATGTATTTCCCTCCCTGATCTTCTCACAGAGGGCAGACCGTTCTGTATGGTTTGGAAAGGTTCCTGACCGGCAAGCTGTCAGCACTGACATAATTCTAGATTACTCGGGGGGGGGGGGGTGAATGCATGGATTAAGGGTCAGGAAGGTGATTTTGATTCTCCTGCTTCTGCCTGACTCTGCAATCTGGCTGCTCCTTGATGTCTGTATTTCAGGAAGGGCAGGAATTTATTCTTAAGATTTTATTTATTCATTTATTTGAGAGAGAGAGAGAGAAAGAGAGAGCGAGCTCGTGGGGGGGGAGCAGTAGAAGAAGAGGGACAAGTAGACTCTGCACTGGGCACAGAGCCTGACACAGGGCTCGACCTCACCATCCCAAGATCACGACCTGAGCTGAAACCAAAAGTCAGATGCTCAACTGACTGAGCCACCCAAGCGCTCCATGGAAGGGAAAGAATTTTTTTAAGAAAAAACGAAAGTCCCAAGACTTCTATTTCTGGCAATATAGCAGACTAGATATGCTGATGGACCTTCCTGCTAAAAACAACTAAAAATGCTGGATAAAATAAAACATCTAGAAAGGAAGAAAAAAAAAAGAGGAAATTCTTTTAAAATGCTTGATGAGCTATCAAAACAGTAAGACATACTTAGAGGCCACAAATTTAGTGAGGGCAGAAACCCAGAAAATTAAAGAAAGCCTTATGGGTATGTTTTCTAGAGAAGGCACTTGTAGAACCTTCGAAACGGGGACTTGGGGTTTTCCGGACCTCACAGAACATGGCGGACAGAGACAACACCAGAGGCCCACGAATGTGAGAAAGGAAAGGAGATCACCTCATCAAATAGGTCCTGCCAGCTTACCCTCACCCTAAGAATAAGCATAAAAGAAACTCCCACATGCTGCTGAGGAACTAAAGGACAGCCCTGTCTTTGACCTTGGCAGAGACTGAAGGAGGAAAAACCATCTCCCCTCATAAGTCATAATTACCAACTGATCCTCACATAGACAGCAGCCTGAGGGTTTCCTCACACACACATACAAAAACAACGTCCAGAATGGAGAAGGCTGAGGAAACTCAACCACAGTAAACCTGTGAACACCTGATCATCAAAACTGATCATAAAGAGGGAGAAAAAAGGGGCACGTGGGTGGCTCAGTGGGTTAAACCTCTGCCTTCAGCTCAGGTCATGATCTCAGGATCCTGGGATCGAGCCCCCCATGGGGCTCTCTGCTCAGCCCCACCTCTGCCTGCCTTTCTGTCTACTTGTGATCTCTCTCTCTCTGTCAAATAAATGAATAAAATCTAAAAATTCAAAAAATTAAGAGGGAGAAAAGACAAGGCTTTTCTGGGAGAAGCTTTTTGCAGGAAATATAATTGAAAAAGGAACTGTTCACAGAATTTATTTAAAAAAAAAAACCACACTCTACAAATCAATAAGAAAAAGAAAAACAATTAGAAAAATAGACAAGGGATTTGAATAAGCACTTTCAGAAGAGGAAATGATCAATAAATATATAAAAAGGTGCTCCACCTCATTAGTGCTCAGGAAAATGCAAGTCTAAAATGCCAATGAGATGTCCTTTCATACCCATCTGATTGGCTCAAGTTAAAAAGTCTGGTCATAAAAATGACGGAAAGGAGCTTGAAAACGTGTATCATGGTTCAACTACTGAAGCTAACCATCTGGTATTACGTGGGCAAGTTGAAGGAACGCATCCCCTAACAGCTAGCGGTTCCATTCCAGCCACCGTAGAAGCTACCAGTAAGCAAGGTGCGGGGGAAACGTCAGACGGCACGCTATGTGGCAACACGGTCTGCAGAAACAAACCTCCACGCCGGGAGATGGAGGTCTACCAACAGGAGAAAGGACAAATAACTGGGATTTTCTTACAGTGCCCATTGCATATAACTTCCAGAAAATTTATAAATCACCGTCCCGAGCAACCGAGTGAATGAATCTCAGAAACGATGCTGAAGAGAGGAGGCCAATCAGGGAAGAATGCAGAGTGTGATCCCATGCACGTGCAGCTAGAGAACAAAGAGGGAACAAGACAGCTCAAATTCATATACGATAAGGTGCTCGGCCTCATCAGCACTCAGAGTATGCATGCATTCTGGATCTGTACAGCTAGACAGCCTGTGTCCATTAAAATAAAAAGAAAAAAAATCAAGCACAGGACAACGTCAACATTCACCTTTAAAAGGTGGAGCAGACAGCGGAATCAGCAGGACAGGCAAGAAGTAAACTGTGCTTATTGCTTTTTCTTTTTGTATGTTTTATACATACTTAATGCTTTTTTTTTTTTAAGATTTTATTTCTTTGAGAGAAAGAGACGCAAGAGCATGCGCACAAGCTGGGAGGAGGGACAGAGGGAGAAGGAGAAGCAGAGTCCCTGCTGAGCGGTGAGCCTGAGGCAAGGCTCGATCCCAGGACCCTGGAACCATGACCTGAGCCGAAGGCAGACACTTTAACCCACTGAGCCACCCAGGAGCCCTCACATTTAATGCTTTATAAATAATCTTTATAATTATTCACTATTGAGCAAAAACAATTTAAAAACAAAGTAACTAGAAAATACCTGACACCAGTCTTCTCCTTTAGGTCTTTGTGAACAGAATGGACAAGGCAGCAGGACGGTGGTGGGGAGGGGCTGACAGGGACAGTTTGTGTTATCTGCATTTTCAAAGACCTAAGTTCAAAAACTGGGCCTTCCCAGGCTCATGGATATTCCTAAGCTTGTTGTGTTTATAGGTCTGGTTAATTTAAGGTTGAGGTGTATCCTCCTAACCTCTCACTATAATACAATGGTTTTTTCCAAACTTTATTGGGTTTAGAATGCAAGTTGGAAGAAGTTCCTTTTTGATTTTAGCTGCTCTGACTTTCTCTTGGCCTCCTACAAGCCTGAAGGTCTCACCACCCCAGTACTGTTCCTTTCCCAGGCCAACAAAATCAGGATTGGTGCTTCTTGCCTCATCCCTAAGTAAGGACTGGTTGGTGGGAGGTCTCTGAACCAGCGCATGGAGCTACGCAGACACCCAAGGCCTCAGCCACAGGAAACCTGGCAGCTGTGAGCCCAGAACTCACCAGAGAGTTCGGCCCCTGCCTCCCACCCATCAGAGGCTCTTTCCACCACCGGAAGCTCACGCCTCTTCGTGACCTTGGGAAGTTACTGGGAGCCTATCTGGAGCAGAAAATAGACCGTGGACATGATCTCCGAGGCCCCCCCTCTACATGGAGCTTCTGGACCCTGCGCGTGCCTCCGGAGGAGAGGGGAGCCGCAGGACCCGGCCGAGCTGCGGGCCTCTAGGAGCTGGCAGAACTGGGGCAGAGCAGTGCTGCAGTCACACGTTGGGGAATCAAAGCTCCGAGCTCAGGCAGGGGAGTCGTCAGGCGCTGGGAGTGTTATATTTAAGGAGCATTTTGGAGGTCAGGAAGCTGGTGAGAGGAGCAGCGGGGGAGGAGCAGCCTCGGAAACACTCCATTTCAACAAGCCTCCTCGTCCTCCAGCCAGAATCCTCTTCCAAATCCCACACCGCAGTCCATAGAGCCTGTGTGAGGGGAGGACGGCAGATGGCCAGAGCGGTACCCGCTTAGGTGCTCCCCACTTCCCTGTCCCCTCCTCCTCCCATCCCCCAGTCTCTTCTCCCCACCCTCTGCCACTATTAGTCACTGGCTCTGGGGTGACAGTGTGGGCTGCAGGCATTGGCCTCGCCTTCTGGTCTGTTCATCTGTGTCAGCTCCCAGCTGGGAGCCTCCCCAGCTGCCCCTCCCCTCCGGTGCTGGGACCCATGTGCACACCCCTGCCCTCCAGCCCCACCAGTCCACTGCAGGGAGGACAGGGGCAGGGAGGGGAGGGGAGGGGTGGCACGGGCCACAGAGCAGCAGAGGTCCCCAGGTTTGTGTGGAAAGCCAGCAGGGCTCAGTTCATTTCCAGGCAGCTTCCTTCTGCCTCTGGGAACCTAGGGAATCACTCAGGGCACTGGAGTTAAACAAAAAGTAAAGATAAAAAATGGAGAGACATACCACACCCCCCCCCCAAACCCCGCCCCATCCTTCTCTGCCCCTTCTTCACAATCTGCTAATCCAGAATGTTCCTTCAGGCCTCCAACAGGATGGGCAAGGGCAAAGCCAGGCTCCAGCCAGCTTCATCCCGCCCCCAGCTGCTGGAGAGGGAGGAAGACAGGATGGAAGCAGGGGGGCCACTCTAGAGCGTCAAGTAGTCTCCCCTACATTACGTCCTGTGAGTCTCACAACGCCCAGGGAGGTAGTACTAAGCCACATTTCAGGGAGGAAGAGACTGAGGCTCCGGGGGAGCGGGGGCTCCAGTTCTCTTCCTACCGCTGGTGGCTGTCCCTAGCCCCAAGGCAAGGGGGTACTGTGATTGATGAAAAGAAGAAAAGCAGAAAGGTGAGGCCCGTGCTGGGTCCCACGAACCCACTCCTCTCACGCTAGCCTCAGAGCCTCTCCTCAGCCAGGCCAGGACGAAATCTCCTCTCTTGCTGGCCTCAGAGGCGGAGCCCAGCGTGACCTCTGTCAAGGCAGCTCTGGACATCCCTTCTCCCTAGAGACCTCCCGGCCTCCTCGGCCCTGCTCTGTCTGGTTATGGAAATCCCAAAGAGGACCCCCCCTCCCCTTCATCTCCCGATATCTCTCCCGGCTGCCTGGAAACCTGCCTGCCCGCCTGAGTGCTGGCTCATTTGTCCATCTCCTTCATTAGTGTGTTCCAGATCACAGCTCTTTCTGCTGCCGGACAGAAGGGTGACCTGTGGGTGGTACAGCCCTCCTATCAGGAAAGAGACACACACCTTAGAGAAACCCCACTAGCCAGGAGAGGGGACCTCACCTGACTTCACTCATCCTAATTACAAGCATAACAAAAGAAAACATCTTTCCTGCCAGATGGGAGAAACAAGGCAGATTTCTAATTACCCACCCTGATCCTCCCGGTTTACCCTCAGGAGAAATTCAGGGTGACTGATGGTATCGGGGACCCAGAAGGGAGCTTATAAGCTCAGGTTCTCTCGGGGGAGGGAGCGCCCATCCGCCCACGGCCAGCTGCTCCTGCTCTCTTCCCACCAAATGGAAACGTCTCCCTTCTCATCTAAGTCACACGTGAGGAGGACCCCTTCACAAACTGATGAACGGAGCGAGCGTCCACTCATCTTAACAGTCAAGGACTCCTGGCCAAGGACACAAGAATTTACTGTTGGCCGAGAGCTGGCTGGATGAGAGGACAAGCCTAGGAAAATCACATTCGTACCTGATTCAAGCCTGACACCTGTCCCGGAGGTGTGTGTGCTGTGGCTTCACACGGGGATTCTGGAATTAGACCTGAGTTCAGATTCCTGCGTAATAGCTATGAGCAAGTCAACCACGTTTCTCGACGCCTCCCCTCCATCTACACAAAGGTGCTGGCTACAACCCATACAGTGGCTAGGTTGTCAATGACCTAACCTGTGACCTACTATCAGGTGCCCAGCACACTTGAACCACACTTACAATGATTCCCCACAAACTACAACTACCTACCGCAAGAACCAGACCCAGTTCTCCATGCCTCATCTCCATTCTCTTCTTTACCTAAACAAAAGCTTCTGATTTTTCCCTATTCTCTGGAGGATGTTTTTATATTTTTGTTTTGCGGTATTTCTGCAACATCTGCCAACCATTTATTTATTCGACAATTACTCTACTTACTGAGTGCCTACTACGTTCAGCACTCGGGCAAATCGGCACGGTATTTCAACAATAAATCCAAGATCCTCCTTGTTCTCCAGAAGCTTATCATCTAATAAGGAAGTTAAGACATGGGCATTAAGTAGTTTTAACATAAAGTTTAAAGTAGTAAGTCATGTAAGAGAAGCAGAGATACTCAAGACACAGTACTTCTGTTTCCCTGAGTGAACATAGGTCTGTAATCATTATGCCAATTTTTCAATCAATTAACTAGTAATGGCGGACATACTCAGCTAACCAATACGGAGTCTGTCTGTGACAATTATTTCCTGATTAGTCTGGTCTTAACACAAAAAGAGTCGGCCAGAGAAAGGATCCAATATTTGTCATCATCCTTTATGGAGGCAAGAACTTCTTATTAGCATGACAGGTGTCCAGAAATAGTGCCTTCGGAACATACTGCTATTCTCACTGCCAGTAAACACGGGTTTATTTGGACAGAGCAGACGGTGTCTAATGGGCTGGAATTTAAAGTTTCATTTCCTACCATTAGGACATTTTCTCATGAGAGGCTGGGGGTGGGGGCCAGAAATGTTCAAAGATGTTTCAGGCCCCTATAGCTACTATTTTCTCTAAACATCACAACGACTGAGAATGGCATCCTCATGAGCTCAGGTTCCACGTGCCTTATGATCAGAGCCACTCAATAAGTACCTGCGTCCTTCCATAAATATATTTTTAGTTTTCGATAACATGCCCCTTTAAATTTGTGTTAAAATACTCTTAAAAAATAGTCTTTAAATATAAACAGTAGTTGTGGACATTTGAGATGGTAGTTTTGCTGCCTTCTGTAAGTAAAACAACTGTGTGGCAATTCTGTGTCAGTCCACCAGCTTCTTTCAACTTCTCTGCTACGTCTCCAAATTCAGACTTCCCTATGAGGAAGGGTTCCCGGGTTCTGGGAGCTCACATTCCGCTGTGAGGAGGGGCTCTGACTCTTAACTGCTGGGAAGAGGGATCTGAAAGCCTTCTCTAGTCAACTCCCTTGTCTTTAAGCGGTCATCTGGGTCACAGAGGTTCCTAACCCAGGGGATTTTATTGACATGTAATTGGCATATAACATTATATTAGTTTCAGGTGCAAAACACAATGAATCATTATTCGTGTATGTTGTGAAATGATTGTAACAAGCCTGGTTTACATCCATCACCACATCGTTGTACCTCTTTTTTCTCATGATGACCAAATCTACTCTTGAATGCTTTGACAATGCCTTGGAGTATGGCTGAGCCTCTCAAATCCATGCAGACAGCTCCTGCCCCTCCCCTAACCTCAGATACAAATTCTCAGTTGTTCCTGAACACCTTTCCCTGTATGTCCCACAGGCACCTCAGAGCCTGCCGGAATAAACAAAGCTTCTCACTGCCTCTCTGGCACCTCCTTCTGACTCCGACCTCCTGGCGCCTGCTTCAGTAGATGGCATCACGACCTACCAAGTCACCCGGTCAGACACCTGGCACTACTTACCCCATGCTCCTCTTCCACCTCCCACTGAACCATGTACAAAGGTATGTCAATTCTAGCTCCCGGAGCGACGCAAGTTTGTGTCTTGCTTTCACTTTTATACCTGCTTTTCCATTCTCATTATTAGGTCTGCAGGGGTACCTTCTCTCCAATTTGTGTGTTCACTTACCAAATCTTTATTGAGTGTCTGTTATATACCAAGTAATATGCTAGATGCTGGAGGGTGAAGGGGGGTGCTTGTGGTTAAAAAGTGGAAACACACTAGCACTCTGCCCTTAAAAAGCTTATAGTCTAGGGACGCCTGGGTGGCTCAGTGGGTTAAAGCCTCTGCCTTCAGCTCATGTCATGGTCTCAGGGTCCTGGGATCCAGCCCTGCATCGGGCTCTCTGCTCAGCCAGGAGTCTGCTTCCCCTTCTCACTCTCTGCCTGCCTCTCTGCCTGCTGTGATCTCTGTCTGTCAGATAAATAAATAAAATCTTAAAAAAAAAAAAATTTAACAAAAGCTTATAGTCCAGTTAGGGAAGATAGATTTATGTTAAAAGCAACAAACAAACAACAACAAAGAGGTCTTAGAGATGGCACCAAATAAGGAAATGATCAATGATCTGTCTACCCCGTAGCCAGAGAATACACTTTCAAAAGCAAATCCAATGATATCCTAAAATTATTCGATTGTTCCCATTATCAACATAATCTCAGGACAGTGTAAGGCTGTTGTGGGTTGTCAATTCCTGCATCTAGTTTCATCCCCTGTTCCTAAGGCCTGATCATGCCGAACAGTGACCTGGGCTTTGCCACGTTCATGCCATCTCCTCCCCTTGCCTCGCTCCTATTCGGGGAACAGCCACAGTGTGCCAGGCGTGATCTCGTTTAATCCTCACTACAACCCTGCAGGGTCCACACTACCGCCCTCACTACAAATAAGGATGCAGAGATGAGAGACCGAGAAAATCCGCTCAAGGTCACAGAAGCAGAGGGCAGCAGTGTCAGCACTGGAAGGCACATCTGTCTGATGCGGGTTCCTAACACCCCCTCCCTTCTCCTGTCCACCTGAGAAGCCCCTACCGACGCCGACGCCTCGGGTCTCAGAGCAAATGTGGCTTCCTTTAGAAAGCCCTCCTGCCTGCCCAGGGAACATCAAAGAGTTCTTCAGCGCTTCCCTGCTGACCTCAACTTCTGTTACAACCCCCATTACCTTGTACCATCATAATGTGTTTACTCATCTGTCTCCCCCAACAACCCGTGAACAAGCGCTCCCGGTGCTCGCACACACACCATCGAATGGAAACCTCCACCCTGAGCCTTCCGCTGACATATTCCTGGCATTTCACACTCGTTGAGCGTGTGGACCGACGAATGCCCACCAACTGTTCTCGGGGCTGAAACAGAAACTCTCGGGGCACAATTTACCATCCACATATCTTAACCCAGTCATGTCAGGACATCAGACGGCCCCATTCTGAAACCACAACCTTAAAAACAACAGCCGCAGAGGGGGGTGGGAAGGTAGCACCATGGCAATGCAGTAACAGAGCCTCAAAAACCAGACTCCGGGAGATGAAGCTATGCCCCCAACAGCCCTCCTCCAAGAGCCCAGCGCAGTCTGAACAGGTAGTGTTGTCATCAGGAATGACCAAGCTATTTCACCCTGGGGTACCTGAACCTAACATATGCGGGGCTAAGAGAAACGCTGAGAACAGAACCTCAGAACTAAAAGGAGAGGGGCACCTGGGTGGCTCAGTGGGTTAAAGCCTCTGCCTTCAGCTCGGGTCATGATCTCAGGGTCCTGGGATCGAGCCCCGCATCAGGCTCTCTGCTCAGTGCAGAGCCTGCTTCCTCCTCTCTCTCTGCCTGCCTCTCAGCCTACTTGGGATCTCTGTCTGTCAAATACATAAATAAAAATCTTTAAAAAAAAAAAAAAAAGAACTAAATGGGGAAAGGATAAGGTAAGAGGTGCATTTACATGTATTTAGAAATATATCTACCTACGACGGCGTATTAAAGAAGAGGCATCCAAGCCATATGTAAACGAGGTACCAATGAGTCACAACATGAATCTGCACTCAGCACCGGCACTGCACTGACACGCGATCAGAGATTTGGTACATCGGCCATCATCCATAAGCTCTCTCAGCACCTGGGCTGCAAAAAGCAAAAGCTTCTTAAGCATTTCTGAGTTTTAAACCTTCTAGAGATCTGGTGAGAGCCATGGGTACTCTTCCCAGAAAAATGCAGAGATACAAAATTCCACCTACAAATGAATGAGGCTCAAGGACCCTCTCCTAAGGAACTTCCTGGTTCATGGACCCAGACGGAAAGCACCTGAACTCAACTCCTCCAAAGCATTTGGAGGACAGAAGGTAAAAGAAAAAGCCATCACTATCCTGGGGTTAAATGGTATCAGTGTCCAATGATCAATCAGATTCACTATTCAAGGTCCTGAAAGCAAAGGCTAGCCTCAGGAACGGTCCAGCTCCAAAGCCAGCTCGCCCATCTGAGTAGACAGTCTGCAATCTGGACAAGCGGATGGTCAGGGCCGCTGCTAAATAGAACGGTTGTCTCCTTTCTTCAAAGAAAAAGTATTTGATGAATCTAAGCTCGTTAAAACAACAGCTGTGTGTAATGTTCACCACTGTGCAGACTAGAAGACTTAATCCCGACAGGTTAAATAATCTGGGTCAGATCATATCCCATGTGGGAGTTAGGACAAAGGGGCCGGGAACCCAGATTGGCAATTCGCAGTGACCTGTCTTAACCTCTAGAACACATTAATGCCCAAGGCACCCTTGCTGCCTGGGCCTTCAACCTCATCCTCTCCATATACACTTGGGGTGCCCAACTGTTTCAGAAGTCTAGCTTTGTCCAGTCTCGCATCTCCGAGACAAAGAAGACCCTGCCATCTGACCAAACAGGCAAGCCCCAGCCCAACCAAGGGCTGAGAAATTCTAGGACTACAGGTCTCCCCCTACACGTAGGGGCCGGGGTTGAGGCTAAGACCCCTCCTTAGATCCCCCATCCACTCCCAAGGGCTCAAGTTCCTTGTTGAGGAAAATGCACAGAAAAACAAATTCCAAACTGCAAGCAGGATTCAGGAGGGATTCAAAATCTGTCTCAGGAACGCCCTCTAGTGAGCCAGCTGGGTCCATGCGACAAAGCCACGGGCACCACTCCCTAGAGGGGCCCAGACCCACACATTCATTGGGGCATCAGATGAAGGGTGGGAGGAGACAGCAGCAGCATCTGCCACTCAGAGCCCAACTCCTCGCCAATCCCAAGGCCATCATGTGCTGCAGGATGAGAGGCAGTCTCTGCTCTCAAGACGGTCCGACCGACACCCACCCCACCCGTTCCTTATACAACAGGCAGAGGGAAGAGAGAAGCAAACAGAAGGTGGGCAGGAAGGAGAGGGATGGCACAGATGGGTGGAGAGAGCACTGTGGCGTGAGGTAGAGGCAGAAAAGAGAGACAGGATAGGGATAAATGAAAAAAACGGGGCAGAGCTAACACGACGACGGACACAGAAGTCAGCCCAGACAGAGCTAGAGTCCCCGTCCCCTCCCCCGCTCAGATGCCAGGGCACGTGAAGGTGAGGGGTGTGCTCTGCGGGACGAGCCCTTCCTCCCCTCTCCTGAGGGCATCCTGCTCAGGTCGGTTCCCTCTGCTCTGACACAGCCCCTGGACGCTGGGGACTGGTGGGCTGAGGGACGGGAGGGGAGAGAAAAGTGAACCAAAGGCAGAACTCGCCAAGCGAAGCCACTTACGCACAGTGCGGCCGGCAGCATTTCCATCCTACCTTTGCTGTCGCCATATCAGCCGGCTCCATGATCTCTGCTTGGCCTAAGGAGCAGCGGACCAGCCAGAGAGAAAAGGCAGAGTCACAAACGTCCACCCAGAGAGAACTAACCACCCCTGTGGAAGGTCAGGGAAAACAAGACCCTGTTCTATGGCCCCTCAGGTTGTCCTCTCCTGGCGGGGGAGGGGGTCGCGCGGGAGGGGACAGGAAGGAGGCTTGGGGTCCCAGGCAAGTCAGGGGGCTGCCTGGCTTCCCACAGGTGCTCACGTCAGGCTGAGTCAGGGGGCCTCTCCCCTCGCCTGGGACTTCTTCCCTGGAGGCAAGTGTGGGCCTCCCGGGGCTCCCCCTGCTGGGGGAGAGCGCAGAGAGGTGGGAGGGCCCGGCCTCCCATCACCCGGCCAACTGGTACCCACAGGTCAGGAAGAGGGGAGCGTGTGGGCAGCGGCCAGCTGGAAGGTGCTGAGCAAGTGCTGGGGGCAGCAGGTAGGGAGGAGGCTGGGGGGCCGGTGGGCGCAGGCGTGACAACCTCAAGAAGGGGGTACAGGCACTCAGCTGGAAGCGGGAGGCGCCGGAGCCCTGCACGGCTAGGTGGAGAACGCAGAGGGAGAGGAACGTGCCGGGCGAAGCCACTCACCTTGCAATAACATTCAGACTGACTGAGGCCTACACAGAAGCCAGGAGCGGGCGGTTCACACCCCCCCACTCCACTCCCAGAGACTCCCAGCCTCTGTCTAATGGTACATGAGAGCAGCCGGCAGCCCGGCTGGATCTGCAGAGGCCCCTGGCTCGCGGCGAGCAGCCTGATTGGAGGAGCAGGATGACTTCATCCGGCCTCATTCATCACTGTAGGTTTCCTGCCCGGCAGGGACAGGCCGCTCTGCGAGCCGAGACTACAGCTTCCTCTCCGGCCCATTTCACTCTGGCAACCTGGGATAGGCTGTGTCGGCCAGAGGCCGCCAGGGGAAAGGGAGCGGAGCACCCCAGGCCCTAGAGCGCGGAGGCTGCTCCCGTTTCAGGGAGAGTGCAAAGCCTCTCCTCCAACAGAACACGGCACGGCATGCGTATTCACGGTATGTGCACGGGCG
The DNA here is from genome assembly GCF_964662115.1 of Mustela nivalis. Classification (NCBI taxonomy): domain Eukaryota; kingdom Metazoa; phylum Chordata; class Mammalia; order Carnivora; family Mustelidae; genus Mustela; species Mustela nivalis. The sequence goes on along the minus strand of NC_139028.1, from coordinate 26,233,286 downwards.
GAAACACAAAGGGGCAACACTCCACAACGCTCGTGTGCTTTCCCGAACCCCTGACCTTCCTGCCTAACCTTTAGAGATAGTCTCCCAATCAAAGAGAATAACCGAGGGGCGCCTGGGTGGCTCAGTGGGCTAAAGCCTCTGCCTTCGGCTCAGGTCATGATCCTAGGGTCCTGGGATTGAGCCCCGAGTCAGGCTCTCTGCTCAGCGGGGAGCCTGCTTCCCTTCCTCTATCTCTCTGCCTGCTTCTCTGCCTACTTGTGATCTCTGTCAAATAAATAAATAAGTAATTTTAAAAAAAGAGAGAGAGAGAGAGAATAACCGAGGCAAAAGCAGACCAGGATCTTCAGGCTTCCCCGTGAGTTCCAGCTCTACCAGCTCCTCCCAAAGTGTTACCCTGGCCTTGCTGTTAAGATCCTCTGAGTCCCTGATGCTTATGGTTTCGAACCCATGAAATGTTAAGGTGGAAGGGACCTTAAAGCTTTGGCTCCATTTTACAGATGGGAAAATGAACACCCAGAAAAGAGTGAAAGGGTTGGGGCACCAGGGTGGCTCAGTCAGTGAAGCATCAGCCTTCGGCTCGGGTCGTGATCCTGGGGTCCTGGGATGGAGCCCCGCATCGGATTCCCTGCTCAGCGGGGAGTCTGCTTCTCCTTCTCCCTCTGCCCCTCCCCGCCGCTTGTGTTTTCTTGCTCTCTCTCTCTCTCAAATAAATAAAATCTTAAAAAAAAAAAAAAGTGAAAGGGCAAGGAAAGAACTGCCAACACTCCTTTTCCAATTCCAGATGGACTTACCCTCAAAAAAGGGGAGACCCTGAAAGAAATAACACCCTTCATTTACCCATCCCCCAGTCCAGCTTCCAGAGCAGAGGAAAAATCCAGCATAGCAAGGATTCAACAGAGAGCTTAAAATATAAGAGAATTTTAAAAAAGAAGGCAATGAACCTGTGACCTCTCGGTCCGGTCCGTTCTGGCCTTCTCCTCCCCTCATTCTTCTCTCTGACCCTGCTTCTGTTCAAGCCTGACTTCACAACCAAAGTGCACATTCAGGTAGACCAACAACAGAGCAGGAAAGGGTTTCCCAAAAGAATGATACCACTACGGATTCCCAGTTTCCACAGCCTTTGTGCATCTGGCTTAATGACAGAACAGTAAGAATTACAACTCCCATCTGCCTGGGGCTCTGGGGTATTTTCAAATCTGCTGCCTCATCGGATACTCGCAGGAACCCTGCGAGGTAAGCTGTTCTCCCTTCCCAAAAGAACGGAACTGGAACTCAGAGACTTTCAGGGACTTACCCGAGGTCACACAGCACAGCAGAGCTGGGATTCAAGCCGGTGTTCGTGGACACCGAACCCCTTGCTACCTCTCCCACCACTTCACTTTCCCCCCTTCAATCGGTCCCCAACTTCTGCTTCCATTATTACAGACTGAGAATATAAAACCTCAATTTAATATTTCTCTTTGGAGACCACCCCCTTTTCTGTGAAAGATGCCAAATTGTAAGAAAATGCATTATCAAGACATGGGGGGAAAAATCCTGGGCATATTCAGAGGTTGGTATATATATTAGCAAATCTCCTGTGTCCAACGGAAACAGTTTTTAAAAAGAATCATCAGGGGGCATCTGGGTGGCTCAGTTGGTTGAGCAACTGCTTCCGGCTTAGGTCATGATCCTGGAGTCCCAGGACGGAGTCCCGCATCAGGCTCCCTGCTTGACAGGGAGTCTGCTTCTCCCTCTGACCTCTCCCCTCTCCTACTCTCTCTCTCTCCCTCTCCTCTCTCTCTTATATAAATAAATAAAATCTTAAAAAAAAAAAAAAAGAGAATCATCAGGGACTCCTAGGTAGAACAGTGAGTTAAGCCTCTGATTCTTGGTTTCAGCTCTGGTCGTGATCTCAGGGGCCTGGGATCGAGCGCTGTATCAGGTTCCATGCTCACTGGGCAGTCTGCCTGAGAGTCTCTCTCTCCCTCTCCTTTTGCCCCTCCCACTCAGGCTCACTCTAATTAATAAATCTTAAAAAAAAAATCAAAGATTCACTCATATTCACCTTATTTAGGCAGCACAGTAGACCAAACATCTCACCAAAGTGGTGTACTATCAGGATTAAAATGAAGGGGGGAAAAGATGCGTTCCTGGTTCCAGCCACCAGAAGCACTGAGTAGGTCATGTCTCCCTAACCTATCCCATCTTATCCTATTAGCCAAGAGGCACAAAAGTTCCATAAAACCAAAGGAAAAAGGACAAGAATAGAAGTAGTAGACTATACCATTTAGGCTAATGGACTGATCTTCTTCAACTCACTGCCCCATGGTCACTGACACAGTCAACCTGGAAAGGGTCCATGGCACTGCCAGAACGGCACTAGAGGTATTCCACTGTACCCTGCACAAAAAAGCTGTGTGCAGGCTCTGCCAGTTCCACACATGCCATCTCTGCTCAGAGGCCTGCAGTGCTCCTCCTGGCTATCGCTCTGGCCTGTGGTCCTCTCTCTCCCTGGGCTGACAGTCAAATGCACAAACAGATGGAGAGCAGAAGCCTGGTAGCCACGAGGGAGGATGTTCTGTTTCAGCAAAATCATGCAGAGATCGGACCCATGTCCACAGGACTGCATCCAGTCTCCCAAACGACCAAATACCTCAGTCCGACAGTCACACAGCCCTGGGTGGCGAGCACAGCACACAGCATTCAGGTGAGCTGCTCAGCTAGAATCATCTGTGTGTACTTTATAAGGCAATTTAAACATCCTGAACTCCAAGCGGCGGGGAGAGAGCTGTCAGCTACAGAACGGACAAGGCAGAAGACGGGGCAGGGCAGGAGGGAGGGGGCAATGCTTGGTTTCAATGAGAAAGGAGGGAAAGAGTATGTCCCAGAGGCCAAAGAACATTCCAGGAAGAAAGACAGAAAAGAGAACAACACTGAAAGGGAAAAAGGAAAGGAAATCTGACGCAGACAATCTCATTAAGAAGTCACTGTACCCACGCTTCTGCTAACCAGAAAGGAATCTACCTAAATAATGGACTAAGTAACTCCTCTAGTCCACGCCATCTGCTCTTTGAATTAAAGGCCAGAAGCTTCTTCTACAACTCCGTGTCGTTCTGTTCTGCCTAGTATTTAGTGAAAAGACAACGAAGGAGAGAGAGACAGAGATGGGTACATGGGACGGTAGCATTTATCATCACATCATTTTCTCTCCAGGGGAATTATTCGTACTAATTACTTTACCCTAGGTATTATATTCTAACTCCTTAATCACTGTACTTATATAATAGGTTTAAAACCCAGATACAGAAGAGAGGCTAGGGTGAGTTTGGGCAGAGGAGGGGGAGGGTGTGGTGGGAAGTACAGGACCCAATTCCCTAAGGACAGCTCAGAGGCTGGACACCGGCACCTGCTTCTTTCAGGAAGGGCCTCCTCCCGAGCAGCTGCCTACTGGTGGGAGGGGCTGCAAGGAAGCCAAGGAAAGCTGCTTCCAAGCCTGGCCAGATCAGCATCCCCCCCACCCCGGGGCACCATGGGATATGTAGTTCTTGGAGCAAAGTGCAGTGGTGCAGCCGTATCTGCATTGCTGATCAAATGTGCAGCCCGATCGCTCTGCCTATCCCAAGACCGCCAACTCCTTGCTGGCACCTTTGCCAGGAAGGTACCATTCCTTCTCTCCGGAGTCTTGACTTTAAACAGAAGAGATGGTGATGAAACAGGGAGGGGTGCGCAAACTACAGGCGTCCAGAAACATGAAGACCTTGAGAAGTCACCTAACGTCTTCCTTCCGTGGATAAAGCGAGGCAGATGAAGGGGGAAAGGGGTGTGTGTGTGCGTGTTTTCTCACCACCGTGCATGTCTGATGCCGGAGCTGGAAGGTGACTTCTCCTCATCTCTTTCGCTCACTAACCATCAACCCTAGGGAAAGGCATTCAGGCGTGGGGCCGAGCCTACCTCTCCAGCCATTCTGCTCAAATCTGAATTCTGACTCAAATGCCCACCATCTGTGTGACCTCAGGCAAGTTACTTAGCCTCTCTGTGCCCTCATTCCTTATCTGAAAGCCACAGATATTACTCAACTCATATGCTACATGAAGGTAGCACACGTTAAGGGCTTAAAACTGTGTCTTAAGAGTTAGGGTTCTTTTTTTTCTTATTATTATTCAGTGGCTCGCCACTAATCTTCTCCTGATTCAGCTGACCCTTCTCCCCCAGAGCATGAAATTTTAAGTCCCCTGCAGGGCTGAAGATGGCAGAGGTAGAATGAACTGAAAACAAGCCCACCTGCTTTTTCAGATGAATAAAGACATGAAAATGGAGCGGGGGGGGGGGGGGGGGGCGGTCATCAGAATATGAAAAAGGGGGACGCCTGGGTGGCTCAGTTGGTTAAACAGCTGCCTTCAGCTCAGGTCATGATCCCAGCATCCTGGGATCGAGTCCCACATCGGGCTCCTTGCTCCAGAGGGAGCCTGCTTCTCCCTCTGACTCTGCCTGCCACTCTGTCTGCCTGTGCTCGCTCTCGCTCGCTCGCTCTCTGACAAATAAATAAAATCTTTAAAAAAAAAAAAAGAATATGAAAAAGGGCAAAAAAGGAACGAAGACGGGAACTATGAGTGGACATTAAGGGGGACTTATAGGGGAGTTTGTGGAGTAAAAAGCCATCAAAGAACAATTAAAGAGTCCAAACAAATAAAGAAGGGGAGGAAAGATTCACAAAGAGAATCAGGGATGTTGATCAGGCTGGAGGAGGGAGAAAGGAGACTGAGCAAAGTGGCAAGTTCCATGAGAGAACCTGACTACAGCACCTGGGAGTTCTGCGAGGACAGAAACTGCTCAGCAGGGGGAAACCGGAGCGACTGCAGCTAACCCTGCAGGGTTCAAGTCTGGAACCATCTTGTGAAGCGGGCCTAGGCCCTGGAGATCCCGGGTGCTGCAGCGGGGCTGGGCTGGAGGGGCTTCTCAAGCGGTCAGGACAGGAGGGGGAGAAGGGGGTGGTAAGAATTAAGGTTCAGGTTCAAGGAGGAAAGGAAGTAGCCTTTAGTCAGCTACAAGACGGCACCCGCAGCTCTGAAGTCAAGAGGAGAGAGGCAGGCCTCTTTGAGCGCAGGCAGCCATAGGGTAGACAAAAAGGACAGTGCCAGCCCCTCGGCCATTGCTTAGGGAAGCTCGGATCTCAGGCAACACTCTTGAGAGTCTTTGCTGGTATCCGATCAGGCCCTTCTGCATCTAAGTTCCTCAGGGTAAAACAACAAGTCAGGCAGGGGAGAGGCCTGCCCCTTAGCCACTAGCAATTCCTGGGACCTCACAAGCAACAGGAGTATTAATGATACCCCTAGAGCTGGACAGGGCGGTGCTGCAGAGCGGTTAGGACCTAGAGTCAAGGCGCCTGGATTCACATTCTAGACCATCACATTAGAGCTGTATATGCTCTTATCCAAGTTACAAAACCTCTCTCAGGGCCTCAGTTTTTTGATCTATAAAATGGAGGTAACAGTTATACCGGTTATACTATTTCATAGCAAAATGCTGACATTTAAATGAGAGCCCAGTGCCTGACACATACCAAAAATAGTCACTCAAGGTTCACGAAGACAATGCTGTCTTCTAACCACTATCTTTAGGGCAGTCAGAGGTTGGGAACAATAGGTATTTCATGAGTTCCCCTGGCCCACCCCTCCATCTGTACCCAGCACTGCTCAGGTTACACAAGCCCTTCCCCCTCCCTACCCTCCCCAACCAGCAGCGGGTCTGTCCAGATGACAGATTCGTGCAAGTACTTTTAAAATGAAAAGGGTCACCGATACAGAGGGCAGATTCATTCAGGGTGAGATATTTTTTTTTTAAGATTTTATTTATTTATTGGACAGACAGAGATCACAGGTAGGCAGAGAGGCAGGCAGAGAGAGGGGGGAAGCAGGCTCCCCACTGAGCAGAGAGCCACATGCAGGACTCCATCCCAGGACCCTGAGATCATGACCTGAACTGAAGGCAGAGGCTTAACCCCCTGAGCCACCCAGGCGCCCCTCAGGGTGAGATTTCACATGGCCATTCAGGGTGAGGACATCTAGGAAGCCACAGGATTAACTGAGTAGGGGGTCCACAGGGAGGGGAGAGGGGGCATAGGGCAATGCTGAGCTTCTTGGAGTGCATGGTAAATGGGCACCATGCACGCTGTCTTGTGTGCTCCAGAGGCAGATAATGGGAAAAGCCTTAGGACAGAAGGTGTGAGGCTGTCTGAATGCCCTGGGGGCATCACTGGACGCAGGCCGCTGGAGAGGCCCGCTAGGAACCACTGCTTGAAGCTGAGGGAGACCAGACAGGACGCCAGACCATGGTCAGTGACCCCTGGACAGCGCAGCAAGCTGCAGCAGGCTCGGGGACTCCCGTGGAGAGCGGCTCATCCCCCATTCTGGGCAGCTGCCAGGATGGACCAAAGGTGAGCAGGCAGCCGAGGGACGGTCTCCAAGTCAGGAGCGTTCTCCTTCTGCTCTCAGGTTTCTTCTAGGGAACTGGGACAGAGGTTGAAGGACGCAGCTACAGATCCCAGCCAAGTCCTGGCCAGGGGCTAGGCAAGAGAGGCCAAGCCAGCAAAGGGAAATGTGAAGGGGAATGCTTCCAGGGACGACCATCCTCTCCAGACCGCTGCTTGGTCCTCACCACCCTCCAAGAATACAGGACACCCCAGGGAGGGCTGTTGCAATCGAATGAGAAAACAGACCATAAAGCTACAGAAGCTGGGTTGGGGGGGAAGGGATGGTAATATATAGCCAAGGAAGAATCTGAGTGGAGATTCTCAGCTCATCTGGCCATCAAGTCTGCCTTTTCATTGGCAGTTCCCTCCTCCTACTGTCCTGGTCCTACGAGGTGGGGGCTGTAGGGCCAGGTGGAAAGTCCTGCCCTCCGTGGTAGGAGGGGAATCCAGGCCACGCCCCCTGCCTCCTGCCTGCTGAATAACACCCATCTCGCTCCTTGAGGGGATGTGGTGGCCACTCTCTCCTCTCCAGCAAAGCCACTGCCAACAGGAGGTGCTGGCGAGCCCAGCAAACAAAGAGCGAGGGAAGGTAAAGAACTTGTGTTCCTCAAGCCAACACCAAGAGGGCCTTCTCACCTGATACCAACAGAGAGATCAGAGCGACCACAGTTCTGTTCTGTGGTTTAGACATAATACTGAACTGAAAGAAAGCATCAGGAATGTACTTTCCAATAAGTAACCTGTTAGTTAAAAAACCTATGGCACTTCTCAAAAATCAACAAAGCATATGAAACACACTCAAAACAAAAACAAAAAACAAAAACAAAACACAAAACCCTATTTGGCTTCAGGCATATTTAACTGAATCATTCAGAGTCACTGGGGTCTATTCCCTCCTTGTCAATTTGTCTTGTGTTGCGTCTGGCTTGAAGCTTTGCCACAAATCATCTTCATTAATGGACTCACTCACACACTCCCTATCTGGAGCTTCAGGTCCAGGAGACAGGGGAAGAAAGATCCATCCAACATAAGAAAAAGCAGAAGGTTCAGCGCTGGGTGCCCCAAGTGTCCCAACGGCCACATGGAGGCTCTCTCAAGGGGAAGTCATAAAAGGCGGCTCTGGAGTGGAATCTCAGATCACTTATAAGGAATGACAGTGGACAACCCAAGTTCTTACAGGCCTGTTATCATAGTTAAGTAAGAAAGGACATGGAAAGCACACTGATGAACACATAAAAGACTCTCAAAACAGCCGATTATTATTAATCATAACAGATAATACCTCGGAACTTTTATGGTGCCCACAGACTAAGTCCACGGACATTCAGTATTCTCTTAGATTTGCTCACCACATTTGTACAGCTTTTGTAGTTTCCCCTAACTCGAAGTTTCTTTACTGAAAGAAACCCCAATTAATTTCCTTCAATTTCCCACTATGGAAGTTATTCACAAAGAGGCAGATGTCCGCTTGATGTGGGGACTGAAGAAGAAATTCACAACTGAGGAAGGAGCAGAGAGATCAGCCTCCTTAAATCCCTTCTTCAGGCCACCTCTGCAGATCTAGGTCCCACCCCCCATTTATAAGGACAATGGACAGACACTCTCTGCCAGATGCCAAGTCCACCCATTCATTGAGACGCCAAGAAAAGGAAACCCTGGTGTTTCACTTCTAGAGGGAAAGGAGTCCAATAGAGACAACCGTTCACTCCGTAATCCCCCTAATGAGTCTGTCCTGGGGCCACACGAATCAACTCCGTGTTTCAAGCCTAGCCCTGGTTCTCCCGAGGGACTCCCCCATCCAGCTCGCATACCAGAGACACAAGGGAGTGTCTGTGTTAGTGTCTGGGGGCCAGGAGCGGGGGTCCCCAGGAGCCGTCCACAGCCTTAGCCCCTCTTCCAATCGCAGAACAATTCCCCCCACCCCGGTTATGAGGGGTTTCTCGCATCTAGACGAAGACTTTAACCTTCAGACTAGGGACCGGGGGAAGAGGGAGGGGGCCCAGCAGGGAGCTGCCTGCTGCTCACCCGTCAGAGGATAAGAAGAAAAGCAGCATTGAGCAACCTGCAAAGTTGGTGACAGATAAGATGAAATGATTAATTTAATTACATATCCCCACCCTGCCCACCTCTCCCCCTGCTGCAGAACCAGGATTCTTGGGCTATGCAGCCAACAGCTGCGGGAGAACAGAAGCGATGCGCTGATACCAGGGCCCCTGAGGGCTAGGCATTAAAAAGGCGCCATGGGTCTGCCAGAGGCTCCCTAGGACACTGTGCTCTCCCTGTCCCGTGACCATTCACTATTAAATTGCGTACATGATGTTCCCTAGAGCAGAGTTAACAGGAGGCTTTTGACCACGGGTCACGTTCCTCCGAGCGCAGTTCAAGACCCCCAGAGTCAGAATCGCTTGGGATGGGTGTTAACTATGCAAGTTCCTAGGCCCACCCCAGTCCACAGGGCTCAGAACTGGAGAGAGGGGCCCAGGAATCTGCACAATGGATAAGCCCCACATGGGATCTCGACACCCCGTATGGCCGCTCTGGTCCCCGAGGAGGCTGCACATGATCAAGGGGTATGTGCACTCCCGCGGGCAATGCAGGAAGGGAAGTATTAGAACTTACATAGATCTCTATTTCTTTTTATCTCATCCTTTTAAAACATCTGCTTAATTACATAATGAGCAATTCAGTACAGCAGTGCATGTATATCATTTATATAAATGCATTCACACGTGCATATATATGTATGCGTATATGAACATGTGTGTGCGTGTGTATACATGCGTGTATATACACACGTGTGGGTTTGTGTACATTGGTGGAAATATGTATATATATTGGTGGAGACAGCTCAAAAATGTTTCACTGACTCAGGTTTGCAACCAAGTTAGAGTATCAACTTCTGGTACAATGACTTATTCATCTCCTGGAAGGGAAAGCAGGGCGTGGTCTCCACAAACAGGTGCTCTGAGCTCCCATTATTCGTCAGTAACATGCTGGAAGAACTCTGGGATTCTGGCCTCCAAATGCACCTCAAGACTGGATAAGAGGGAGACAAAGGAGGTAGCAGGACAGGGCAAGCTGGAGGTGGAGTCTCGGCCTGAGCCTCCGGGGTACTGCCACCCACTCACATTCCTTCTCCACTCCCACTGGTAGGAGGATGGGATTTCTCCCTGGCAGGAGGTGGGGAGGCTGGGGAACAAGGTTTACCATCTGCCTGCCTGCCTGCCGCTTGTTCAAATCCAGATCCCAACTCCGGCATCCGCCGAGATAGCACAGTTTGCCGAGCTATAATTAACAGCCCCCTTTCTCAGGCAGGAAAGGAGAAATGCTGGAGTAGGAGAAACGCGGAGCAGGTGACGGCTACACCTGCAGACAGTTCTGCTGACGGCCACAGAGCCGGCCAGGCCTGCCAAAGAGGAGCTACGAACTGGGAACTCGGGGAGGGAGGGGAAGACAGGAGCGCCCACTCGCTTCTCTGCCCAGACCTAAAATAAGGTGCTTCTCTCTCCTGTTCAAACACCATGTGTGCGGTCTGTCCAAGACCACGCTGTCACCTAACCAGAGGTGTATGTGGATCTGAAAAAGAATACAGAAGGGCAGTCACAAGCCACTGACCGCGACCATGAAAAGGTCATAAAGATTAACAGATACAGAAGGGCTAGTCAGTTCAGTGGCCCTCAGTTTGGGGCACAGCTACACAATCCTGTAATCACAGAATGTGAGAGCTGGCAAAAAGCCTTAGACAATGGGGCGCCTGAGAGGCTCAGTCGGTGAAGTGTCCGCCTTTGGCTCAGGTCATGATATCGGGGGTCTGGGGATGGAGCCCCACACCAGGCTCCCTGCTCAACGGGGAGTCCGCTTCTCCCTCTGCCTGCTGCTCCCCTGCTGTGCTCTCTCTCTACGACAAATAAAATCTTAAAAAAAAAAAAAAAGGCAAAAAGCCTTAGACAGTTACTCATGTGCTCATTTACTCATTAACCAATCTTCACTGAGCACCTAGCGCATGTTGGGCACTGCACTTCGAGTCAGATACACTCTAGTGGGTGAACCAGACTGTCCCCCTTCTCTCATGAGATTTGGGCCCTAGTAGGGGAGACAACTGGGCCAACAGATACAACAGATACATACCGTTATGACACGATCAGCGCTCAGATGGAAATCAGCTGGGAAAGTGAGGACCCGGGTTTATGCGACTGGCCTCCCCTGCCGTAGCCTAACCAAGTCCTCCCACGGACAGTCTCAGGAGCTCAAAACTCCCCTTCCACTTACTTACAGGCTTGGCTCCAGGCTACTATTTGCCAACAAAAAGGACATATCATATCATTTACTGTATCCAGACACAGGGCTAGGACCTTCTCCCGTTTTATCTCATTTTGACCCCCCCCCCCAGTCTCCACAAAGTAGATACAATTGTCTCTGTTCTTTTCTTTTTTTTTTTTTTTTAAGATTTTATTTATTTACTAGAGAGAGAGCACAAGCAGGGGGAGTGGCAGGCAGAGGGAGAAGCAGGGAGCCCGATGCGGGACTCGATCCCAGGACCCCAAGATCATGACCCAAGCCAAAGGCAGACACCTAACTGTCTGAGCCATCCAGGCGCCCCCGCTGTTTCTGTCACCAGCAGTGACAGAGGCACCTTAGGTGGGAATCCCTCATTCGGCCATCACGTGTCGGATGTCTGCTGTGTGCAGGTAACCTGGGTGGTCGGCACCTGAGAAGTCACCTCGTAAGAGTAAGGATTCAGTCTCTGTTCACTGCCCTTCAAACTTCTGCCAAAAGATGGCAAAGTACTCATGGGCAGCCACGCCTGTGGGTGTTTGCACACGGGCCGTGTGAGAGAGAATCTGATCAAGTCATCTACAACACCTCCAGCCCCAATCGACCTCTGAAATCTATTCAGCCTCTCACCACCCTCCCTCCACTTGTCCATCTTTCCTTCCCCTTCCTGCTCTATTCCTCTTCACAAAAACACACCCAGAAACCTGCCCATAAGCTTCCATGCCCCCCTCTCCAACAGCTGTCAGCCTCTGAGTTTCCCCTCTGGCCTTGGGGGCCAGGGCGTCTTTCTCCTCTAGGACACCTCCTCTCCTCTTCTTGTTGCAGAGGCCAAGGGGGCATGGCCACCACGGAGCCCCTGCCCACGGTTCTGTCAGCGAGGGGGACCGCACCGGGAGAGAGCACCCCCCACCCCGCTTATCCTCTGACCTCCCCGGCTGCCTACTCGAGCAGCTCTGGGGTCGGGGCAGAGGCCCCAGTGACTACCTCTAAGAAGTGAACATGTGACGTCCACACCCCCGAATGCCTCCCTCACAGGTTCCCTGCCACTGGAAGGGAATGATCAGCACCCCAGAGGCGCCAGTTAGAGTCCATCACCCTCCACAGCACCTCTGTCTTGCGACCTCCAAGTTCTTTACCAACTGAAGTCATTTACCCCACAAGAGACAATCCTCCCTGGCCGGTTATGAAAAACCAGGAGAGCCACTAACCCCCTGGGCAGACACCCAGTAAGGCCCCGTCAAGCATTCCATCCATTCCGACGAAGGGCCACCCAGCCTCAGCTGGCGGCACCTTCTATCCTTTGCCTTCGGCCTCTTGCCACAGATCACTCCTCCCCCCTCTTGAGGACCCGTCCCCCCTGGCAAAGAACTACCAGAGCCCCAAACACGAGAGCCAACCCCGAAAGCTGCCTCTGTGAAGAGCCCCCGGTCATCCCCAACCAGCCCAAGGGCCAACTGGTCACACTCTCACTCTCGGGGGAGTCTGGGGGGGGGTCCCCTGCCACCTACTTGGCTCGCAGAAAGGACAGCTTTTTCCTCAGGGAGGAGACGTGGTAGTGACAGGCTTGCTTGACGGCCGCACTGCAGGAAACAGCCTCGGAGTGCAGATTCTGTACCATGCTGGGCTCAGGGGAGGGCCCACCACATGGCAGCGGGGACCTTAAGGGCTGGGGGCTCACTCCAGAGCCACCTGGACAGGACTCGGCCTCAGCAGCTCCGTCAGCTGTCGGCCAGACCACCTGCCCACAAGCCCTCCCAGCCCGGCTGGGCGATCCAAGACCCGGGCAGGCACAGGGCCCAGGGCAGGAGAGCCCGAGGCTCCGTGTCACCAGGATCCCCTCTGGCTTTGGCCCAAGCCACAGCTCCAAACAGGGCCCTCCTCCATCTTCCCACATCTGGCAGTGCTCTGGGCACTTGGTGAGTTTCCTCCTCCTCTTTGTCCTCAGACAGGGAGGCTGGAGCTCTACCTGCCTGTGATGTCAGCTGCTGGTGCGGGAGGGAGGGGGAGGGCCGGCGGGCCCCGCTCCCAGAGGGTTTGTACTGGGCTCCTTCCTCGTGCTGAGGGAGCCTACTTCAGAGGTCACCTGAGCGGCCGCCGGGCTGCGGGGAATCTGGGGGCCGGGCACACCGATGGGAGCTCAAGCGCTCTGGAAGTAGGCTGTCTGGGGACAATTTCTGGGCTAGAAGCAGCAGAACTGAAAGTATCCTTCCTTCTACCAGGAGGCTCTCCATTCTGGTGGCTTGACCCGAGCTGACATCAGTTGAGCCTGCAACTCCGGAGGCCTGGCCTGGCCTTTGGCCTCAAATTCCATGACTTTGGTTTCTCCATCTGTTCACTCGTGAATTCCACAAGCATCTGTGGAGTGCTTCCTCTGTGCCAGATAGAAGAGATATGGTCTCTGTCCTCCGGGGTCTCGTGGGCCGGCGGTGGGGAGACAGAAAAGTGAGCTGAACAGCGCAAACCACGAGGCAAGTGCTGGAAAAACGAACCACAGCCCAGCACTCCATCTGTAAAACGGCCCTCCCTAGCATACCTGGAAGAAACGAGGTGAGCTCCAGGGAGACAGGTAAGACGGGAACACCTTTCCTGCGAGTGAGAGAAAAGGTGATGCAAGAAATCCCCAAACTGGGGCACCAGTGGGTGGCTCAGTGGGTTAGGCCTCTGCCTTCGGCTCAGGTCATGATCTCAGGGTCCTGGGATGGAGCCCCCGCATGGGGCTCTCTGCTCAGTAGGGAGCCTGCTTCCTCCTCTCTCTCTGCCTGCCTCTCTGCCTACTTGTGATCTCTGTCTCTCTTTCTCTGTCAAATAAATAAATAAATAAATAAAGTCTTCTAAAAAACTTTTAAAAAAATAAAAAAGAAATCCCCAGATTAACCATACCCAAAGCTCACACGATTCTCGTTCCCCCTCCTTGGATCTTGGGAAATCCCCTCATTTCCCACGACTCGGAGAAGACAGGTCCTGCCGCTATTCACCCCCTCACCTTCCCGCCATGTGGTGTGGGAACTCACTTGCATCCACCTCCATTGGGATCTGGTCCAGGCCAATCCTTCCACCTGTGCTCAAGATCTTTCCTTGCCTCCTCCAAAACCTTGCTCCCTTATCTCCCGTAGGAACCACGAGCCCACTGACCAAGTCGGAATCCTGGAACTAACTCCCAAGGCCTCCCTTCTCACACCCTAAATCCAATCCATCACAAAGTCCTGGACATTGGAATCCCCTTAAAATGTATCCTGAATTCATCTACTTCTTTTCTTTCTTTTTTTCTTCCTCCACAACTACCATCCCAAGTCCAAGCCACCAATATCCTTTAACTAGACTGCCCCAGGTGCTCGCTCCCTCTGCAGCCACCGTTCCTCTGCACTACAAACTTCAGAATGCAAATCTGATGCTGTCAGCATCCTTCTTAAAGACTCATAGTAGCTTGGGGCACCTGGGTGGCTCAGCGGGTTGGGCCTCTGCCTTCAGCTCAGGTCATCATCTCAGGGTCCTGGGATGGAGCCCCACATCAGGCTCTCCACTCAGTAGGGAGCCTGCTTCCTCCTCTCTCTCTGCCTGCCTCTCTGCCAACTTGTGATCTCTGTCTGTCAAATAAATAAATAAAATCTTAAAAAATAAAATAAATAAAATATAAAGGGCTGTGTCTCCCTCTATTAAAACAATTTTTCCCCAGTCACCCCTGCCTTCTCCTCTAGGTATCATCTCTTCCTCCCAGAAAAACTCCTAGAATAAACTCTCCTTGCTCGCCCTCTTCTTCCTCCCTTCACCTACGCCCTTCTAAAACTGCTCTGTGGTTACCAGAGACCTCTGAACGATCACTGCAGAAGATCCTGTTTCGTGGGGCCCCCCTGGGGACACAGTCAGCTGAGCATACAATGTTTGGTTCTGGCTCAGGCCATGGTCTTGCGGTTGTGGCATCGAGCCCCACGTTGAGCTCTGAGCGTGGAGTCTGCTTCAGATTCTCTCCCTTCCCCTCTCATTCACTCTCTCTCTCAAATAAATAAATAAAATCTTTAAAAAGAAAAAAAAAAAAAAGATGGTGCTTACCTTACCTGCCTCTTTCCTCTTTGATTCTGCCTTCTTGAGTCTGTTATTTATTTTTTTTTAAGATTTTATTTATTTATTTGATGGACAGAGATCACAAGTAGGCAGAGAGGCAGGCAGAGAGAGAGGAGGAAGCAGGCTCCCTGCTGAGCAGAGAGCTGTATGTGGGGCTTGATCCCAGGACCCTGAGATCATGACCTGAGCTGAAGGCAAAGGCTTTAACCCGATGAGCCACCCAGGCGCTCCAAGTCTGTTATTTCTATCTCCTACTTTTCCCAGCTGCAGTGGGCAACATTTTGCAAATTACTTCTTTCTTTGCCTTCTGCTTACACTCTGATGACCCTAAGACTCTAACAAGTAATATTAGTTCTCTCGGGATGCCTGGGTGGCTCAGTCAGTTAAGCATCTGCCTTCAGCTCGGGTCATGATCTGAGGGTCCTGGGATCAAGTTCTGCATTGGGCTCCCTACTCAGCAGGGAGCCTGCTTCTCCCTCTACCTGCTGTTCCCCCTGTGTGTGCTCTCTTTGTGTCATATAAATAAATAAAATCTTTAAAAAAAAAATATTAGTTCTGAGAGCACCTGGGTGGCTCTATAGGTTAAAGCCTCTGCCTTCAGCTCAGGTCATGGTCTCAGGGTCCTGGGATCGGGTCCCGCATCGGGCTCTCTGCTCAGCAGGGAGCCTGTTCCCCTCCCCCCACCGCCTGCCTCTCTGCCTACTTGTGATCTCTGTCTGTCAAATAAATAAATAAAATCTTAAAAAAATATATCAGCTCTGTCTCCTGAGCTTTAAACAGGTATAGCCAACTGGCTGGTTTCTCTCCCCACCTACACACTCAACGTGTCTAAGTTAAACTCACCACCACCCCTGCTCTTCAAATTCTTCCCGCTTTACTCAACATTTTAATAATGATAAATATAATACTAATAACAATAGCAAGCACATATATAATAAGAGCCATGTGCCAGGCACTGTGCTATGCTAATTATCATAGACACAAACACACAAGCTCCTCCCAGTAACTCATGAGGTATGAATCATTACCATACCCATTTTATAGATAAGGAGATTGAGGCACAGTGGTAGAGTGGTTTGCCCAGGATGACACATCATGCACTTGGAAGCACGATCAGAGCCCAGGCAGGAATTTAACCTCTGGCCTGTGCTGCCTTTTATTTGCTGCCCCTACTAGAGAGCCTAGGTTCACACTAGGTGCCCTCCTCAACCCAGCTATAGGCAAGCTTTGTCAAACCTACTTAACACATTTCTTCTTCAATCAGTTCCTCCTTTTCTGTCCTCGCTAGTCTAATTCAGAACTTGGCTTAAATGTCACCAGGTCAGTAAGCTGTTCCTTCCCACCCATCTTAGTGTTACCCTAAAAAGCTCTGGTCCACTGTACCACCCTTTTCCATTTTCCTTTTAACCACTGCTACTGCTGGATGCTTTCTTATTCACTTGTTTGTTGATACCTATTTCCACCCACTACAACGAAAGCACCATGAGAGGGGAGACTACACTTAGCCTAACACTTAGCCTATTCGTGGCTGCAGCTCCCAACGCCTGTAAGAGTAGCTAGCATAGAGTATGTGCTCACTAAATGTGTTAAATAGGGACCGGATGGTAAATAATTGTCAGGTTCCTTCCCTGTCTGCCTTCAACACGAGCCCTCTAAATCCATCTCTCCCAGCAGGACCAAAATGACTTTTCTCCCCAAGAGTCTCTATAAGGTGACCTAGGAACCCCCACGCTCAGAATCTCTCCCTCATTTCTCCTCCTCTAGAAGCCCACTCTGTCATGGCAGGCTGCAACGTGGTGAGGCACGTACCTGCCTACCCGGGCAAAGATGAGGGCTAGTCACTCACCAGCTCCCCACCATCGGCCATGATCGGCAGTGATGCTCAAGTATTTGAAGTCCCTGAACACGCCTTTCTCCCACCTCCGTGCTTATGTACGTCTTGTTCCCTCGCCTGGGAATGCTGCCCATGAACAGACTCCTACTCAGCCTGCAGCTCTCAGCGGAGCACAGCTCCTTCCGTGGAGCCTTTCTGGGTTCCTCGGCCCCCTCCTCCCTCTCCCCTGCCCTCACCCCAAGTACAGTGGCTGTGCTACTTTGCAACAAATCTGGGGCCTCCGCTGAGCCTCCATTCCCTGTACTCTAACATAAAGATAGTAACAGCCCCTATGTGACAGGGTTGTTGAGAGGATTACATTTCAAAGCGTATGCAAGATTCATCGCACCTGGTTAGGCATCTTAGCGTCCAAATTCTTTAGTTTTATTACTTTATACGAAATCCCGTGTCTGTTATCACATTCTATTATATTTGCGTACTTATAGGAACGTCTCACCAGGAGACAAGAAGACGCTCAAGGGGAAATCCCATGCCTTCATCTCTTTATCCTTGGTGTCCACATCTGACATTTTAAGGGCGATCAATATTCTACAAGTCCTCTGTCTCTGCTTCTTCAAGGACAGCAGAGCACAGATCATTAGGAAAGTGAAATCTCACGCCACCCTCGTCACAGCAGGTATCTCTTACGAAGCACCTACTACGAACGGGGTGGCATGTTACACATGTTATCTCATTTATTCCTCTCAAGGAAAGACTTTTACAAACGAGTAAACTGAGGCTGAGCAAAGGTAAGTAAGTTGCTTCTAAAGAGGCAGGTAATAAGGAAGAAGGGAATCAATCCTAAGTCCGTTTTGACTTCAGGGATTTCACTCTTTCTAGAACACCATGATGCCCACCATCAGTGAGCCTCCAGACATCTTTTTATTTTATTCTTTTTTAAAGATTTATTTCTTTGTTTTAGAGAAAGAGAGAGTGGGCACACACATGCACAGGAGTTGGCGGGGACGGGGAGCAGACTCCCCAATGAGCGTGGAGCCCAACACAGGGCTTGATCTCATGACCCTGAGATTATGACCTGTCCTGAAACCAAGAGTCAGACGCTCAATGGACTGAGCCACCCAGGCACCCTGAGCCGCTACACCTCTTGCAGCCTGGACTCCAGCAGGCTCCCCAGCATCCTGCAGACACTTAGTAAAGGTTTGGGGCACACACACTGCACGCAGGGACAGATACATGAACCCAGGCAGCCCAGCCTCGGTGCTTGGTTACACCCCAGCCCTGCCCAGGGCTCCATCCTCCTACACGGAAAGGCTTCCTGGTCAACCAGGACCGAGTTCTGTTGAAACTAACATTGTGTACATAAACCGTCCTCAGTGAAACAGTTCCTTTTTCTACAGCTCTGGCTTTGATTGTTCCTACCACCACGTGAATATATGAAATAAAGATCTGGCAATGTCAATATCAGTCTGACAGTTGGTCCGGTTTGGGCTGAACCTGGGAGATAGTGTTTTTTAAGGGTATCCCTGGCTTCACCTAGAAGCATGAATATAGATTTACTATCCCACATTTGATTACATACACTTACACACACACACACACACACACACACACACACACACACACACACACAAATACAGACTTTGGAGAAGGTAGGTCTATTCTTTCTACTGGAAACCTGAGTTCCTGTCTCTGAGACAGTCCTCATTTCTGATTTTCTTCCTGAAATCGACTCTTCTTGATGCACACCTGCCCAGGAAATGACTGCCTCCCTGCACCCTCCCACCACCTGCCCCTATTATGGACCCAAAGCCTTTCTCCTTCAGGAATCAACACTGATGCGAATGAGGAGGAAAACTGTCAGAAGCCCTTGGGTTTGGATGCCCTATTGTGGCATCTCCTCCTTTGCCTTCGGCTGGACATTTGTTAAACTACAAGATGGGAACTAGTTTGTCTCTAAATATCCCACCTATTCTGAACCTCGTACAAGAAAAAGAAAAATCGGTGTCTTACTTAACAGCTGAAAGTGTACATCATATTGAAGGATTAGAATTTTTATCTTTAAGACACAAGTAATAGATGTTCATTTTTTTTTTCCTGTTCTGTGAAACTGTCCCTCATCCTGGAAGTGGTATGGAGAATTAGGGGCAACCACAGAAAAGGGTCCAGGCTACCCGCCTCCGACCTGACCATTTTCGATCCATAATACCTGCTCGGCAGCCTCCCAGGGGAGTCATGAGAATACAGGAGGTCACACAAAGGCCTAGCCTCTGTTGGAAATGCCACCACAACCAGCAGGGTGCACCGTCCATCAAATGGGGGCCCGGAGCAAGGAGCCAGACCCTCGCCACTGCTGACAATCCCCCTGGGGTTTGGATCTCATGCTTGACCCAGGCCAGGAGAACACAGGCCGGCATCCGAAACGCCCCAGAGAGTCTCTTAATTGGGTAAAAACATATTATAGTAAGGGTTAGGGGCAGAGTGTTGAGGGTTTGCTGTGAACCGAGGCTGGTGATTAATTAGCACTCCGGGGACCTGTTCTCTCCAGGAGAACCAACTGGATGCGAAGAGAAAAAAGACTTCGTTCAGAATGGCCATGGTGAACACATTCCAGTCCTGAGTTTCTGAGGCTAGGGTCTGCAGGGACCACCATGGGAAGCATACTTCTGATCAAATTTTGTTTCCCGTACTGTCCAAAGTGAGCTGGTGCAAAATTATATCCACTGTCCACCAGAAAGAGTTAGGGAGCCGTCAGGGGGTCAAAAGTAGGAAGGATCAGAGAAGATATCTAGAGGACTTTCTGGGCAGAGGTTCAGACTGGAGACCTTCTGTAACATTTCATTTGGTTGAGGAAGTGGGCAGAGAAGGAGCTAGAACAGAATTTACCGCAATATACAATCCCGAAGAGCAAACAAAAGGCAGGGCTCTCTCTAGCTGGCAAGCAGTCATGTCCTAGAGGAAGAGCTGAAGTTGCCTTGGGAAAAAACGTGGAGACTACAACTCACCACCTGTTCCCTCTCTCCAAGGAGCCTAGATAAAAGGAGTCGAGAAGCTGCCAGTCAGAATGCTGCTGGACAAGGACCAACTGGACCAACTGAAGACACTATGACCAGAAATGGACAGGACACTTCAGGAGATGTTGGACGCCCAAGCACAGGGAAGGGAGCTGGGCCAAGGGAACCTAAGGGTCCCTGCTAATTTCGTGAGTATGAAGGATGAATTCCAGAAAGCAATGGAAAGGGAGGGTAGGCCACTCAAGAGACAGACAGAACTGCCATGGGATCGTCACTGATTAAGCGTCTTGACAAAAATGATTAGTCTTTGCCCCTGCTGGCCCTTTGCCTTCTATCTGCTCAATTTCGGAGTTGATAAGCTGGACTGATACTTGAGAACTGGGGTAGAGCTACACAACTTTTTTAAAAGATTTTATTTATTTATTTGACAGAGAGAGACACAGTGAGAGAGGAAACACAACAGAGGGAGTGGGAGAGGGAGAAGCAGGCTCCCCATGGAGCAGGGAGCCAATGGACCCCAGGATCCCAGGACCACGACCTGAGCTGAAGGCAGAAGCTTAGCATCTGAGCCACCCAGGCACCCCAAGAACTACACAACTTTATAATGTAAAGAGATAAGTACAAGGATTCCCCAAGCCCCCCGCTCTTGGCCAGAGGGGCTCCCCTTACGACACACCATGCAGCTTTTGCTGGAAGCCAAGGGATCCACTGTAATCACAGCGTTATGCTGAGCTGGAATCCTTCTCACTAGGATCTCTTCGCCTCTCGCTCTATTTCTTAGATTTTCAGGTACTTTAAGAGTGCTGTTATACTCACCGTGAACTTTCTGCTTTCCAGGCTAAGCCACTCTCCCTTCTACCGGTCCTTATAGTACGTTATCATCCCGACCATTCCTTCTGGATTCTTCATTTATCAGTATCTACTTCCAAAGAACTGGACATGATACACCAGTCATAATCCAAGTAGTACAGACCAGTGAGGTCTTTTTCGCTTTTTAATGACCAAATCCGTACTTTCAAAGATAACCTTAAATCCCACATTTAGGAAACTATTCTGGGGGTGCCTGGGTGGCTCAGTCGATGAAGCCTCTGCCTTCGGCTCAGGTCATGATCTCAGGGTCCTGGGATTGAGCCCTGCATCGGGCTCTCTGCTCAAAGCAGGGAGCCTTGCTTCCCCTTGTCCCACTCCCCCTGCCTGTGCTCTATCAAATAAACAAATAAAATTTTAAAAAGAAACTACTGTAATATAGACTTTTAAGTACTAAATATAAATATATTAGCACCTTTCCTTTAAAAAAAAAAAAAATTTGTCATCTGCACCCATTGTTCCATCTGAAATACTCAAACCAGAGTCGGTCAGCCTCCGTCTTCTCTCTCGATTCCCGCTCAGTGTCTGCCCTAAGTCTGATAACTGATGTAGAGGTACGTTCTCCTTCCTCATCCAGTGCATTGACAGAAGCAGTAGACAGAGCACGACCAAAAGCAGACCACTCTGGCGTCCCGACGGAGACCTCTTTTTTCATTAGTTAACATCAGGCCAATCGCCCTTCACGGGCACCGCAGCTTCGCCTGCCCCAACAGACCCCCGCTCCGTCCACCGCACAGGCCCTCCACGGAGCAGAGTCTGGTCCTCCCATCCCGAGCGTTTAACTTCGTCGCACCACGAACCCTCCAGCCAGCACTTCGGGGCCTCATGCTCACTGCCCCTCGCCTATCCACCCTCCTTGACCTCTAACACCCACAGTCCACGTCTATCCCGCTCTGCCGCCGTCACCTGCTGTCACACATCAGACCCGTCCGCAGCACTGCACGCAGCCACTAACACGCGCCTCAAGCCAAGCCCGCTCGCGCGTCTTCCCAGGATCTCGGGTTCACCACAGGCTGACCTTGCTCCTAGCTGAACCGCAGAAGCCTTTAGAAGCCGTGGGTCTGCGCGGCCCCCTCTCACTTCCTGGGTGAACATCGCGCCTCTCTGCCCGATCTGAGCACAGAGGTCTGGCAGCCTCCTCCCTCGTCCCTCCTCCCCTCGCCCCGGTTCTCCCCCCGTGCTAGGAGGGTGGCTGGACTCCCACGTTTCAGCCCATCCTCTCCCTCCTCCCTTGGCCTTACCTTTCCTCCCGCGCTCTGGGACTCAGGAACCTGCTGGAATCATCGTCGTGGCTGCTCTGCTGGCTGCTCTGTTGGCTGCTGGAGACAGACACAGGATAGCAACCGTTACTTTCTTTCTCAACCCTGGGGGGAGGTCATCTAGACAAACAAACCGCGTTACAAAATTTCAAAGATACAAGCTCCCCCATGTGACTTTAGGCAGGATGTACTGACAGGCCAGAGGCGGGAGGAATGACACAATTTGGTACAACCCCACCCATCACATCTGAGGCCTAAGAGGAAGATCCTACCGTTCCCTGGTTCTTCCTGGTCTACACAGTGTTGGGGAGCAAATGCCTCCAGCATTTTCTACAGTTGGGCCTCTTAATCTGTAGAGCAGGGTAACAAGCCCATTCTTCGCCAGAGGCAGGTACAGACTGGGAGGGAGGGGGAAACTGCAGCAGGGAGAAACACTTGGTGGGGGCAGAGGTCGGAGGTCAGCAGGCGGCTTCTCTGCCTCCTGGGAAGGCAGAGCAAGGTTGAGGATAAAGGCGGGATTACAGGGGAAGTCCCTCCACTCCTCAACACCCACCCTGCAGGCGAGGTGATTCCAGCTAGGCCTTCAATGCCCAGAGCTCTGCTCTTTAAAACGCTTTCATGGGAGTTATGTGGAATTCGCCCCTCTTTCATCTTACTGGAGAGGGAAAAAAAAGCTGTCCAGGCACCTTATGACTACTAACTAAACACACGATTTTTATTGTTATTCATTAACCAATCCAAGCATCTGATCAGAAGTCAATAAACTCGAGCCCTCCAGGCCAAACCTGAAGCTGCCCATTGTTTCTTCCTACTGCCCTTTGAGAACGATGTTTATTTTTTTAAATGGTTAGGGGGAAAAGTCAAAACAAGAATAACATCCCACAGACACATGAGAATTGTTGTGAAATTCAAACTTCAGAGTCATGAATAAAGTTTAATTGGAACATGGCCACACCCACGCATTTACATATCCTCTGGGGCTGCCCTGTCAAGAAGGAGCTAAGACAGAGAGGAATAAGCAAGTCTTGAGTTCATTACACCTGCGAAGTCTCAAATATTTATTATCTGGACCCTTACAGAAAAAGCTAGCAAACCCCCTGCTTTGCAGAGAATCTATTAATAACAAATTCCTATTACCATAAATGTCGCTGTAACCCAGACTCCAGTAGAACCCAATTGTTTCCTTGTTCTGATGGACGGCTCAGCACAAAAGAAATCACTGATCTCCAGGGACTGCATTCCTCAGATGAGACCCCCAGGTCTGCGGAAACTCTGCAGTCTGGCAGGGTGAGAGCTTGCTCCCGTCCCTGTGCGCTCTCCCCCAAAGTGGGGCGTGATTTTTTGTGGTCACACTTATCACTACACTCTTAGGCTCTGTTCTTTCAGCAAGAAGTAAACGAACTTAGAAGCAACCTGTACCAAATTTTCAAGCACATACATACACCGGAAATCAGAAGAGCACCAAACACAGACAGCTGCCAATTGCCTAGAGGAACCTAAGTGTGTACACAAGTCCTTTCTCTTTCATTTACTCTACGCGGACCACTTTTGTTCCTACTTGTTCCCCGCAGAGTGGTTCCTCCTTTATCCTCCCCTTCGTGAGGTCTCCAAGACTCGCCCATTAAAAACTCCTTCTCAGGGGACGCCTAGGTGGCTCAGTTGGTTGAGCAGCTGCCTTCGGCTCAGGTCATGATCCCAGCGTCCTGGGATCGAGTCCCACATCGGGCTCCTTGCTCGGCAGGGAGCCTCCTTCTCCCTCTGCCTCTGCCTCTGCCTGCCATTCTGTCTGCCTGTGTTCGCTCTCATTCCCTCTCTCTCTCTGACAAATAAATAAAAATATTAAAAAAAAAAAAACTTCTCCTCAGGGGTGCCCAGATGGCTCAGTGGGTTAGGCTTCTGCCTTCGGCTCGGGTCATGATCTCGGGGTCCTGGGATCAAACCCCACGTCTGGCCCTCTGCTTAGCAGGGAGCCTGCTTCCCCCTCTCTCTCTGACTGCCTCTCTGCCTACTTGTGATCTCTCTGTCAAATAAATAAATAATATCTTTAAACAAACAAACAAACAAAACTCCTCCTCACAAAATTGTGCCACGGTGTGTTAATCCATGGAATTTCTTACACTGGGACTAACTTGTTATAATGCATCGGGCACAGAGTCTCCTACAGAACCTGGGATACATGTGGCACTAGGGTAAGGCCACCCACAGCTGATTGGAACTCAAATTCCAAAGCAGACCGGGCAAGCATTACGAGAGGAAAGCCGGTCTACATCACCAGCAGCACGTGCGAGGCAGAGTGGAACAGCCAACGGCAGTCAACCAGCCCAGAGGCCCAAGATCAGCATTACAGCCTCTTCAAAGAAGAGACTTGGTTTGATTCCATTTCTCCTGGTTCCTCCCTTCTCACCCTACCCTCTCTCTGGCAATCAAAACTTTAAGCTAATCAAGCGGCTCCCAGAATTAAATGATGATGTACCAGGGTTTCAGAAAAATAATTCTGAGTGGCTGTTCGCAAGCTGTCCCACTAGGTGGCACTGCTGACTTCCAAACCAGAACCGGAGCCATCCCTCGCTTCCAAAACCCAAACTAGAAGCAACCTTCTGGTGCCCCCTTTTGGCCTGCCCCTTGCTCAGGAAGCAGTTCAGATGGTGGAGATGAAAGCACCAATGGGTCTCCTCCAGACCGTTTACTGGTTCTAAATCACCAAGAAATATTAATCTGCATGCACTTGACAAATATTTATGTAATGCGGTCCGTGGGCACATGTGCCAACAGGAGGCGGCATCAGGCAACGGTTTTAAGTCTAGGCTCCAGAACACACTGCCTGGGACTGAATCCAGACTCCTCTGCGCCCACATTACCTGACCTCAAGCAAATGATTTAACGCCACTTTCCTTACCTACAAAATGGAAGGTCCACATTAGTGGTGATAGTCCTGACCTTACAGAGCTGTTGCAAAGATTGAAGAATGAACATATGGGAAGCATGGAGAACAGTGTGTGCCGCCCATGAACTGCTGCTGTGTGTGTGTTACTGTCATTCTTGCTCTTATTTGATATAAGGCATCATTTTGTGGGTCCTGGACCATAAAGACATGAGTCAGGGAAGGATCCTGTGCTCACAGTGTTTACAGTCTGGAAAGGAAGAGGCAATATATTTTACCTTTAAGAGTAGGAAATCAGGGGCGCCTGGGGTGGGGGTGCTCAGCCAGTTAAATGGCTGCCTTCGGCACAGGTCACGATCCTAAGGTCCTTGGATTGAGTTCCACATCGAGTCCCGCATCGGGCTCCTTGCTCAGCAGGGAGCCTGCTTCTCCCTCTACTTGCTGCACAACCCCCAACCCCCAGATTAAGAAAAATAAACAAAAAGTTAGAAAATCCTAACTCTTAGAAGGAAATACTAAATGTTCCAGAAACTTAAAATACTAGCCAGTAAGAGTAAGAAGAAAGACTGTCCTGACAATAAGGCTTTTAGTGCGGAAACTTGAAATTCAGAGAGATTCAGGACAGACAAAACTGAGAAGAGAAGGCATTCTAGGAGTGCCTGGGGGGCTCAGTCAGTTAGGCCTCTGCCTTTGGCTCAGGTCATGATCCCAGGGTCCTGGGACGAGCCCCGCATTGGGCTCTCTGCTCAGCAGGGCCTGCTTCTCCCTCTGCCCCTGCTCATGTACTTGCTCACACTCTCCCCCCTCTCTCTCTCTCGCTCAACTCTGTATCTCAAATAAATAAAATCTTTTTTAAAAAAGGGAAAGACATTCTATTTTAGCTCTGTTTACCAAACACTTATGTACCAGACACTGTGCTAGGAGACGGGACATAAAGGAGGCCCAGAGAAGGCGCGAGTATTGGCCACACAGGGCGAAGCCGCAACACTAGAAGACAGACGAGGTGCAGGGGGCAGACACTCCTGTTGGGGGCGAGCAGGGAACACGCCAGAAAGGGGACACCAGAAAAAAAGGCAGGAATTCCTGGTGGCAACAGCCCTAGGGTACACAGAACCCCTCCCTTACAGCTCCCAGGAAGGGGCTGGTCCCCCGTCCTCTCATGTTCAGAACTTGCTTTTCAACAGTCTTAAAAAGTGAGATGGCCACCCACGTTCTCCTCCACTCCATCCCCGTGAGATAATGTTGTTGAGCAGAATTTCCAGAGATTCAGGGGTTGGCTCACCCTCTCGCATCAACTCTTTTTTTTTTTTTTTAAAGATTTTATTTATTTATTTGACAGAGAGAGATCACAAGTAGGCAGAGAGGCAGGCAGAGAGAGAGAGAGGAGGAAGCAGGCTCCCTGCTGAGCAGAGAGCCCGATGCAGGACTCGATCCCAGGACCCTGAGATCATGACCTGAGCCGAAGGCAGCGGCTCAACCCACTGAGCCACCCAGGCGCCCCTCTCGCATCAACTCTTAAATGAGACTTTTCCTTCCTTTTTTTTTTTTTTTTTTTTTAAGATTTTATTTACTTATTTGACAGAGAGGAACACAGAGAAAGGGAACACAAGCAGGGGGAGCAGGGAGCAGGAGAGAGAGAAGCAGGCTTCCCGCTGAGCAGGCAGCCTGACATGGGGCTTGATCCCAGGATCATGACCTGACCCAAAGGCAGATGCTTAAGGACTGAGCCATTCAGGCGCCCTTAAATGAGCCTTTTTAAATAATGCAGACCCCCCCGGGAAGCTCGTTCTGCTCCCTAAATGCATCTATCCGTCTTCTGAGGTCATGAAAAATGCAACACCAGACTAGGGTATTCATGGATATGGAATGCCAGAAGGTCAAGGGCCACCTCCCAACCACTCTGTTTTCATGAAGACCTTGGACGGCCTGGGTGTCCATCCTGGGCTCTCTAGCTTCAAGTCAAGAAGAATTTGGAGGAAGTCCAGCAGAGGGCACTAACAGATAATAATGTCTGTTAGAAAAACCTTTTGAAAACAAAACAAAACAACTCTGAGCAAGGATTTGGATCTGGGCACTAGATAACAGAAAGTCTGCTGAAAGCCTCAAGGAAGGGGCTTTGTACAGGCAATTGTTTGCTGTTCCCCCCAAGATGGCTAAAGAAGTAAATCCCTTCTACTGTAAATGCAAGCTTCACATAAAAATCACTGTATGAATTAAATTTTGAAACACTAGAGTTTGTTACTAAATAAGGTAGCGAAGCAGCGTCTTTCAATTCTGGAATATTCCAAAGGAAAACCAGCTGAAGCAAATCAGATCCGTAATCCTGGTTTTCTTCTCCACCAGCAAACGAGTACTGGAAGCTTATCCTCGAAGGTCATATTAAACCAGTAACACTGGCACAAGCTGGGAAAAATACTTTGTAATCGGAGCCAAAGCACACCTCGGAAGACAGAAAATCATAGACTATGACCAGGAAGCTCCAGGCTGGTAATTCCCATAATTCCCCTGATCGCCCTTCCTCCCCCCCAACAACCTGGGACACTTTCAGAAAGTACAGGCTGAACCCACAAGCCACCAGTAAGGTGTCCTTTTGTCCTCTGGAAAGTACAGCTTCCCTGCCAGGGAAACTGCATTTGGTACTTTTCCTGAGTGGGTGCTTTGTACATAGAAATAGCTCTTTCTCCCCCAGACAACACTAAAGGGGTCATGGCCTCTTAACCTTCATATGGGGGTTGGGGGGGGGGGTGTTGAGTGATTCAGAGGATTCCAAGCAGGTATGGGGATGGGCAAGCTGTTATTTCTAGAACCTAATGGAAACTGTCCATTTACCCACACTACTGCTGTGCAGACTAGTGATTGAATTTCTTTGCTTTTGGTGGTCACCAGAGCAATCTAGAGTGTTGATTTATAATAACTGGAAGCTTCAAAAGGCTCAGAGTGGCTTTGATTGATACAGATCTTTGATTAATAAAAATGGGGAAAGAAATTAGCTTGGGCCGTGGACGCAGTAGAAACGGCACAACACAGACCAACCTGGTTGTGGCCTGGCTTTGTTTCTTATCTACTCTCTACTTGGGCCAAGTCCCTTCCCCTCTTTTAGCCTATGCCCCACCCACACCTCCAAATTATAGAGCGATGCTGAGGATTACGTTGCGAGTAATCGCATTACAGTATATGAACTCAGGATTTAGAGTCAGAACCCCACAAGTCCGAGTCCGGACTCTGCCACTTAGCAGGATGATACGGGGTAAATTAACTTTTCTCAGTGTCAGGCATGGGTATACCGTATACCTTAAATGCCGGCAGTGAGCACCAGAAACAGCAGAGATCACCACAGAACGTGTCCCAGCCAGCAGCTTTGGTGGGTCTACCATTCGTGGCGGACATCGATTGGATCCAACCTTCCGTGAGTATGGCAGATAGAGATTTTGAAACGTCCAATGCATGGGAGGAAGAGGAGAGACACTTGCGGGAGTTCTGACAGCCGCTGACCTGAAAAAGCAGGGTCATGGACGGAAGAGAAGGCGGCTGCGTGTTCATGCTGGATTACAGCCACCTGTGAAAGGGCTTTAGCATTTACCGTTTCAGCGTAAGGAGGAAAGGTGTACGGGGGAAAAGAGGCAGGTGGCAAAGCAGCCGAGGACGCAGAATAGTCTGTCATCTGGCAACTGAGTACGGGAAAGTCTAATAATAGAAAGTAAGTCAACAGATGTGATTTGGGGCATGGCCAACGGCAGCCAGCTTCATAACCCAACGTACCTGAGCAGTCTCAGATATTACCTAGAAAACACCACTGTCCGGGGGAAGCCAGATCATCTGTCTACAAAGTTAGCAGGACGGCACCCAGGGAACCCTGCAGCAGGGTGGGGAGCGGGACAAAGACTGAGGGATTCAGAACTGAGCGAAACATCCTTTAACTTGTTACCAACATGCAAATCCTACTCTACTGAATTCTTTCGGCCTCTAAACATGCGCCTGGCTGTCTTCACACGTACAAAAAAAAATAAGGCTCTCCCTCAACCCCTTTATTTTTCCTTCCTTTCCTCCAGGGCCATGTTTTACTAAAAGACTACCTGACTCAGTGCACACCAAACTTTCATCAAAGCCACACGAGCTAGGAGCTTCGTTATGCTGATTCCTTGGCCCTTTCCCCAAACGTGCCATGTCAGAGTCTGAACCTGTCCAGGAATGTGTATTTTGAATTTTTTCCGTTTACTTTTATTTATTTATTTAAGTAATCTCTACACCCAACGTGGGGCTCAAACTCATGACCCTGAGATCAAGCGTTGACTGCCCTTGCGACTGAGCCAGCCAGGCCGCCCCCAGGATATGTGGACTTTTTAAAAGCTTCCGGGGGATGCTGGTGGGCAA
Organism: Mustela nivalis; assembly: GCF_964662115.1. Lineage (NCBI taxonomy): Eukaryota > Metazoa > Chordata > Mammalia > Carnivora > Mustelidae > Mustela > Mustela nivalis. The sequence continues at coordinate 26,204,278 of NC_139028.1, read as the reverse complement.
CCAGGATTGAGACCCACTGGATCCACACTCACTGCCTCGTGAATTAGCCCACTGCCATGGGGACGGCATCCCCACCCCTCTGCTTTCACCCACCAGAACCTCCGTTACTGAGAGGTCAAGGACATTCATCCACCAGGACCTCCGTTACTGAGAGGTCAAGGACAGCTGTCGTGTTCTCATCTCATTTGACCACCCAGGCCGATCTGACATTGATGATTCCTTCCATTCTCCAAACCTCACCCTCCCGCCTTCTACGGCACCACCTTCTCCTGGTTCTTGGGTCCTGTCCCGCCTTTTTCTCTTCTCTTTGAGGAAGCTTCGTGGACTCTTCTGTTTCAACCACCCATTTAATAAACTACCAAGTACCCGCCATGTACCCGGCAACGGGCATCTCGATACGAGTACAGAGTAGTAAACAAAGCAGACGAGATTCCCATTCTCGAGTTCACATTCTGTTGGGTCCCTTCCTCTTCCAGCCTCCTGCCAGGGGAACCTGAGTTTCGTGAACCTCTACTTATCAAAATACTGCGCAAGAATAGTATATATTCATAGGAGAGGATTTATAAACTCTCCCCAGAATCTCAGATAGGCCTGTGACCCACAGAAGTATCCCCCGCAATATGTCTCCGGGGTATCTTAGCCACACGCAAGACTTCAGTTATGACAGACTGACTGATGGCTCCCAAAGACAGCAGGGCAGGGGACTGGGCTGTCACTAGTCACGGGGGGCTATTTAAATTTAAGTCAATTAAAAATTCAGTTCCTTAGTCATCTAGCTATATTTCAAGTACTCAATAACTACATGTGGCCATTTGCTTCCGTATTAGATAATGCAGATACAGAACATGCCCATCATTACAGAAAGCTGTGCTGGACAGCCCAGAGGTTTCCAGACCAAACTCATATGAGTCATCGAGAGCAGCCTATTTCCCTCTATCCTCCGTCACCTCACCTGTTAAGCTGTTTAACTCCAGATAACTGTTTCGAGGACAGAGCAAGTTTACTGATATAAAGCACTTAACAGGGGTACAAGGGTGGCTCAGTGGGTTAAAGAAAGCCTCTGCCTTCAGCTCAGGTCATGATCTCAAGGTCCTGGGATCCTGGGATCGAGCCCTGCATCGGGCTCTCTGCTCAGCAGGGAGCCTGCTTCTTCCTCTCTCTCTCTGCCTGCCTCTCTGCCTACTTGTGATCTCTGTCTGTCAAAGAAATAAAGTCTTTAAAAAATAAAGAAAGAAATAAAAATAAAGCACTTAACAGAAGGCTGGGCAAATAACAGGCCCCCAAGAAATGTTAAAAATACTATCATACAATTGCACTGGTAAGAACTCTCTGGAGTCCAACAGGAATCTCACGCTGAACACAGCCAATCCTAAATTCACCAAAATTTTTTTCCCCTCTTTTGGTACCTGAAAAGTAAGGATTCATTCAAGCTTTGCGTTAAAAAGAGAGAGAAAAAAAAAAAACCCAAAACACAGGTCCAAAACGGCATCACTTAAACCACGTGCCAACGTCCCCTGGACATGGGAATCCCAGCAGCTCGGTCAGGAATTCTCCCAGGGGCACCAATGAGGGAATGGGTCACCCGGACCTCTCCAGCCCCCAAATCGGCCTAAGACACCCCTCCCTCTTCCCCTCAGGGAAGGGGACCAGGCCTCAAACAATCCTTTCTTCTTTTGCTAATGATTTCTCACCTCTCCCTCCTTCCAAGGAAACCTCGCATTTTGTACAGATCCTCAGGGCTCCACTGGACTCGGTCGGTAGAATGCTGCGGATTCAGGACTGGGCTCATAAAGCCAACGACACGGGCAGGTTTCGGCGGCCCTTGTTCAATACATATGCCGCACAAGGGAGCACTGGGTTGGAGTTTAACACCAGAGAGGAACCCCCACAGCAACCTCACAGCACGTGCTAGAGATTCTCCCCTCTGATACCCCCACAGTCCATCCTGGTCTCCATTCATCACTCCTCCGGCCCCTGCTGAAGGTCGGGCTCTCATCACTCCTCGTGGGGATTACTGTCACAGGCTCCTAACTGCTTTTCCTGTTGCCAGTCAGGCCCGGGCTCCAGGCCATCCTGGACACGGATGGTCCTCCTGAAATGCAAACTAGATCCTTGCTCTTCCTTAGGCTTTAACATCCTGCAGACTTTCCATCCTTTCAGAACCAAGCTCAAACTCCTTTGTTTGTTTGTGGGAAAAAAAAGAAAAGAAAAGCAAAGCCCTAATGAAGCTACCTGCTCCTGGCCCACGCCCACTCCAGGGATCCCACCTGCCCCCCAACCCCCAAGCTCTGACGGACGCCTCTCTGGGTCTGGTTAATATCCTTTCCTGCGCTCCCTTCTTTGTTTCACTCACCCCATCTGCAACGAGGCCTGAGGACCAGAGTTTTAGACTGCCAGCATTCCAATCTTAACTGCTCTATCTACCCAGTTTCGACCCCTATAAAATGAGGATGACAAGGGTACCTTCTTCATTGGGGCATTGTGAAAATTAATACTCAGAGAGGGCTCTGGCCTTGGGCTACTCACTATTATAGCTATTACCAACCCTCAAAAGCAGCACCTGCTTAGGGAAATCTTCCTTGGCAACCTCGGCCCACAAGGGTCCTACATCACCCTATACTTTATCACAAAAATCAGCATACTCCCTGGGATCAAGTGATTAAGGCTTCAGTTCCTTGAATCGTCCGGCACACCGTCACTTATTTAAGACTGAAGATCCTATCTTATGTTTCATTTCCACAGGACACTCCTGCCACTCCAGAAAGATCTTCCGCTGGGCAAGGACTCTCAGATCCGCGCAGGTGCCACTCTCTCCGCAGATTGCCACCCAGTTCCAGATGTTCACCAGCAGGGTCTAGATGCCTGTGTCGAAAGTACCCTAGGCCCTGTTCAGCACAGAAAGCACAGTCTGGGGGCGCCTGGGTGGCCCAGTGGATTAAGCCGCTGCCTTCGGCTCGGGTCATGGTCTCAGTGTCCTGGGATCAAGCCCCGCATCGGGCTCTTTGCTCAGCAGGAGCCTGCTTCTCTCTCTCTCTCTCTCTCTGCCTGACTCTCCGCCGACTTGTGATCTCTCTCTCTGTCAAATAAATAAATAAAATCTTTAAAAAAAAAAAAAGAAAAGAAAGCACAGTCTGTGACCTCAAGGAGTTTCCAGCGGCCTGTGTTTCCGTCCGTCGGATACCAAGTTGAATTAAACAGAAGTGAACCTTCCAAAGAAAGCAGCTACTGTGAAGAAAGCTTTCTTGTTGCCAGCCCTCCTCTAACCTCACACACCCCCCACCCTGCCTGTTAGGCTCCAATTCCCAGTGACCCAACCTGAGGAAGATGTACCTCATGCTTGAAACAGCCTCTCCATCTAAGGGGGGTGGGGCAGGAAAGCATGTAGCTCTCCAGTTAGACAGCAGGAGTACAAAGTCAACAGAAAAAGATTCGGAAGCCCAAGGCTACAAATTTTTTGTTTCTTGCTTTCTGAATTGCCTATGCGTTTCGATCAAATGTTCACGCCCGTCCTTGGCTCTCGTGAATACAGATAGATAATCAAGCGTTGGCTGGGGAAAAAAACAATATTTTCTCTAATGCCCTGTTCTGTGATATTTTCCACAAAGAATAAAGGTTCCCTGATCTACAATAAAATTCCAGCCCTCTCATTGCACACAATTAAAATAATTAGACTTACCCCATTATATTCCTCAAACGGCTTCTGAAGAAAGGGGACAGGAGAACTTGTGCTGGTTTAAAGGTCTTTGGTCTTAAGGAACACTTTTCAACTTTGGTTCTTAAGGAACACTGCACTTTTCTCTGGTTCCCACACCCTACTACTTCCTTGGCCTCAAGTACTACTTTGTTTCACAGGCAAAACTCTTGGGCCCTCTAAAGAGAATACAAACAAATTAACCAGGTCACTTAGTGGTAAACCTCAATCAGTAGTAATGTGACCAACCAAAATGCTTCCCAGAACTTCTGACAATTGTCAAGACCCTGGGCCAGGGAGTCTCCCAAGCCTGCTGTCCCCACCCTCTCAGCAACCTGTGCCACCTCCCTGCCTTTAGGACATCCTTTGCTTCCTAATCCAGGGCGCCTTCACACTGGGGAATGAAGTAGGAACAGGCATAGATTTCTCAACCCAACGCAAGCCAGAACCCATCCTGTCCACAGATAACCCCAAAACCTTATTTTAAAAAAATTTTAGTAGGTCACCTGAGTGGCTCAGTCAGTTAAGCATCTGCCTTCAACTCAGGTTATGGTCTTGGGGGGGGGGGGTCCTGGTATGGAGTCCTGCACTGGGCTCCCTGCTCAGCAGGGAAACTGCTTCTCACTCTGCCCCTTCCCCTGATTGTGCCTGCTCTCTCTCTCTCACATAAATAAATAGAGTAATTAATTAATTAATTAATTAATTTTATAGTCTCTATACCCAATGTGGAGCTCCAACTCAATGGACCCTGAGATCAAGAGTCACCTGCTCTCCTGACTGAGCCAGTCATAGCCAGGCGAAACCCCCCAAACCTTCTTTTTGGTAGTCATCTTGATCCTTCGTCTAAACTGTTCCAAATGAGGAGTTAAAATCCCTTCTCCCCTGCTTTCCTCTCACAGGGGCACGTGGAGAGACAGTCCCAGGACACACAGAAAGGCCCACACCAAGAACCTTTAAACCAAATCCATAACTATCATGTTTTGGAAGTTATCTTTCTGATGTCTAACTAAACAGCAGTCTCCCAATTAATTTGTGTATCTTTTTTTTTTCTTTTTCTTTTTTTTAGAGAGTGAAAGCATGGATGTGCAAGTAGGGGGTGGAGAGAAAGGGAGAGAGGGACTCCCAAGCTAGCTCCACGCTGAGCACAGAGCCCGACGTGCGGCTCATTCACTCGTTCTCATGACCCTAATATCATGATCTGAGTCGAAATCAAGAGGAGGGCGCCTAACTGACTGAACCACCCAGTTGTCCGTGTGTGTGTGTGTGTGTGTGTGTGTGTGTGTGTGTTTTAATCAAAAGTACATAATTACCATTCAGAACCTCAGGTCAGCGTCTAATACCATGCCTCAAACTCCCTTCAGTCACTCTTAACCTAAAACACTAAACAACATTTTAGGTTACTGCAAAAGCATGCTGTGTGGTTTCTACCAGACTTTCGGAAATGCTGGAAACACCTAGAGGAACCCCCTCCCTCCGAGAAACCACGGACTTCAGGAATCAATACACAAAGTGCTGTTTGCTTGACCTCTTCTTGGTCTGCCTTCTACCATTCTCTGAAAAGCTGTTGCTAGAGTTCTGCCCACCTTCTCTTTTCTACACATTCTTCCCTAGCAATCTCGTCCAAATCCATGCTTTCAACAACCCACATGTGGTCCCAAACCTGACTGTTCTACCCAGTACTAGGTTCCCGGATTCCAAATGCATAGAAGACATCACCAAAACCCTGCGTCCCTAGGGGCTTCCCAGACAGCATGATGCAAAACCAGCTCTGCTCCCTCCCCACCCTCCTCTCTTCCAACAAGTCCCTCTTACCTGCCTTCCTTAGCTCGCCTACCTGTGTCTCCGTCCATCCACCTAGTTGTCTGAACAAGGAAACTCACAAGAAGCTTGGGCAGTTCCCTCTCCTCCACTCCCTACATCTAATCAGCCACTGAGTTCTGCAGCTCCTACCTCGGACACATCTTTCTTTTCTTTTTTTTTTTTTTAAGATTTTATTTATTTATTTAACAGAGAGAGATCACAAGTAGGCAGAGAGGCAGGCAGAGAGAGAGGAAGGGAAGCAGGTTCCCTGCTGAGCAGAGAGCCCGATGTGGGACTCCATCCCAGGACCCTGAGATCATGATCTGAGCCGAAGGCAGCGGCTTAACCCACTGAGCCACCAGGCGCCCCCGGACACATCTTTCGTATGAACCACTCCCCTTTCTCCACTGTCCTGGCCTTGGACCAATCACCAGTGCCAGACTGACTGTGCAAGAATGGCCAGACAACTTTTTTAAAGATAGGCTCCCACCCATCACTTCCCTTGGATTCTGATGCCGCGGAGGGTCCAGGCGGGGGCCTGAAGGATTTTCACACATGTCCCAGGTGTGCAAATTGCCGAAGTCCCTACCCTAATGAAATGGCCTCTAGAGGCGCCTGGGTGGCTCCCGGGGTTAAGTGTCCAACTCTTAATTTCAGCTCAGGTGATGATCTCAGCATCGTGAGGTCAAGCCCAGCATCTGACTCGGTGCTGGGCATGGAGCCTGCTTACGATTCTCTCTCCCTCAATCTATCCCCCACCACACACACAGTCTCTCTCTTAAAATAAATACGTAAGTAAATATTTGAAACAGCCCTTGACTGAGCTGATAGTGCTTAACTATCAGCTTTGGGGGGGAGGAAACAGCGGCTGCTTCACTGGCAGGTTTCTGCTGTGTGGATCCAGCACAATCAGTTTCAAGCCAGCATCACAGCCAGGGAACCACGCGCGTGATCGGCTGATGCGAGCTGGACCCAGCACGTGAAAATGCTCAGACCATCCCGTGTTCTCTTCTAAAATAGGTCTAAATGTGCCTTTTCCCAGGTTAAAATCCTTTGGCGTTTTCCTCTGATGCCCCCCAATATAGTCCAAGGTGCTTTGCCTCGCACATGGGCCTTAGACCATGAAAGCAGTTTCCTCTTCTCAACTTCCCCTACACAAAGTTCCCCTAAGCCCCTCATGTCTGGCTCACGTAGACTTGCTTGTGCTCCCCCCAAAGAAGCCATGCACACTCATTCCTCCAAACTTTATTCACCTTGTCTCTCTGTTCCTCTATATGACCTCACATCTCAATAACTGCATTACCCACTGAGCCAGAAGCCTGGTTGCCTCTTCTCTCTGACATAGTCAAGGCCTAACTCATTCATTTTTTTTCCCTCCTGCACCCAGAGCTCAATGGCCTTTGAGCCATGGAGCTCCGATGATCCAAGCCTGAACACGGTGCCTTGGGGGCAACCTGTTGGCTGCTTGAGAAAAAAATCTCTTTTAGGGCAAACACTGGCTACTTTTTTCAGTGTATTCAAGAGACTGCATTCTAATAGGTCATATTTAATACTAACAGTAAACAGTGCTTTCCTATCTACAAAGTGCTTCCCTGCATACTCTTCCCTCTGATCTTTTCAACCTCATAAAGCAGGTAAGAATACAGTCTCTGATTCCCGTTTTTTTTTTTTAAAGATTTATTAATTTATTTGACAGTCAGAAATCACAAGGAGGCAGAGAGGCAGGCAGAGAGAGAGGAGGAAGCAGGCTCCCCACTGAGCAGAGAGCCCGATACGGGGCTCCATCCCAGGACCCTGGGATCATGACCTAAGCCGAAGGCAGAGGCTTTAACCCACTGAGCCACCCAGGCGTCCCTGATTCCCGTTTTTTAAAGATGAAGAAAATAAGGGTTTACAGGGTCAAAGAGCAAAGCAGTGGAAAGCTAAGGAAAACAGGGTTTCAGTACAGGGGTTCTGTCCCTGAATTCCCTGTTGAGTACAGGACGCTGGCCATGGCATTCACTTAAAGCTGGGAAGGGGTAAGTGGCAGAAACCACCAACCTCAGAAACGAGAGTGGGGGAGATCTGAAGTTCGGGGTGGGGAAGGGAGCCTGGGAGGAGTGGAAATGTTCATCGTGCTGCAACTGCCAACTGTCTTTGCAGGAGGCCGCCCTCGGCCACAAAACAAGAGCATCTGGGAAGTCTGATGCCACAAAAAAAGAAGGGACAAGAGAAGAGTATGATATGCAGGGTTATGGAACTACGGTGCACACATGAAACTTAATGTAACATTGTGTGCCGACTAAATTTTTAAAAAATAATTTAATTAATGGGACGCCTGGGTGGTCCTCGGTTGGTTAAGCGGCTGCCTTCGGCTCAGGTCATGATCCCAGCATCCTGGGATCGAGTCCCACATCCGGCTCCTTGCTTGGCAGGGAGCCTGCTTCTCCCTCTGCCTCTGCTGCCACTCAGCCTGCCTGTGCTCGCCCTCTCTCTCTCTCTCTCTCTCTGGCAAATAAATAAATAAAATCTTTTTAAAAATTAATATAAAAAAGAAAAAGAGACGCGACGAGAGTTGCCCTGACCAGTCAACAGGGTTCTGATGTGAGACGGGACAGTTCGCCAGGTAATGGCACCTGCTATGAGGTCACGAGGCCACAAGTAAAACCACAGAAATAAACAAGTTCTCGAACAACTTCTGCAGGAGAGCAGAGCTGTCTCGAGGACAATCAGCGGCTGAAAGCCAAGTGAGACAGAGCAGTGTGTCCCGGGTAGGAGAGGACTTCCTCGAGCTAGAGCCAGACCTGGGAAGGGCTGGCCTGAAGTCCACAGGATGCATCATCCCCTGGAGGCGTGAGGGCAGGACTGGGGAGGGGTGGGCAGGCCACAGGGCAAGAATGCCAGCATCCTGAGTGCCTCGGCACAGAAGTAAGTGTGGGGAGCCATGCTGGTGGCCGGTCTACCGCCTGTGGAAGCAGCAGCAGTCCGACGGAGGGCTTGGAATAGCTCAGAATAGCTCGGGGCACCTGGTTCCCCAGAAACAGCTGGCGAACTCCTGCAAGAGCCATTTTCAAAGCCCAAGAAAAAGTGGCAGGAGTCTGTGTTACTTCTTTAAAGCCCAAGCCCAATGAAGAATAAATATGTTTTCAAGATGTTTTATGACTACAGCTTCCCAACTGGTAGCTAATTTTGTCACCACCTGTTTCCCTCTAGTTAACCAGAATCAAACCCCTTCAGCTGAAAGTGTGGGAGTGCGGGAGGTAACAAAGCAGGGAGGATATACAAAGCCTTGTGCTGGGGCGCCTGGGGGGCTCAGTCAGTTAAGTGGCTGCCTTGGGCACAGGTCATGATCCCAGGGTCCTGTGCAGCGGGGCTCTGTGCACAGTGGTGAGTCTGCCTCTCCCTCTCCCTCTGCTCCTCCCCCCTGCTCGTGAGGGCTCTCCCCCCCCCTCTCTCTCTCAAGTAAAATCTTTTTTTTTTTCTTTTAACGATTTTACTCATTTGTTTGACAGAGAGAGAGGCTGAGAGAGTGCACAAGTGACAAAGGATAATTGGAAGAAAGACAGGTGGGGACAAAGATGCCCCCCAAGAGGAAACCACCCTTGAAAGGATGTTACACCCACTCTGGAAGGAGCCCTCCACCCTTTCCCACATGACCAGCAGATGACAAAAGCCTGACTGGATGACAGGTGCAGGGAGGGTTAATCAGATTTAAAAAGCGCCAAGAAGCAGACTTAGAAACACCAAAGGCAACCCCCTGGGGTCCCTCCCTCCTGGAGAGTTCTGTACTATCCCTTGTCCATCTCTCTTAAGCCTCTCTTTGCTGTCCACCACTTTGTCTGGTCTACATCTTCATTCTTCAAAGCACTGTGACTAAGAACCATGGGCACCATCGGAGAAAAAAATCCTACAGCACAAGTAGGCAGAAAGGAGAGATGAAGGGAGAGGGAGAAGCAGGCTTCCCGCTGAACAGAGAGCCCAATGCCTGGGTGGCTCCCAGGACCCTGGCTCTCGACCTGGGTGCAAGGCAGACGTTTAACCACCTGAGCCATCCAGGTGTCCCGCAAATAAAATTTAAAAAAAAAAAAAAGAAAGAAAGAAAGAATAGCCTTATATCCTGCCCCAAAAAGCCAAGGGGAGAGAAGGGGCCGATGCATCTGGAAAGCAGGAGGAATTCTTGTGTCCTAAATGGCAAAGGACACATGGCGGGGGAGGGGTACTGACCCAGAAACTCTATCACAGACAAACTGCCAGATACATGGAGGGCCTGTGCAGATCAAAGACGGACTGCAGACTGTGTTGTGTTCCAGAAAGAGTCCCTTCAGCTTCCCTACCTCCCCCTTCCCTGCCTCACACTTAGCCCCATCCCCCATCCAACTTCATTTGCCCTTGGCCTCTGGAAAAACATTATCTTGTTTTTTTTTCCAATTAGAAGAAATAACAAACAGTCCTAACAGAGAACTCTGGTCATTCAGTACTCACAGACAGCCCCTGAGGGGCCAGAGGAAGAAATAGCACTGAATGGACCTGGAGTCAGGGCAGGTGAGTTAACAGCTCGACACCATATCTTCCGGGCCAAGCACTTGGCAATGTTCTGATAAAGTACACACTCATGGGCACATTTCATTAGCAAGAAGGCAACAGACACGTGTAATTTAGCTTACGGAACAAAAGGAAACAGAAGTTGAATAATCCAAAAATCTTTTATTTTTGTTTTGAGAATGTTAATGAAACACACATGCGCGCGCACACACACACACACACACACACACAGTCCTGCCCTATATCTATTTTACCCCTTCAAGTTCAAATGTAGGATGCACCCACATGGAAAAGGGCACAAAAAGATTTTCATGATCCACAAAGTAGATGACCCACTCACTCAAGACTCATTCAAAGAATACTTCGAACGGCAACCTGCCAACAGAGAAAAGATGAGAAAGCAAGCTTTGGGTGCCCCAAGTTCCGTGCTAGAAGGCAGTAGAGACAAAGTACCCTAAGACCTAGCCCTACCCTCAAGAATCTTAAAGTATGGGGCGCCTGGGTGGCTCAGTGGGTTAAGCATCTGCCTTCAGCTCAGGTCATAATCTCAGGGTCCTGGGATCGAGCCCCGAGTAGGGCTCTCTGCTCAGCAGGAAGCCTGCTCTTCCCCGTCTCTCTCTGCCTGCTTCTCTGCCTACTTGTGATCTCTCTCTCTCTGTGTCAAATAAATAAATAAAATCTTTTTTTTAAAAAAAAAAAGGAATCTTAAAATATGTTTAGAAATGAAGCCTGAAGTATAAAGATAAGTATGAATCACCAAAACGCTGTATCACAGAGAAGGGCAACAGACATGTACTGAACGCCTACAATAACCCTTTTTCACATATGATCTCACTTAAAAGTCAGTATTCGAGGAAAACAGCATGCCTCTTTTTTATCCCAATTCCGTTCTGTCTGTTCTTGGTTTCTCAGTTTCTTTACATGAAGAATAACAGTGTGCCATCTTCTGTCACCAAATACCCCACTCGCTCTGACTTCAAGAGCTAATCGCCATAACTATAACCCTTCTGCAATGTGGGGTTCTTTCTGGCCTATACAGCACCCTCTACCGCAACTTCTTATATGTGCTTTTCCAAGCTCATGGCCAGGCTGGCAATTGGCTGTGATGCCTAAAGCCCGCAGTGTGCTGAGTCCTCTGTGCAACTCCGCTGGGCTGAGAGCATGAGGTGGTTATTCCCATGCCTCACGGACTAAGGAGAACCGACTCGGGGCTAGGGGAAGTAGAGGAGCCAGCTCCACTCCCATTCTGTGACGGCCCATCTGCGGAGCTGAGACTTAGAGGATCCCACCAATACAGACCTGCCCCACGTGTTCTCATCACTCAGTGTGCTGCTGTCCTCCGTCTTTTCTGCTCTTTACTCATATTCCATAGTACAATGGTGTTGGGGTACACTACGAGGAGCAGGGAAAACCCCTGGCCTCTCAATGCTCCCTTGCCCGGGATGCCATTCAACCTAGAGAATCAAGAAACGGATCTGTTTCAAGCTCTTCTTTCTGCCCATTGGCTTCTCAGGGTGATGTGGGGGACACGGAACGCAATGGGCAACCTCCATTCTGCCGCTCGGCTGGCAGGCAGCCCCATTTTGAGGAGGTAAGTTAGAACTGATGATGCCCAGTTGCCCCAAGAGGGCAAAGAGTCACCCAACATGGGCTCAGATCATTTTTTATTTCATCATACTCTTTGAGTGTTGAGGTTACCCACCTCGTCCGCTTTCTTCTCATTTCCCCACTCCTCAGACTGGTGCTGTCCACTAGCTCCATCCATACCCCTCTGCTCACTTCCTCACTCAAGCTCCCATCTCGAGTGTTTTACGCAAACCATCCTATAATCAAATATCACGGACGGCCGCCCAGGGGCCTTTTCCCTACCTCAATTCTTTCTGACATGTCTACGGCATTTGAAATGACTCCTCCTTCCTGGGGTGAAAAAAAAATCGCAGTACTCTATCCTGGACCTAAGTTCAATATTACTTAGTGAGATCACGTCTCTCATTCAACAAGCATTTCGAGCACCTACTATGTGCCAGGCTCCATTCGAGGGAACACCAAGACGAAAGAGGAAAAAGAAAATACATTCTGTCCTGAAGGAGTTCACTCTCCAATGGAGAGTCTTTCCATTGAGTAAAGAGATTACACACAACAAGCGAACCTCTTCGTGGAGGGTGGGATGGAAAAGTTGGCTCTACAAAGCACACTACCCACGTACAAGACAGAACACCTGGGGTTCCATGGGACTCTGGACAGAGCTTCACGGAAGAGGAAGCAGCTGAGACGGCATATTCTAAGTGGAGAAATCGGCAAGTGCTCTCGATGACTTGGCGGAGAGTTGTTTGCCGCTCAGTCAAGGGCCTCAGGCTCACCCTGCTGGGGGCGAAGACTAGGCCCTTTATGGCTAGAGTGGAACATAGGAAAGAAAGCAAAATCTGCATGACAAAGGGCCCATGGGTCCCAGGAGTGGGATTAAATTTCATCCTGTAGGTGACCAGGGAGGTACTGAAGATTCTGGAAACAGCAAAGGCTCAAACAAAGGGAGTGGAACCCCTGAGGAAGAGACTTGAGGAGGTGCCTGACTACAGGCAGTGGGAGAAGGCCAGGGAGAAATCTAGAATCCCCTACTGCCTCTGCTTGCTGACACCTGAAGACAGGTCTCTCTTCTTCTCTGGTATCCCTATCTGCTCCACGCCAAGCATCGTGCAAATCACATGTGAGGCAAGGTATAAATCTATGCTGACCTGTCCCATACTCCCACCTCGCTCACCCAATGGTAAGGTAAGTCTACAGCAGGACTCTGCCATGGGCCTTGTACCCAGAGTGAGAGCGGGAGGCCGCTACGGTGGGCTACGGGAAGATCTCAGGGCACCCCAGCTGGGTTCTACGTACCATCCGTATGCCCTGCTCCTGGAGTCATGCACACAGTCACACTCCCATGTATTAAAAATAAAAACAGGGGAAACAGAGCACAAGCTCAGTAGCACTGGGGCCAGGTTCAGATGTCCAGGTCTGGCTCTGGTTCCGCCACTGACGGGGCAGGACACAGAGCAAGGAGCCTCACCATTCTGGACCTCAGTCTGCTTCTGGGTAGAACAAACGGAGCAAGCCCGACCACCACAAAGGTCCCTCTTGGCCTTTTCAAAGGGGAATGAAGCTCAGTAAGATTTTAAGGACGATTTCTAGGAAAATTGGTTTGAAAGCTAAGCGACTGACAGAGAAGGGCGCTGTGTGGTCTGAACTAGAAGGGTGAGGTGGCCCCGACTGGGCAGTGGGGGGCAAGAAAGAACAGCATCCTGCAGCTTAGGTCCCCAGAAAGGCAATTCACAGGCGCAAAGACACATGGGACTTCCTGGCTCGCTTCCTGTGCTCGCAATTCTGGATTCCTGCTTTCTTTGATTGTGAACTATCCCCAGCTTATTGCCTTGATCAGAGTCTATAATTCTTGTAATAAAATCGTGGACCAACCCATATATAGGAAGGGCCTAAAAGATGATCTGGTCTCACTCTTCCCCTTCCAGAACAGGAAACTAAAGAAAGAAGAGACATGTAGAAAGCCACAAGGGTATTTGAGAGCACTGTAAAAAATAAAACTCGAGTTGCCCTACCCTGAGAGCAAGAGTTCTGCCCCACAACCCCAGGCTGCCCTTCAGCTACAGGAACCCCCCTTCCTTTCTCTGACGTTCAGTGCCACCGCTCATGACAAGGAGAACTACGACTAGCTGTTCGTTCCAGATAATGTCCACATCATGGGCTCTTGGTGAGGGTTTACCAGATACCAGCTCTGTTCTGACCACTGGAGACATGGTACAGGCCGGGCCCCAGCACTTAAGAACCTCAAATTCTGTGCTTGCTTTGGCAGCACATATTCGTTAAAAAAAAAAAAAACTCAGATATTCTTGTGGTTTCGCAGCAGGGATGCAGAGGGAAGAGACCTGTCATCAACACAGACAAAAACGAAAACAAAACAAAAACCCATGGTAAGTTAAAAGTATTACAAAGGTGGGGCGCCTGGATGGCTCAGTTGGTTGAGTATCTGCCTTCGGCTCGGGTCATGATCCCAGCATCCTGGGATCAAGGCCCCGCGTCAGGCTCCCTGTTCAGTGGAAGCCTGCTTCTCCCTCTCCCACTCCCCCTGCTTGTGTTCCCTCTCTCGCTGTGTCTCTTTCAAATAAATAATAAAGGCTTAAAAAAAAAAAGTATGATCAAGGTAATAAAATCAGGAACTGAGGAGTCTCAAGGAAGCAAAAAAAATAAAGATGCTAAAGTTCACAGTGGCAGAACCCCTAAAAAGGGACAAAATTTGGACTCGAATCCATCCAGCTCACCGCACAGCACACGACTTTACCAACTGGGTCCAACTGAGTGGCTCGGGCAGCAGTTTATGTGACAAGGGCCCGCAAGACCAATGACCGACTAAAGGGGAATACATATAATCAGAAGGGTCTCTTGGGCATTTTTGACTTGAAGTATTTTTAATTTGGAAGGGAATTCGAAAGAAGAGTCTAGGGAATTTTGTTTTGATTTTCATGCACCCCCATGAATCTCTAGCTTGTCCTAATGGAAACCCAGATTATAGTTTAATCAAATATTTCTCCTTTCATTCTATATCTGTGTACTGTGAAAACCCAGACGTAAACATCTGCTTTCCTACTTCCCTGAACAGTAAAGAGAGCTCCTCCACAGTACATACTCAAAACCACATTTCTCGCTGATGTCGCCGGGGATATAACCTATCACAATCCTCTTACTAATATAAGGCTAAGTCCTCATAAAATACGCAGATAAAGCAAGTTAAAATAGTCTCTAAATACAAGAATGGCATGTAGCCACTTCCACAGTCAGAGTCTCACGAAAGATGGACTCAGCACTGCTCAATGCCCACAAACCTACCCGAATCTCATAAATGCCTCACATCTCAAAGGCAGTTTTTCCATCTTACCTTGGCTCTTTTCTGTAAGATCTTCTCATTTTTCTAAAAGTTCTCCCTCGGCATCTTCTCCCCAGCACCAACAGCATCTTCTCTCCTAATTAGGCCTCATATCAAAGAACATCACTCCTCTCAAACCCCGGAGACAATCCGTTCATGTAGAGCTCTCCGCCAGGCCTTATGAAATACGGATCTAGCTGAAATCAATGATTCGTGAAGCCACATTGGGGAAGCCCAGCTCCGGGCAACAGAGGCGCAACATCCCCCCGGTGGCTTCCATGTCCCTGTCCCTCTCCCATGAGAAAAGGGACCAGGGTCCAGAAGGGCACCAGGAAATGAGAAGCAGACACCACAGGCTACTTCCCTGATCACACACAGCCCTAACCGCCCTCTGGACCACTAATTTTTTCCAGGTCTGCCAACCCCAAGTGACTCAGCAAAGGTACTGCAATGACAGACAACCACAAGCCACATGGCCTGCCCTTCGCATCAGATAAGCTCGGCACCGATCGGAAAATGACACCAATGTGGAAACACTTCTTTCCCTTAAATGTAAAGGGATGAGAAAGAAGTGATGAGAAAGAGGGCGCTGATCATGCATCAGGCACTTGGAGAGATGCCTCGCCTTTATTTCAACGCCACGCCAACCGACAAGGTCGGTATTAGCACGGTGCCCTCTTTCTGCAGGAGGAAACTGATGATGCAAAGTGGCCGGAGGGGAGAAAGTTCACTCCAGGCTGGAATTTTACCCTATAGAAGCAGGCTGGAAATTGCTACCAGAATAAAAATCAAACTCAGCCGCTGGGGAGCCCTCTCCACTGCTTAGGAACGGTGTCAGCCTGGGCGTTATCAGTGGTATTCAGCAAGGATGAAGAGCCTTGGAAAGGGTACAAAAACATTCTATGTCTCAGCTGTCCCCCGTCCCTCTCAAATTCACCATCAGTAGCCGCCTGTGATTCCGGATGCCCCATCCCTCAACGCCGGCTGGGCTTAGCCTGGACTCATCTAGAATGGGGCAGGCCAAGTCTCTCGGTCCCCCCGAGAGGTGGCTGGATCTAACCCACCAGCAAACATCAAGACAAGTATCCTATTCAATCAGCAAATTAAAATTTTTTGCTGATGGGGGCACCTGGGTGGCTCAGTGGGTTAAAGCCTCAGCCTTCGGCTCAGGTCATGATCTCAGGGTCCTGGGATTGAGCCCCACATCGGGCTCTCTGCTCAGCGGGGAGCCTGCTTCCCCTCTCTCTCTGCCTGCCTCTCTGCCTACTTGTGATCTCTCTCTATCAAATAAATAAATAAAATCTAAAAAAAAATTTTTTTGCTGATGGCCCAAGAACACCTCACCTGCCCTAGGGATATCCAGAGTTAAAAAATACATAACACAAACACACACACACACACAGAGATACTTATATAATATATTCATATTAGATCCACAATATATTTATTTTTGTTTATTTTTAAGATTTTACTTATTTGCCAGAGAAAGAGGCGGTGGGGGGGAGCGCACACACACAAGCAGGGGGAGCAGCAGGCAGAAGGAAAACCAGGCTCGCCGCTGAACAAGGAGCCCAATGCGGGACTCGATCTTAGGACCCTGGGATCATGACCTAAGCCAAAGGCAGATTCTTAAACGACTGAGTCACCCAGGAGTCCCTCACAAGACATGTTTTTAAAGGTCTATTTACTTATTACTTCATTCATTCTCTGATACCCATCCACTGAACCTGGACAAGTATGTTCGGGTTTATCTGCACGTTTAACTGTTTCTTACCAACCCTCCCAGGACACTACTGAGCTGATTAAGACAGTGAAATTATTTCCAAACAGCACCTGTCACTCAGAGGGGCCCTAAGCTGGTAGGCAACTAGGGACAGATGCTCTAGGACTCTAGACTCTTCATGGCTATGAGGACTAAGGTCAGAAACAGGCATAGATAACAATTCAAAAGTGCCCCGCTTTGGAATCATTTGCATCAAAGGAATGAGAAACAAAACAGAACTTTTATTTCCCCTGCCCAGCCTCTGCTAGAGAGAGCCGAAGGGAAGTTCGGCGGTCCTGTGTTCCAAAGAAAAGAGAGAAGTGAAGTGGACCAGGTTACCCCAGGCCCATGACTGGGGTTCCCCATTCAGCAAAGCACAAGCCATCTTCGTCTACTCTGTGAAATGAATGAGCAAGCCAGGCCCTAGAATGAAATGAATGATGGTAACTTGCTTCTGTTCTCATAAGACAACATGTCCATCCAGCTCCATTTACAAAGGACGGTCTCCTGCTAGAGAGGATATCCTGCACAGTAAGAAGTGGCCAGCTATCAGGATGACCAAATGTGGCAGTTTCTGCTGCCCTCTCCTTGGAGGCACCTGCCACATTTCCAGGTTTTACATTTATTTCCATGATTTGCACTGACCGCCTGAAAGATGCTCAATAAAAACTTGCAGGCGAACAAATGAATGAATGGACAATAAATAAACTAGACTAATCCTTCCAGAGCAGAGGCCAGCCAGAGCCTAGTGGCTGGCGCAGAGCAGCCAAAGCCCTACAGGCAGGTGGAATTCGAACGTTCCTTGCTGGGGCAGCCTGAATGTTTCATGTGTCCCACAGGGGAGGTAAAAATCCAGCCAGAGCTTTCCACTGGAGCAGCTGCTTTAACAGAGCAGAGGCCCGCTGAAAGAGTGTCTTACAGTGTTTGGTCTCTATGTTCCATTTCCTACGGATTTTGACCACCTACATTGTCAGCACACGCACATAAACCTCAGTACGGTGTCACATGGGCAGATGTATTCTTTACACAGTTTCAAACAAGGCTTGAATTAAAAGAGCCAGGAACCCCTCTTCTGGAGTCAGATTCCATCATTACTGAGTTGTACGGATGAGGGCACGGTGCAGAGTTTCGGTGTCCTTAAGGGCGGACACAGACGTTCCACCTGCCCCACAGGCTGCCAGAGCGAATGAAACAATGGACGGCCAAGCCCTGAGCACGTGCCTGGAGGCTTGGTGTGTGTTGGGAAGCATGATAAGTGCTGGAGCAAATGCAAAGGGTGATCGCCCTGTGCGCCCCCTTCCTGGAGCCCGTGGCCTGGGAAGTCACTCTGGAAAGGATACAGTGCGGCGCAGATTCAGATTAACAGCTGTCCATTAGGGCACCATTCTCTGCTGCTCTGACCGGAAGCTCCCGTGGCAAGGGTCAGTGTCTGTGTCCCCTCATTCCTCCGTAACCTGCCCCCCCCCGCCTGCCCCCCACCACCTTGGGCTCCCAGTTCAAGAGTTCAGACCCCACATCCTGTGACGACCCAGTCCCCGGCCTTCAAGGCCTGTCTTCAGGCTGTCACCACGTTGCATGAAGAAGGCCCATGTCTCCTGCGCGTCTTTTGGCTCCTGGCTTCCGCTACAGCTGAGTGGAAAACGCCAGGAGAACAAATGCCCTGACATCCAACAGCTGCAGAGAGACAACCGGCTTCGCACCGCTGTCTCCCGAGGTCTTGGAAAACGTCAGAGCAGCAGACGCGTCTGCATTCTGAGATGCCCTCACCCGAGCCACTGAAGTCCTCCTGCCAGTGGGAGGGAGTCCGCTTCCAGGGTCAGCCCTCAGCGACACCCCTGTGGCCCTCCCTCTACAGAGCAGGGCAGAAGACCTCGCTTTCACAGTCCCCGAGTTCTAAGTGTTAGAACATAGATGAATTATCTTTTGGGGATGTGCCCAAGTAACTCGTTTTTAAATAAACAGGGATCACGGTGGCATCATTTATTTCCTCACTCTCTCTCTCCCCTCTCTAGGACGCAAGCTCTCCTAGGGCAGAAACTATGTCATTCACTGTAGTTTCTGGCGTCTAGAATGGCACCTGCCCCATCACAGGTGGTCAGTAAATATTTGCTGGATTAACTGGGGAGGAGGGAGGGTAGAATGGAAGGCTACATGTATTCCCCAATCCTTCTCTCCTCTCAAGAGGAACAACTGTTGCCCTGACCTGGAATGGGAAGGCCAGAAAAAAAGTATGGTTGCCATGGCAACCACAGCTCCAAAATTCAAAACATCCTTCAAAACTGCCACAGGTCTTCGGTGGGAAAAGTGTTAGTTACTCCTCTCTGCAGACTGTACCCGGGCTCTGGGTCGACCACTGGCCAAAAATATTGCTTCCGACCTGTTCTTGCTTTCTGGAACCTCGTTTGAGGAAACATCAACCACTAGGGATGGTTTAGGAAACAACATCCACTAGAGATGCCAAGTTAAACTCCCTTAGAAGAACAGCAGTCTCTGTTCTCTGGACATCTAGAGTCCGATGGAACACGCAGACGGCACAACAAAATAAAAACACGAAAGAAACCAACAGGCTCAAAGCAAACAAGCCCTTATGTAATCATCCAGATTTACATAAATGGTATATTGGCGGGGAGGGGGGAGGATTATTCAGCTTCAAGAGGACTTCTTGCTTTGCAAAATGATTTACACTAGAATTCCATGAAAATCAAGTTTCTGTGCAGTCCTCCATTCATTTGATTATTTACTCCTTCCCCAAATACCTATTTACTGAGCTCCTACAATGTTCCATGCAAAGAGCTCAGCAGGCACTAAATAACTCAAACCCTGAATAAAATAAACTCTGCCCTCACAGCTTATGATCCAGTAAAGGTTGCACTGTGACCAAATAAACACAATTGAGGAACACAGTCACAAATTAGGACACGTAATAAACACCAGAGTCTGGGGACGCCCGGGGGGCTCAGAAGCATCTGCCTTCGGGTCAGATCATGATCCCAGGGTCCTGGGGTTGAGCCCCCCGTCAGGCTCCTTGCTCAGTGGGGAGCCTGCTTCCTCCTCTCCCTCTGCCCGCTGCTCCCCCTGCTTGTGCTCTCTCCCTCTCTGACAAATCAACAAAATCTAAAATAAAATTAAAATTAAATCAAGTAAAAAAACACCAGAGTCTGGAAATACTTCCTGGAGGAAAGATCCAAAGGAGAAGAAAAGAAGGGCAGGGTGACAAGGTGGGGTGGCGTTACCAGTGGGGAATTCCGGCTGAAGGAACAGTGTCTGTGAAGACATGGAAAGAAGAGAAAGCACCTCACTCAAGGTGCGGGCGGCGGGGGTGGGGAGGGTTACTCTGGCTGGAGGCACAGGACGGGGAGCAGCAGCGAGGGTGTGAAGACCCCTCTGGCGGCAGCCCCTCCCCTGGCCCTCGCAGGAGGCAGGGAGTCGAGCGAGGAGGGTCCTTGAGGAACACACACCGGAGAGATGGTGGCCTAGAGAGGTGCAACGGTGGTAGAGTTGGGAAGATGGGCTTGAAGAACACCCTCCCAGGGGAGGGAAGCCTCATGAAGCTGACCAGTTCCCATCCCCAATGCAAGGAACCAAGGGAGAGGAACTGGGCTGGAGGGAAGGAGGGCCGGTTCAAGGACACTGACACGGAGTTCTGAAGAGCATCTCCACGAAACGTCCATTAGTCACTCGTAGGTGTGAACCTAGGGCTCAGGAAAGAGAGGAGGTCTGAAGTATGGGAGAGTCATCATCATAGAGAAGTAAGGAAAGCCACTCAAGTGGATGAAACAGCCCTAGGATAGTGTGTAGATCTAAAAGAAGGAGGCGAAGGGAAAAGGAGAGGGAGAAATAAGAAACCTGGAGTCAGAACCTTAAGCAGATGGACACCGAAGAGATAGACGGACAAGAGCAGCCCATGAATTGTAAGAGCTCATTGTCAGCACCATAGGTAGATCCCAAAAGCGACATCTCGTAATTAATCAAAGAAGTAACAAACCACTGTTCCAGCTTGCGCTAACACAAGGAGCAAACTCAGAGGCCTCGCGGATCACCAAAAAAAGTCACTTTTACTAACTAATAATCACATTAGCATAGGTCTCCAGACTCGTCTCCTTAAACTGTCTTACAGGAAGAAGAAATGGATACTCTCTACTTGACAGAGGAGAAAGACACTGAGACCCAGAGAGATGGAGTCACCCGTGCAGGACCACACAGCGAGAAAATGAGCTCAACCCCAGACAACAGCTCCTGCTGCCTCAGATGATTCCCTGGACTGGTGCTAGGGCCTTGGTCCTTGGAAAGACCATCCACAGACAAGACCTGCGCGAGCTTCCTGAGTTCACTGATGAAGACAGGGCTCCATCCCGCACAGAATGGGCTCCCCACACACGGGGTGGGCTGAACGCGAAGCTGACCGCAGGGTACCTGTACTCCAGAGCCCCCTCTGCCGCTGACCAACTCCACAGCCTTACTGTCTGTTCCAAGTTGAAACGACCCCACAAATCCCATCCACCATGAAGACTAGATTCTCTGGGAGAGATGCAGAGCTGGAATGTAGGGGCTAACAGGTGGCAGCTGAGTACAGAGAAGGAAGACAACGTAATGGTGTCATTTAGGTCCTAGGACCCTCCTCCCTTCTCCCTTCCAGCTGAGTTTTTCCTCAGACCTATTTTTTTTTAATGCTGTAATATGATGTGCATATTCTCCAGAAAAGATCTTTTTTTTTTTTTTAAAGATTTTATTTATTTATTTGACAGAGAGAGTTCACAGTAGAGAGTCAGGCAGAGAGAGAGAGAGGGAAGCAGGCTCCCTGCTGAGCAGAGATCCCGATGCGGGACTCAATCCCAGAATCCTGAGATGATGACCTGAGCCGAAGGCAGCGGCTTAACCCACTGAGCCACCCAGGCGCCCCGAGAAAGGATCTTTTTCATGTCGCCCTCCACACAGGCCGGAAGGTCCTTAATGGAAGGACTGTTGATGTCCAGCCCTGTAGCACAAGCACCCAGCATAGCCCAGTGTGTGTCCAATAAATGTTTCAACTGTGAGAATCAGCTCTCCTGAGTTCCCCTGATTTTTCAGTCGAATGTCTCTAACTACAAACAGAAAGTGTGTCAACTCACGGAGGAGCAACCCAAGCATGGAGAAGGCATTTGAGAAAGAGGACTCTTTCAGGGTCCCCCGGAACTTTCCGAATCGGAGGGCCACTTCCTACTCTGGTCTTCCGACACAGGTGGGCCGCCAATCCCCCCAGTAAGTCCACAGGGCCCCAGGACACCCAAGAGGTCCAAGTAATGACTAGCACTACTAGTAAGAAGAAGTTTCTGAAGTAATGTTCTCAAAGGATAACGACCTGTCTCTCATCCTCACTGAAGACGCAACTAGAGAAAATGTGTTTGAACCTTACCACAGGGGATTTCAGTCAGATCTGAGGAAGAACTTGCTCAGTAGTGGGCCTTAAAACACAGAAAGAGGTAACCAACAGAGGTGGTGCAATCCTCTTTCTGAAGTCTTTTTAAAATTTTTTTATGAGGTCTTCACCCGTCAGGAAGATGTGGTTCATCACAAAGATAGAGAAAACACATGTTGTCACGCATGCTAAGGGCAAACTGTTCCCTGGAAAGGCTCCACCCTGTTCAGAGTAACCTTTATTACTGCCATTCCATCCAACCTGAGAGGCAAGCAAAAGGTCAGGAAGAGCTCCAGAGTGTAATGGCCCAGCCAAAAGGCAAACCCTTGCCAGATCAACGCAGATGGCTTTGTGGAGGCAGACTGGCCTGAACACATAAGCTTGGTTATGGGAACCACAAGGACGAGGCTAAGTGGCATCTCCGATGAGCGGGCTCGTCCCCCATTTGGAGAAATAACTCATCCTGATGGCTCCTCCGAAAACAGTGCCGCAGAAATTCTTTTTTTTCCCCCTTATTTCACAGACTCCCCTGTCCTCAACCTAGGGACAGATCTCCTGCCCTACCTTCAACAGAGACAAGGTAACAGAAGAGCCGATGACTCAAAATGTCTATCACTTAAAAAGGAAACGTGAATGATGGATGGCTCAGTCGGTTGGGCGTCTGCCTTCGGGTCATGTCACAGTCTCGGGTTCCTGGGATCGAGCCCCGCGTCGGGCTCCCAGTTCATCGGGAAAGCCTGCTTCTCCCTCTCCCCCTGCTTGTGTGCTCTCTGCATGTCAAATAAATGAGTAAATAATATTTTTAAAATAAATAAGAAATAAACAGGAAACCTGAATGAGAAAACATAGTAGGTGATAATACACCAAAGATGCTGCCAGTGGCATCATGAAATGATGAGCTCTGTCTTCCTTTCCCTACTACCCCAAATTTTACGGTGACTAGCTATTTTATTACACACACAATAGCCACTGGTTTTTAGGGTGCAAAAACTTGTTAAGAAGCTGGAAGATCCTTGCCGAGCCTCAAAAAGATGTTACTAAACCAATGGTCCACTAGTTTTTCTTCATTTTCCTAATCGTTGAGTCAAATCAGCAAGGGTTACCATACACTCCTTCCCCCCACTGGGCCTCCAAGGCAAATTCTTTTTCCATAGTTGTGGAAAAAGAGGGGAAAACCCCCCAAGTGGGTTGGTTGGGGTTTTTTTAATTTAATTTAATTTTTTTTTTAATTTCCCTCACTCAGCCCCCTCACTTCCTGACTAAATTTGCCAACCAAAAAGCAGCAAGACTAAAACCCCCTGTGGTCAGACCACCACGTAGGTACGAGGCAGCAGGTGGGGAAGAGGCATGACGGCAGCATTGTACTGACACGGGGAGACCTCACGAAGCCTCAGGAAGCTCCGGAGAACAGACAGTTAGAAACTGGCCCAGACTTGAGGTCAGAGGCCTGAGTTCTGTGCCATAACCCAGATCTGCCACTGAGACGTGTCTGTGGCCTTATTTCTTTATCTCATCAACAAATCAGAGTTGAACAACCAGAATCTCAACACGAGTGTGTATGAAGGAGGCAGAACCAAGGGCTTCATATCGTCAGACCCAAAACGACGTATGGGGGGCTCCAGTGGAAGAACCCCAGATTTCCTTACTCCTCCTCTCCTCCACCCACTGATCTTAGCTGAGCCACAGCCCACCGCTGGCTGATGATTCTGAACTATATTATTTGAATTGAAAATCCAGACACACAGTGTCTGGGAAACAGAGGAGAAGATTTGACACCAGGACTATTTTTAGAAGGTGGCACGTGGCTGCTCAGAGTTGCAGGGGGCAGGGGGGAGGAGGGGGGTGGCCAGGGCGGGAACCAGCCACCACCTGACATCTCTTTATCACAGCTGCAAACATCTCTGTCCTACACACATTTGATTTCCAGTTTTGCCTCCTGGATGGAAGCTTTGCCATCTCCTCTGAGAGTAGGAAGACGGCTCAGGGGCCGAAGTCCCAGGACAAGAGCTGGCAGACCGCCCTCCCCACCCCCAGGAGATGTGTAAAAGCTGTATCTTCCTTCATCTTCCTTCACACCAGACACGACAGCCCTTTGGTCCATCACCACACCGATGTGGGCTGCGGAGGCAAGAACCCAAGAGGGCAAAAGCTCCAGAAAGAGCCCTCGGGCTGCAGAAAGCTCTTGTACACACCGCACGCAGCCCAGCAACCATCCCCGGGCTCTCAGGCCAGCTTGGTTCAGTGTCTGAACACTTGCTCCGGCTCCGGGGCCCAGTGGCTCGTGCACGGAGGTCAGGCAGGAAATTCCCCACGGGCAGCTTAGCCATTCAGACGCCTTAATGGAAAATAGCGTTACCCTAGAAGCAATTACCAGTGACCAGCCTAGCAACTGGTGGATGGAGAGGATCCAGGAGAAACTAACCACACAGGGCAGAATCGTCACCTGCTAATCTGCCCCAGGATCATGCTGGGTTCCTGCCTGACACGGAATGGGCGGCCCCTGAGCACATAACCACCACGGAAACTCTTAAAATACCAACACCCACAGAGGAGCCTGGCCAGTGCGTATCAGCCTATGGGACTCCATCTCGACCTCCACAGTTTGCACAAATCGTTAGAATCTGGAAACCACATCTCCAGCCAAAGGCTGCCTGCTTCTCACGGAGCAGTATGCCCAGGCAGGTCAGCATGTGTCGCCCTGCCCATGGCAGTGATCGACCCCAAGCCCTATAGCTCACTCCCCGGAACCCTTCCCATCCTGCTGACCTCACTCCTACCTTCTCTCACACCCTTCCCCTCCACGTGTATGCTTTCTCAAACATGCATGAGAGCCAACGATTTCCAGAGCCCGGAGCGATGGTACAGTGCCCTGGTAGAGGGCTCAGGCTCTGCAACGGTTCAAATCTCCCCCTTGCTTCTGTGGGACCAGAAGCGAGTTAATCTCTAACTTCTGTTTCTCAGCCCTAAAACCCGCCTGGGGGTGTTTCTTGGGAGGATTAAATGGGATTGTGTATTGAAGGCAAGAAACTTGGCACATAGTGAGATGCTGTCCCCACCCTTAAGGATTTAGGGGTCCGGTCTGGTAAAGGCTTTCTCTAGTTTCACCTTACGCAGCACCAGTTACTTACTTAATCTGTGGACAGATCAGAGGTCTCCTCTGCATTTGTTTTTGTTGTTTTGTGTTAAGAAAGAATGGCAGTTTTCTCAAGCACCCGGGGGCTCGGTAGGTAAGCGGTTAAGCATCTGCCTTTGGCTCAGGCAACAATCCCGGGGTCCTGGAATCGAGTCCCGCATCAGGCTCCTTGCTCATGGGCTGTCTGCTTCCCCCTCTCCCTCTGCCACTCCAACTGCTTCTGAGCTCGCTCTCTCTCTCGCTCTCAAATAAATAAAATCTTTAAAAAGGAAAAAAAGAAAGAAAGAATGACATTTCTCTCTCCCAGCCTCCCTGTGCCTCTCATACACCGCAGGGTGTGCACAGAAGTGATGCACAGGGAGTCTGGAGGCACAGCTCACCCTGCTTCCTTGGAAATGGAGCTGAATCCGGAAATGAGACTCTCTCCGAAGGCTGAAGAATCAAGATAAATGCACCATTGATACCATAACCTGCCAACCCGCTGGCACCCCCAGCTGAAAAGCCTGGCCCAACCAGGCTGGCAGAATCAGTGAGAGGCCTGAGGTCAGATGTGGGTCGCAGAGCAGAAACGCCGAGACTCCAAACCGATAGGACTCTAAGCAGCTTGAGAATATCACACAGACGAGGGGACAGAACCGCCGGGGGTCATGGTGGTGCAAGTAACGACAATACCAGGGATTCCTGGGGGGTAGAGAAGCAGAGACGCGCTATGTCCCCTGGAAAGACAGCCTACAGGGAGCCATCCATACCTGCTCACTGGGCCCGTCAGCTTTCCCCTCTCCCTCCAAGGAACGAGGACAGGATGCCATCCCGCCAGACATGGTGCCGTCCAATTTCTGACTCTTCACCAGATTCCGGCAGGTCAGAGAGTTTTGAACAATCACCATAACCAGTTATGGCCAAGGAATTTAGGGAGACGTGCAGGTACTAATTCCAAAAGCTGACCCATCAACTTCAGACTCTGTTTTTTAGGGAACTCAGAGGGCAACATGGCCAGCAGAAAAAAGAAAAGTGCCATCTTACGTTAAATGATGGTTAAGACACCAATTCCCAGACCAAGCGCTGGAAGAACAGTGGAAGGCTCAAGAATCAGCTGCCTCAAATACCACTCTGCACCTCTCTCCCAGGTTCTAGAATCTATAGCGGCTCCCCAGTGAGCTGAGTCCCCTCTGTATACAGAGCACACTGTCTTGGGGATCTCAATGCACCTTTGTTGACTGATAAAGTGAAGTTCTAACTCTTCAACGGAAATCAAGTCAGTCAGCCCATCCGCTCACCTCCCTATATTCCACATCCCTCACTGAGGCGACTCGTGGTCATCCATTCCCGTCTTCAAGCCAATCTCCCCAGACTGCTTCCACCACCAAGAACCTGGTCTCCGTTCCAAACCCTGCTCTCAGGGCGCCTGGGTGGCTCCGTCGGTTGAATGGCCAACCCCTGATTTCGGCTCGGGTTATGGTCTCAGGGTCCTGGGACTGAGCCCTGCCTCGGGCTCCTCCGTGCTCAGTGGGAAGTCTACATGGGATTCTCTGTCTCTGTCTCCCTCTGCCCAACCCCATGCTCACTCTCTCTCTCTCTCTCTCTTTCAAATGAATACTTAAACCTTTAAAACAAAACAAAGCAAAGCAAACCCTCCGCTCTCCACAGTAAGTAGATGTGTGGCTGCCTCAGGCTGGAGAATAGGGATAGGAACACTGAGGGTGATATATATAAAGGGCACGGGTTTCCCTCTGGGGTCAAACGACGCTCTAAAATGGACTGTGCTGAGGGTTGTGTATATTGGGGATATGCTAAAAACCACTGAGCTGTAGACTTTAAAAATAAGGGAATGGTACGGTACATAAATTATATCTCAATAAAGCTGTCACGGGGAAAAAAAACTCAGCTCTGAACCCATCTCCTCCAGGAAATTCTCCCTGACTTATGAATAAAGATCATTCCCTTCCGAACAGTAGAGAAAAAAAAGAACCTTTCTTTCTCTCCTTTTTAATTTATTCTCCAACAAACATGTATTGATCACCATAAAAGCCCAAGTACAGTGCTAGACATTGAGGAAACGAAGATGAACCAGACCAAACTGGGCCGGGGTTACTGCACTACTGTACCCAAAGGTCCTGGGCTCCCCAAACCACACTGACTTTACCATCTTCTCCACTTCTTTTTTCCTAAGGTTAAAGAAGGGGGTAAAAAGGCGGGGGCAGGGTGTCTCCCAATCCTCTTCCTGTGTTTAACTTGTGCAGTTAAAACCCACAGCCCCTTGCCTTCTGCTGCATCAGACTTCAGGGCAGCCTGCAAGGTGCTCTTCTGGCCCAAGGAGAGGTCGATTCTGGAGGGGGAATGGGAAGAGGATGCCATGCTGGGCCTGGTATGCTAATCCCCGCTGGCTGAACCAGGCCAGAGCAGAGCAATTTTCCAATCCTGGAACGGATGAGGGGTCCCGGGGGTGCTGCCCCGGGACACTTGAGTGTGGAAGCTTATACCCTCAAGCAAATCCAAGCCCCACAAAACACTCACAGAATAATCCACCAAACACTCACAGACAATAATCCTTCACCGTGACGCGGCATTTTCACATGTGGAAAACGTTTTCACGCGTATGACTCCCGAGACGCGTCCCCCCTGCCATGGATGGAGAAGGGGAGACGCACAGAGCGGTGAATGAAGTGGGGTATCCGAGGTCCCACAGAACTGAAATTTAAACCGAAATCTCCTGAAGATGCCTGGGTGGCTCAGTTAGTTAAAGTTTTGCCTTCAGTTCAGGTCATGATCCCAGGGTCCTGGGACTGAGCTCTGCGTCAGGCTCCCTGCTCAGCACAGAGCCTGCTTCTCCCTCTCCCAGACCACCTCTCCCACTCATGCTCTCTCTCAAATAAATAGATAAAATCTTTAAAAATAAAAAAATTTAAAAAAAAAACAAACAACAACCTGAGATCTTCTGGCTTCCAGTCCAATATTCTTTCTGCTCTACCGCCCTCAAACACCAACTCCTTTTCTCCGGGAATCTTGCTGAGCATCTATCTACAAGCTTCTACTCATTCAATTGCTTCTTTTCTCTCCAAGAAGGCTTCCATTTTTAAGACCTACACATGACGGTGTTTTGTGTTCACCAAGATCCACAGAGATGCCAACACGAGGCAGTGTACAGTGGTTAAGAGTAGAGATCCGAGTCCGACAGATTTGGGTTCGAATCCAGAGTTTGCCTTTATTCTACACATGCACTCATGTTCTTTTAATCCGGCAAGCCATTACTTACAAGACCTGCCTTCATCTACACCTAAAAGGTGAAAATAATTCCTGCTTTTAGGAATACTGAAGATTCCACGGCACCCTGAGACAACTCTCTTAGACACCTCTAAAACCAAGAAAGCCTTCTTTAATTCCAACCAAAGCCACTTCCATCCTCACCCTAGCCAGCAATGCAAGCCTCTTTCCCCCATATTTTGTCCTCAACAGGCGTGGCAAATCCCAAAATCAAAACGGGGTCTCTCGCACCCGAAGGGAAAGCTGACAAACCGTGATGAACTATTTTCATTCAAGATTAGCTCCTGGTTGGCTCAGTTGGTAGAGCGGGGTTGTGACTTCAAGCCCCCACATTGGGCATAGAGATTACTTTAAAAGAAAAAAAAAGGGAAGAGAAAGAAGGGGAAGAAGGAAAAAAAGGAGAAGAAAATGGAAGAGGAGAAGAAAAAAAATTAAAAAAAGATTAGCTCCCTCCAAGCTTGGCCTCCTCCCCTCTACTCTGTGGAAAGGACGGCATGATGAGGTACCGGACAGAAAGAATTGTTATCCTCAGGTCCACAAAAAGCTCTACAAGGATAACCACTTTCAGTCACCAGAAAAGAGATCCTGGAAAGCTTGGCATAACCCCACTGATTCCTCAGTGTCCCTCAGAGACACAAGGCTCATCCTACTTCTTTCTTCTTCTAATGTTTTTTTATTATTATTACTATTATTTTATTTTTTGTAATCTCTGCACCCAACATGGTGCTCGAACCCATGACCTGAAGAGATCAAGAGTGGCAGACTCTTCCTGCTGAGCCAGCCTAGTGCCACCACCCAGCTTTTTTTTTTTTTTTTTGCCTTTGTCCATGTTGTTCTCCTTTCCTGATCTCATGTCCCTGACCTCACACTTTTCCTGCTGTTTTTCTACCACCCATCTGTGTTTGCCAGTTTGAGACTTCCCCTTCCAGAAATCATTATGTCTTCCAATGCTTCTACCTCCTCCGCAGGAGTGAAACTCACAAGTCTTAATCTTTTTTTTTTTTTTAAGATTTTATTTATTTATTTGACAGAGAGATCACAGAGAGAGAGGAGGAAGCAGGCTTCCCGCCGAGCAGAGAGCCCGATGTGGGGCTCGATCCCAGGACCCTGGGATCATGACCTGAGCTGAAGGCAGAGGCTTTAACCCACTGAGCCACCCAGGTGCCCCTCACAGGTCTTAATCTTAATTGCTTATACAAGTCTCTGCCCACTCTCCTTCTCAAAGATGGCATTTCTCCCTTCCATCTCTCCTTCCAGGATCCCATCAACATCAGCTGGTACCAGACCATGTTCAGAAGAACATTCAATAAATACTTGTTGATATGAAGTGACTGAAATTGAACAGGCTGGGAGAAGGACTTCCTGGGGAAGGTGACCAATCCTTCAGCTCCCCCATAGGAGACAACCCTAGAGACGGGACCCTAGAGTCTGGAAGTAAATGGGCAGAGTCCATGCTACAAAGAGCCAGTGAGGATCCCTCACCGCCTCCCAAACCAGGCGGTGGGCTTGCCTCCAACACACTCCTAGCCAAGGTCCAACCCAGCTGCCCTATGGTTTTCTACACGGATAGGACAAACCGAACTTCTCCCACTACTCTGATGCCACATTATCCCAGGCAGAAAAGTAGCAGGCACAAACCAGAGTAGCACAGAAGCAGCTCTAGAGGTGGGAAGACTGTAGCAGAAAATGAAAACTCCAGCACATCAGCTACACGTGTGGGCCAGGACAGGCAAGCTGGTGTGGCCAAAATACATCATAAAAATTGAAATGGGAGTTCAGCTATAGGAGTCTAAGGGGAGGCGCCCCTAACCTCTCGCACCTTCTGTTACCTCCACGTCTTAAATAGCAATAACAGTAGTACCTAACACAGAGTTTTCGCGATACAGTGTGCTCACCGTGATGACCTGCACGTGATAAGGGCTCAATAGATATTAGCTGCCATGGATTTACCATTCACTTTGCTATGAGGATGGAACGAGATGGAATGCGGAGGGAATCCCCCCACCTCCCAGGTGTGTGACACAGGAGGAAGTCGCAGGCCCCAGGCCCTGGCTTGGGGCGACACGCGTGGAAGCCGCAGTACTCCCGGCCCTCAAGCGGGGAGCAGCGGTGCCCGAAGCCCACTCTGGCCAGCCCCCCCTCCCCGCTTTCCTCCGCGAGGTGTCGGCCAGGACGCCCCCCGGGGAGGGCAGGGGACGGAAAGGGGAAGCAGGCAGGGGGGCGGCGCGGGGACGTACCTGCTTTCACTGCACTCCTTTCGCTCCCTCACCCTGAGCCACTTGCGGAGGAGGAAGCGCTTTCGGCGCGGAGAAGCGCTGGGTGTGGAGCAGTTGGACCAGGGGGTGTCCTCGTCGCTGGAGGGCGTGATCTCGATGGACGGCAGCTGCAGGAACTCCTTGCCCGGGGCCAGGACGCCGGGCAGGTCCCGGGTCAGCCCGGCCTCCAGGCTCTGCTCCTGCACGTTCTTCATGCGGCGCATCTTGAAGCGCCGGCGGCGGAGCGTGGGGGTCGACGAGCTGGACCAGAGCGGGCTGCCCTCGGGCGCGCCCTGGGGCTCGGACACCTGCAGGGCGGGCGGCTGCAGGTTCTCCAGCATGTTGGCCGCCGGCATGGGGGCCCGTGGTGGCCGCGCTCCCTCGGCGCCCTCCGCCAGCAGCCTCGCTCCCCACCCCTGGCCGCGGCGCGCTCGGCCCGCTCTCGTTGGGAAACGCTCCCCGCTCGAGCCGCGCGGTGAGGGCAAGTTCGTCTCCCGGAGCGCCGCGAGGCAGGCGCGCGCCGCCGCCGGGGCCGAACTTTCCGGCGGTGCGCGCTCCCCCAGGCTGTCGGCGCCCGCCCGCCCCGTCCGCCGCCCGCCGCCACCCGGCCGCCCTCCTGGGGCTCCCGCGGCGCGCCCGCTTGTTTTTCTTCCGCGCTCTCCCCGGCCTGCTTGCGTCTTCGCCTTAGCGGGACTCGGCGGCGCGGGGCCCCAGGGGGCGGCTCGGCAAACTCTCAGCGGCTGGCGATCGGCCGACCAGGCTGGGGAGCCGGCGTGGCGCTGTAGGCAGGCGGAGAGCAGGAGGGAGATGGGGAGAGAAAGAGAGAGAGAGAGGAAGCGAGACACTGAATGAAAACAAGAAAAGGAGGAGGGGGGAGCTAAGAGGGAGGGGAGGGGAGGACATTTCTGTCCAGAAGGGGCATGCACAGGCAGCGACAGCTAGGGTAACTGTAGGCAAAATCCCTTGGGGAGGGACTCTACCTCCGAGTAAAGGCTGCTCCAATCAGCCTAATGAAACGGGATCACAAACCAAACTTTCCCAAAGCAGCGATTGGCCAGGCAGCTCTCATTAGTCTAATGCCCCGCTTTTTCTTCGGGGGGGGCAAGCAGGGGAGGGGGAAAGGAGAACGGAGCAATCAGGAATTCAGACCTCATCCCCCAAGGCCACCCAAGACAGGGTTGGGGGAAAACTAGAGGGCTTTTCAGCAGGATGTTTTCTAAGAAAAGTGCTTTCTTTAAATTATGTGGGACTGCGGGTAGGGGCACGGGAAGGCTGGGCATAGTCAAGAGGGTGACAGCAAGGTTCTGGGAGGCTGCTTCCAAAATGACAAGTTGAGAAGACAGAACAGTTCTCCTGTGGAATCAGCTGAGGACAGCGGACAGGACATACCAAGCAACGACAGACAATAGGACCCGAGAGACACAGGACACACAGGACCAGTAGGGAAAAAGGACTGATCCCTCTCCATCTTGAGCGACCCAGTCAATACCACAGCCCCATCCCAAAGCACAAAATGAAGGTACTGGAGGGTTGAGCCCCCAGAAGGCAAAGCATCCAGCAAAGCCTTCCTGGGAGTTAACGTTCCTGGGGGACGATTCAATTCTGCTTCTACCTGCAAGGGGTATGGACTGGGTCCCCCAAAATATTCTAGATCATGGAACCTAGAAAGTGGAGCAGCCCTGGCCACTGCTCCAGGTATGCTGACCCACTGCTTCCCTAGACCCACGTACCTATAGCCCTAAGAGCCTGGCCGGATACCTGATCCACTTCAGTGAGGCATCTGCCATCAGGACTGAGCATAAACCAGCGAAGCTTGTAGGGCAGAGGCTGTGAGGTCCATTTTCCTCCCTTCCAGCCCAGCACAAATGCCTCTCCACTATTTGCTTCCCCACAAAGTAAGGACAATTGGTTTCAAACAGACCAGGAGGAGCACAGAAGAATGTACCGTTAAATCCACAATTCAACTCACCTTTTCTTTGCTGCCCCTCTCTAGGGTCCAATTCCCAGTTAAGAGCTGATGCCCCAGCTTCCCTACCAGGATGAAGGACACAGTGTCCCGAAGCTGCAAGAACTCACAGGAAGAAAATCCGTCCCTACAGGTCAGCAAAACATCAAGCATGACAACTGGCCATGGGTCCATCACGCCCCAGAATGACCCATGGAGGGGAGTTCAAGGTATCAATGTCCAAGAGGCCAGGCAACTGAGGGAAGTCAGTTTTTCAATGGGACAGAGATACTGTGGCCAAAAGGCCAAGGCCAGGCCCACCTGTAAATGACCGTCCAGATCATCAGTTGGTCTTATTTCTGACTCTACATATCCGGCCATTGGATCCCTCAAAGGTGGTTTTGGTATCACTCTATTTTAACTCCCGGACATGACACAGAAAGGAGAATCCCTTTCAGGTGTCAGACCTGGCAAGGAGCAGAACAGTTCTTCCGGCCCCAAGAATGTGGAGGGCCCGGGACAGGCAACTCCAAACTTCAGGATACGGAGTAAAGTCAAGGCACCAGAGCTGCTCATTGCCTTGGACTTCCCCCAAGGATGCTCACTGCCTTGGACTTCCTCCAAGGACAAGGGCTTTGCAGGGGATCGGATAACTTCCCACTGCAAGGAACCTGCCTGTTGAGGGGCCTACTGAAGTACGTGAGGATTCACCACACAGGGCCAACCCATTTGATGGGTACTGGGGGGAAAGAGAGATTCAGAGGGTAGCAGGCGCCTTGAAGTTGATCACCAGCACTCTGAATTTCAAAGGACGCATCTTAAAAGGAATAAAAGTCACCAAGCTCCCTCTTCCAACACACTGAAGCCGCTTTTCCCACCCACAATAAGATTCTGGACCTAAAATCAAAAATCCTAGGAGATTTAATTTAAGCCTTGGGCACCGCAGTAGTTGAGAACAATCATTTACATTTTACCTGGCCTGAGGAAAAACCTCTTCCAAACGAAATCTGAAATGGTTTCACTTGGCTGAGAAGCAGATATCCCGAGGACATCAAGGCCCCCAGCATTGTCCTTGCTTACTTCCATGGCAGCCCCTTCTCCCCTCTTTCCTTCAAGCCGTTTTCCACTAAACGCTGTTCAGAACACATCATGCCATCCTCCCGCAGCTGTTTCTGTTTTATTATTATTATTATTATTATTATTATTTTTACCATGGCACCATTGAGTGAGATGATAAAGGGGACTGCTTGAGAAAGGAAAGCCCCTTCAACGGCGAGCCATCATTACTAATGAGACAACAAGCCTGTTGAGGGAAGAACCAAGCCTCTCTTCCCTTAGATTCTCTTCAGTATCCTGCGTGTTTTTGTTGTACAGTAACCTTTTTTTTTTTAAGATTTTATTTATTTATTTGACAGACAGAGATCACAAGTAGGCAGAGAGAGAGAGAGGAGGAAGCAGGCTCCCTGCTGAGCAGAGAGCCTGATGCAGGGCTCGATCCCAGGACCCTGGGATCATGACCTGAGCCGAAGGCAGAGGCTTTAACCTACTGAGCCACCCAGGTGCCCCTGTTGTACAGTAACCTTTACACTTTTGTAAAGGACTTTCACACATAACATTTTATCTTCCCAGTGACCCAGGAGTGAGGTAGAACTTTATCCAAGGTCATAGATTAAAAAAAAAAAAGTGAAAGGCAAAACCAGAACTTGAACCCAGGTCTTCTGAGGCCCGTTGGAGGCCCCCAGAATCTCACCAGGTGTATCAGCTCAGGAAAACAGCGGGTCCCTGGAAGCACCCGAATTCTACCAGCCCTCACCTGGGCTGGAGATATCACGAAGCTATATGCAGCTATTCGATCCCATTAGTCATTTTACAAGTGGGAAAAAAAGAAGCAGGAAATCTTTAAAAAAAGAAAAGAAAAGAAAAGAAAAAAGAAAAAAAGCAATTTCCCAAAGCAGCTGGTGACAGGGGTTCAGGACTAGTTTCCAATGAGTACTTCAGAATCTCAGTCCCTGCATTCCTCTCTCCACTTCCCCCTCCCCACCTCAGTCCCCCATCTGGCCCCAACAGACGCTGTGTTCCCTGGGGAGCTGACCTCACCTCTGGCCTCCCAGACAGGTGGAAAGCTGGAACAACCTGGCCTCCCTTCCCCCACACGCAGCCAGGCCTCTGACTTTAAATGAAAGGAGCTCGTATTACCAAGCAACTGTTGTTTATGCTCAGCTGTTCAGGCTCCCTTTTCCTGCAGACACAAGACACCCAGCACCTGTCTATTACTTCTGCAGACCCACTAACTACAGTCTGCTTTGCAGCCAGACTTTGGGAGGGAGCCTAACTGAACGATACGGGAATGTACTGTGAAGCTACATTTCTCCTGGGGGCACATCCAAGTGAGTGTGAGCTACAAGGGGCAGGTCCCCCACGACCGCCCATCCCACCTGCCCCAGGGCTGCCAAGGATAGGCAACTCCCAAGAGCCAAGGCAGGACTGCCCCATCCAACACAGCTGCCACACACGCCAGAAAGTCCTCGCCCTCCGGCTTGGGATTTGGGGTCTGTCTCCTGCACAACATGAGAACAAGCAAACCTCAGGGCTCGCCCACGCAGAAAGGGAAACAAGCAGCAGGCCTCTAAGGAGTGGACCTCGTTACTACAGGAGAAGCTGGAAATCTGACAGAAGTGTGAAGGGTGCTGCCGCACAGGGTTATTACCTGTCTTCAAATACAAAGTGAAGGGTGACAGACCTTACTCTCTAGCTCTCCTTCTGTGGCTGAGCAAGAGGAGGGGAGTGTAGGGGATTCAGGTTGGATGATAAGCATCTTCTGAAGCTAAATCCAGTTAGGGACTGGGATGTACGACCCAGGATGGATAGCCTGGCTTTCTCTGAACGTCTCAGGTAACTGGAGCTCAGTGGGAGACAGCAGCAGGAAAGTGATGACATCTTAAAGGCCCAGTCCCCACCCCATCGCCAGGGGTCTGTGAGACCCCAGATTCTCTCTCTTTTTTTAAAAAAAAGCATAAAACAAAATCCATCTGAACAGATGCACGTCTGACCCCAGGCATCTTCATGACTGGATACTAAACACCTTCCTGAAACCTACAAACCGCTTTTGTATCTTGCATGGTGAAACAGAAAATCGGGGAGTAATCAGTAGGGTGGGAATGGGACCAGGAGCCAGGAGTGGGCAGACAGGAGCAAGAGAAAGGACTGGAAAGAACAGGCGTCAACCCCTCCTGGTATCTCAGTTCTGTTCCTTTTACTAATCCCTACCTCATTTCCCCGTGAAGGCACGAGCTACTGAAGTAGTCAGAGGAAACCGCACGGGATCTGTATGGTCAGGGGAGGGCAGAGCCTGCTGGCTGAACGAACAGTCTCACTAAAACCACAGTTGGCCAGCCACTTCGTGCAGCATCTCCTGAGGAAAGGAAGAAAATGCCACAAGACTTGTATGGAGTCTAGTTGCCGAGGACAGAGCACTGGCGAGGCCTCTCAGCCATGGGGAACGCACACAGCGCTTCCGCTAGCCTTTGGCAGGGGCCAGGGTGAACAATGACGTCACCTCGGGAGAAGGACTGTTACCAGATAAGCCTCCCTGGTTTAACTGCTCATCAAAAGGCTTAGGAGTCAAAGAAGAATATTTTGCACAACAACATTTGGCTGCCCCGTGTTCTTGACACCAGGATACCAAGGCAAAGACATCATCTCTTGTCCTCTAAGCCTTACAAGGACAGTCTGTGTGCAAACCAAGGCCGGAAGAAACTTCCTGACGTCACCCTGTCTCCTTGCTGTCCTTGCAGATGGTATGATCTGGGGATTCCACTACTTTCCTTGGAGGCAACAAAAACTATTGGCAATATAACGTAGTGATTAAGTGCACAGGCCCAAGGTGTGCGATCTCAGCTTTAGACCCCATTTTGGCACTGACTAGCTCTTTGATTCGGGGGTAAGTTACTTAGTTTCTCCGTCTCGGCTTCCTCACCTGCAAAATCAAGGTAATAGCATCTCCCTCCTGGGTTGTGAGCACCAGAACAGTCTAGGACACCCAGAACAGCGCTTGGCCCACAGAAGCGGTCTATAAATGTTAGTCTTTGTTATGCTGAATTAAGTCCCCTTACCCATGTGAGGAAGCATGTTGACTTTCGACTCAGTTTAAGTACTTGTTTAGTACTTGTTAGGCTAGAGCACTATGTGAGGTCCCTTACTTAGTGCCAGGAATACAGCAAGACAAGTAAGACATGGCTTGTGCAGAGCAAGGCCAAGTTAACTTCGTGCAAAATCTAAGTGCAAACAAGGTAGGAGTGGGAGGATTGATAAATTCTAACTAGAGGGAAAGAGTTGGTCCAGGCAGGCTCTGTGGAGGTATTGGTACTTGAGGTGAAGTATGAATTCCAACAGGAAAGAAGAATAGGACGTTCTGGGATAAAGAAACAGTTGTAGTGGGGGCACCTGGGTGGCTCAGTGGATTAAAGCCTCTGCCTTCAGCTCAGGTCATGATCCCTGGGATGGAGCCCTGCGTCGGGCTCTCTGCTCAGCAGGGAGCCTGCTTCCTCCTCTCTCCTCTCTCTCTGCCTGTCTCTCTGCCCACTTGTGATCTCTGTCTGTCAAATAAATAAATAAAATCTTAAAGAAAGAAAGAAAGAAAGAGTTGTAGTGAAGGCACTGAGGAATCAAAACTCATGAAGGGGGCGCCTGGGTGGCTCAGTGGGTTAAGCCGCTGCCTTCGGCTCAGGTCATGATCTCAGAGTCCTGGGATCGAGTCCCGCATCGGGAATCTCTGCTCAGCAGGGAGCCTGCTTCCCTCTCTCTCTCTGCCTGCCTCTCCATCTACTTGTGATTTCTCTCTGTCAAATAAATAAATAAAATCTTTAAAAAAAAAAAACTCATGAAGGGTTTTTGATGATAGGGAGAGATAAGTCAGGGCATATGGTAGGACATAGAGGAGATGAGGACAAATAAGAACCAGGTTGGTAAGTGTTCAATGTGTAGATTTTATTCTTTAAATAAAGAAATGCTCTTCAAGTTGTTTTTTTTTTTTTTTTGTGAAGGGAGTGCTAGTATCTACTGTATTTGAGGCACATCCATTCTAGTGACTAGGACATACATACTGGAGGAACAAAATATGGTTACACAGAGGCCATCGGGAGATTACGGTCAACATTCCACATTTTCAGAATATCAACTATAGGCTCAGCAAATCATTCAGGTAAAAGATGGGGGAAAATCGGAAATAGGACAGGAAAAAAATGGGGAATAAGAAGAGGAGCAAGGAAAGGAAGAGCCCTATGAAGATCTATTCAGAGACACAGATGGGAAGAAAACCAAGAATGAGGGATGATTCGGAAGCCTGGAAAGGAGCCAAAGTTTACTGAATGCCTACTGCGAACCAGGCACTGGGCTACGTGTTTACGCACAAAATCCCATCTAACCGCCCCAGCCACCCTGAGAAACAGATATCAAAACACTAGTTTTAGGATAATGAGAGACTTTATTTTTTTAAAGATTTTATTTTTTTGAGAGAGAAACAGTGAGAGAGTGCACGAGAGGGAAGAAGTTCAGAGGGAGAAGCAGACTCCCCTTGGAGCAGGGAGCCAGATTCAAGACTTGATCCTGGGACTCTGGTATCATGACCTGAGCCAAAGGCAGTTGCTCAACCAACTGAGCCACCAAGGCACCCAGGATGATGAGAGGTTGTAAAAGGTGACTTGCCCACGTTCACACAGCTAGCAAGGGGAAGATGGGCACATATTTCACTAGGTTCTCTTTACTTTAAAACTCACGCTTTTTCAATTACATCACATTTGAGAAAGATAAATGATGCCAAATGCCATAATGAAGTCAGGCAGGAGGTAGATGCAGATGATTCCATTAGATTTTGTAATTGGGTCACTGAAGACCTCCAAGAGAACTGCAGTGGAGGGACAAGAGAGGAAAGGCTACGGTCAGAAGTTCAAGAGCAAGCGGAGAAGGAATCCAGGCTGCAAGGTTATACCACGTCTTGCAGGAATTAGGCAGTTTAAAGAGTGAGTGACATCTGTTTTTTGTTTGTTTGTTTGTTTGTTTGTTTTTAAGATTTTATTTACTCATTTGTCAGAGAGAGGGAGCTCAGCAGGGGGAGAAGCAGGATCCCCACTGAGCGGGGAGCCCGACGAGGGACTCCATCCCAACACCCTGGGATCATGACCTGAGCCAAAGGCAGACGCATAACCAGCTGAGCCACCCAGAGATCCCTCTATATTTTTTAATGACTTTTTAATTTTTTTTATTTTATTTTCTGAGAGAGCAAGGTCAAGAAGAGAGAGGGGCAGAGTGAGAGTGGAGAGAGAAACTCAAGCACTCCATGCTGACCGTGGAGCCCGATGCAAGGCTTGATCTCACACCCTGAGATCACAACCTGAGCCAAAATCAAGAGTCGGACACTTGTCTGACTGAGTCACCTAGGTGCCCTGAAATCTATTCATTTTTAAATAGTCATTGAGCATCTATTGTTTTAAACACTCCTCTAGGACCTACAGCTGGGCTGTGAAAAGCAGTGCGTGTGTTTGTGAGAGGGAGAGAGGTGGGGTGGGGACACTAGGGCATTGGGATAGCAAGTTTTTTTCCTTTTAATTTGTATTTGTGTTTTCTTGTTGGTAGATGTTATGTTTAGAGGAACAAAACGTGACCATGATTATGCCATTTAAAACAGAGTTCTGCCTGTATCTGCGAAGAAAATTGAAGCTTGGTTGTGTACCTGGTAATCTAGCAAATCAATCAAAAAGTATTTAATATGCTGAAACTCTAAGCATACCATAATATTAGGTACGGTGAAAGGATTCTTTAAAGTTTCTGCAAAACTATTCATTTATTCCTAAAATAATTTTGAATGCCTATCAAAGATGACCCTGGCCTCTGTTGCTTCGAACCTTGGAAGGGGAGGAGAGAACAGAAAACCAATCCAAGAACTACAATTTGGTAAGAAAACACTTGAGTGGAGGCATGTGTCTAATGCTGTGTGAGCCCAGAGGAGAGAGATTTGATCCGGAAAGATCTTCATGGAGGAGACAGTGCCTACCCAAGGTTGAAGGTCAGCAGAGGACTTTTCCACATAGAGGAAGGAAGTATGCTTCCAGACAGATGGGCCACACATGCAAAGGCACTGAGGTATAAAAGAGAGTATGGTATATATATATATCTTATAAAATTTATTTATTTATTTATCTATTCGTGTGTGTGTGTGTGTGTGAGAGAGAGAGACTGAGAATGACAAGCAGACCATGCTGAGTGTGAGTCCAACGTAGGACTCGATCCCATGACCCAGAGACCAGGACCTGAGCCGAAATCAACTGTGGGACGCATAAGCAACCGAGCTACCCAGGCACCCCGAGAGCACAGTATATTCTTGAAATTACAAACAAAACAAAAAAAAAACAGTTTGGGTCCTAATGTTCACTTGGGTGAGGGATGAGAGCAAGAGAGTATATCTTCTATAAATCTTCCTTCATTCACCCATTCCGACATGTTTATTGAGCACACAATGTTCTAGGTGTTGGAAAACAAGGGCGCAGAAAGGAAGTCTGTGCCCTGAAGGAGCTTATGTCCTGGGGATCACAAAATTCTGGAATGATGGAACGGAGACTTCCAAGAACTAATCCATCCCTGTATCTCCACTGTTTATTCTGATCTAGATATTTGGAAAAGCACAAGGAGGTTACAGATTTTTACTAAAATTGAAGATCAGAAAGGCAAAGCTACACAGATAATAGATGGCTTTGCAAACAGAGACCCAGACTCAGAAGAGCTAGAAAAGAAAGGCTCCAAGGCTCTAGGAAATGGTGCCTTTCTAGTGCTAAAGCCACCACAGAAGGCTTTTATTTCTAACAGGAACTCTGGCCATTCCACCTGCTCCAAATCAGAAAATAACGCCTTTTACAGACCAGCAAACCAAGATCCAGAGAGCTAGGAATGTTTGAGCCTTGCGCTCCGCATGGCTTCCAGGGTTGAATGAAACTGTGAGAACTAATTACCTTGAGATATGAATGCCGAAATTGTAAAAATTGCTTAGCTCTGATGGGAAACAACAGCGTTTGCCAAGCATCGGGAGGATGCTAGCCTTTACATAGCATTTCACACAAAAAGTTAGAATCGTTTTGTTATGACTCAGAAAAGGAGCTGCAGAAGGCTGGGCTCACTGGAGGGTTTTCAGTGGCAGCCCCTGTAATCTGGTTTTGGACAACCATTCCCACTGGGCCGCGAGCTGTTTATCTTTCTGCAAGGAATGCATCTGGAGGGAGTAACTGTAAATAATTAATTCCTGTAAAATTCTGCATTTACTGTGAGCTCTGGCCTTTAATGAAAGTCACACTGTCAGATGTCCCCACTTTTCAGGAATAGTCCCTTGGCTTCCCTGGCTGTTCCTAGGGACAGGCGTCCCCTGGGCTTGCTTGCATTCCCCCCTACCCTCCTTCTAAATTCCTGACCCTCTGCACCACTGCCCTCATCATTCGCTCAATTCAGTGACTGCACGGTATTTTAAATGCCCTGAAATTGGGATTCGGGGATTGGTTATGCTGGGTGTAACCAGATTGGTTACATCTAGTGTAGTTTCCCGAGTCCATGAATTAGAAAGCTCTACTAGGCTTTAAGCAATCCTAGTGTATGAAAACACAGATCTTTAAAATGTACACATCAAAATGATCATTCATGTCATACAAATCATTTGCCTTGCAAAAGGAATCTATTACAATGGATTGTTTTTTATAGATTGTTTCTTTATGGGTGTGAATATTTTTATTCAATTAATAAATAAATAAGGCACACTCTATGAGGAAGCCACCTGATGAGTAACTTAAGTGTCCAAATAAACATAAAACATGTCACTTAATGTTGAGTGACTGTTTCTCCCTATTTCCAGGAAAAGAACGAGCCCCATTTCCCATATCCTCAATCACTCCCTTGAAGTAATCTGGTACTTTTGGAAGACATGTATTAACTCCATTTGACAGCTGGAAAATGTATGAGCAATAAAGCTTTCTGAGGTGACCGAATGATAGGCATACAATAAACATGAGGTATTTAGTCCAATTTCATTAGATATGTGGTCCACCCATCCTCCAAACTGTCCCACACAGGTTCCCAGATAAGAAACTGAGGCTCTGACAAGATAAATCTCAGACAAGGTCACAAGGCTGGAATTAAAACTGCTTTTTGCAAATCAAGCATCTTTCGGTCAGATTCTACCTTTATTACTTCTGGTGTAGATTTTGGAGTTAGCCTTTTTACCTCTATGAAAAATTAAAAAACAAATCGCACTCAGAAGCCCATATACTCATCCTGCTTTTGCCTCCACACATTCTGTGTGCGATTTAATTCCCTCAGAAGCCCGCCCACGGCAAGAGGTTAACGAGAAATACCTTGATAGAACTAATTCCAACATGTGAACATGCAGATCTGCACAAAAGATGTAATAAAACAGTTACTTGCTTTTGGGAAGGCCTCTTAGCTTTACCCAAATAGAATTCTTTTAGGTGGGGAGTTCCCTGATTGCACTTTATTATTTTTTTTTTAAAGATCTTATTTATTTATTTGACAGAGAGAGATCACAAGTAGGCAGAGAGGCAGGCAGAGAGAGAGAGGGAGAAGGCTCCCTGCTGAGCAGAGAGCCTGACACAGGACTTGATCCCAGGACCCTGAGATCATGACCTAGGCAGCTTAACCCACTGAACCACCTAGGCGCCCCTCTGATTGCACTTTAAATATTACTTGATTTATACACAACTTTGCAACACCACCACGTAATAAAAATATATCTGTAAAATATCCATCAATAGATTCACACGCTTTTGGTTCTAAGCAAACATATGATAACAAGGACTTGAACCAAATGTGGAATCAGTCAGGCATAGGTTACAAGTGTTTCACCGTCCTAAACATTTTCTGATTCACCTAGGATTTCTTGAGCCAGGCACGGTCTTTTCTCACTTAGGTCTCCTAAAAATCCACTGAGTTAATTGCACTTTTTTAATGTTAGCAATAAGGACACTGAGGCCCAGAGAGATTAAGAACTTGAAGTACCAAGATGTGATTCAAACTCACGTATTCTGAATCCAAAACCAGTGTTTTTTCCACTCTACCGTACTACTCCATTTTGACTTTTTTTTTTTAAAGAATTGTTTCATTTTATTTTTTGGATATTTATTTATTTATTTGACAGAGAGAGAGAGAGCGAGAGAGAGAGAGCATGCGCAAGCACAAGCAGGGGGAGTGACAGAGGGAGAGGGAGAAGCAGGCTCCCCTCTGAGCAGGGAGCCCCATGCTAGGCTCTATTCCAGAACCCTGGGATCATGAACTGAGTGGAAGGCAGATGCTTAACCAACTGAGCCACCCAGGCGCCCCACCATTTCAACTTCTTGTAAAATATATTTTTCTAGCCACCATTCAAACTGGTTCTGTCATTTTTTAATGAAGTCTTTAATTTGATTTGCAATTTGGCCAACAAATTAATATTTGGGAATGCCATTCCGCTGTTTCTTTGTTTAATCCAGTCAGTTTCTATTTGTTCCCTAGCTAAAACACACCACAAAGTCAATACCGGTTTCCTTGGGAGTTCCTGTTGAATTCTAAGTATTTTTAAAAGAAACATTATCCCAATTATCAAGTGGGACTCACTTTCTAGAAATGCATGTAGTTTAAAGTTTATTTAGTAATTTCTAGACCCAACGTGGGACTCAAACTCACAACCCTGAAATCAAGAGTTGCAAACTCTTTGGACTGAGCCAGACAGGCAAGAAATACTTTTTATGGCCTGTTCAGGCCGCAGAAGCAGTTTCTCATTTGCAACTCATAACATCAGCATACTGCCACTTCCTCGTGTGTACCCAAATGTCTCTAATGCCTCTTACCTGTTAAAAAGTCTACCTGTAGATCTGAGGCCAGTCGACAGAGTTCTCCAAGTGCTGGTGCCTAGAGGCTCTACAATAGAGGATTGTCTCCACAATGCTCCTATCTCCTCCAGGTACAAAGAGGAGACCGTGGGTCTCTTACGATGAATGGGGCAGCCCGAGGCTCCACTAAATTGGTTGGCTAACGTCCAGGAGATTTCCACCCCACGCTGAAAAGGTAGCTTACTAAAACACCTTTACAAGTCACTTTTCTGTGGTCCTCAGGTTCTAATTTAGTTTCAAGAAGTAAATCTAACTTGTTTTCAGGGTGCAGAAAGGCACTGGCTTAAATCTTGCCAGGCAGAGCAAAGTCTCCGTTCTTGAAGGCTTGCTCACGTGATCTCCTTCTGCGCAAGTTCACCCTTGCATCCTTGGACCATGGCACCAGAACATTGAGCTCTATCTTCAGCATAATAATATCTCCCCAGCTTAACTCAAGGAACAGCCAGTCAGCACTTGTTGGTCCCACTGCCCTTCAGGCAGAGGTCCGCTGGGATACCAAAATTTGGTTAGTGACCTGCCTCTTTCTCCCTCCTGTCCCCCCCCCCCCGCCCCGCCGCCGTCACCAACCTACCCACCCCCAACACACTCCCCATTCTTAAAGATTCCTCTACTTCCTTCAGTGACCAGGCACTGTTAATCCAAAACTAAATGGTGGGTACCCCATCTGTGGAGGTG
The DNA here is from genome assembly GCF_964662115.1 of Mustela nivalis. Classification (NCBI taxonomy): domain Eukaryota; kingdom Metazoa; phylum Chordata; class Mammalia; order Carnivora; family Mustelidae; genus Mustela; species Mustela nivalis. Next base: position 26,160,006 of record NC_139028.1, on the reverse strand, counting down.
TTCAAGCAGAGACGGAACCTGCCAGGGACAGTCTCACATTGAGGTAGGGACCTGATGACCTCAGAGGGCATTTCCATTTCTCAAGTTCACCCAGGTTCCTAGGTATTACAGCAAGTGTTTCCAGACCCCTGCTCTCCCTGTTCTCCGTTCATGGCGTCTTCTCTTTGTTTTCTCCTTTGAGAATGTCCTCCATATTCATTTAAATCAATCCTTACTAGTCATTAAAAAAACCTTGCAGGGTGCCTGGGTGGTGCAGTGCGTTAAGTGACCAACTCCTGGTTTTGGCTCAGGTTGTGATCTGAGGGTTGTGATCTCTCGGGGGGTTGTAGGATGGAGCCTGCAGGGAGGGGGGATCCTCTCTCTCCCTCTCTCCTCCCCCTGCCCCTCCCCCCTTCCATCGCTCTCTCGAAAATAAATAAATGTTTAGGAAAAACAAAAACAAAAAAAAACCTTGGAGCAGTTTACCCACACTGCCTTTCAACACATCATTATCATCTTGTATCATAATTATTGATGTGCATTTCCCACCCCTCCTCAGACTGTAGCTGCCATCTGGGCAAGATTTATGTCCCATTTATCTCTGTCAGCCTGTTACAGAGCTTACCGCCTCACACAGGGTACAGGCTCCGTAAACATGTGTGAATGAATAAATGATGGGGGAAGGGGTGTGAGTGCGGAGGGCAGCACAGGAGGTTTGAAGAAACCCAGGGCAATTCGTTTCCCAGCTTCCAACTCTCTGGAGATTGTTCCTCCACGGCAAAATCTCCTGGAGAGGCGAAGGCTGAAGAACCCTGTAGGCCTCAGCCCCGCAGGACCCCTAGGGACAGCTCTGAATACGGTCATAATTTCCCTTAGATTACCACGTCACACTCACTACATCATAGAGGAGCCCTTGGGAGAAGTCACCTGGAACTACATTGCTCTTTGCCCAGAACATTCATTCCTGATTAACTAAAAGCTCAGGGTTCTTAGGTAAGAGTGTTTGGACTATGGATCTTTGGGGAGCAATGAAAGAACAGAATAGGAATACATTCGGAAACGGCTGCTTATCTACCCACTCTTAATGCTCTGAATTGGAGTTTAATCAATCCTTTCTCTCGTTGGTGATGGCCTCAGTTTAACCGTTCCTGAGAGAAGGGAATTCGCCCTACACTCTTTTGAAGATCTCCTAACTTCCCTCAGAAAACCCAGCCTGGGGGCGTCTGGGTGGCTCAGTGGGTTAAAGCCTCTGCTTTCGGCTCAGGTCATGATCCCAGGGTCCTGGGATCCAGCCCAGCATCAGGCTCTCTGCTCAGCGGGGAGCCTGCTTCCCCCTCTCTTTCCCTGCCTCTCTACCTACTTGTGATCTCTGTCTGTCAAATAAATAAAATCTTAAAAAAAAAAAAAAAAAAAAAGAAAGAAAGAAAGAAAAGAAAAGAAAACCCAGGCTGACTTAAGTTCAGGTGCTCCCCACACCCAAGAACAGAACCATCCCCTTCCATGGTTCCCTGTCCAGAGGACGCCTGCCAATCCTGATTATAAGGCTGACACGAAGCCATAATTTATTCTTCCCCAAATGTCTGTTTATTTCGTTTGAGTTCCAAAGCAGATAAATGCCTTAGAGGAAGCCAAGCCCCACATTTCGAAAGTAAGACACTAGGTTCAAGGGCCTACCCTGGGACGCCTTTGTTCGCTTGTTTGCTAAGCTACAAACAATGAAGTCAGTCCGTTAATTGCAGGAGAACTGAGTGCAGAAACACATTGCCACAGCTTTTGGAAAAAAAAAAAAGAAAAAGAAAGAAAGAAAAGAACTTTATTTCAAGAATAGTTTTAGATTTGCAGAAGTCATCACACACACTTTTAAAAGCTAAACTACTTCATCCTTCCTGTTACTGTTTTACTAACAGCACCCTCTTATGTCTTACTTCAGGACTAGAGCACATTGTCAAAACATTTCGTTTTCCATTTTGTTGGCACTCAATACTTTCTACGGGTAAGTGGTTGGCCCAGGTTCCAGAAACAATTTGCTTGTTTTCTCAGGGGAAATGATATAAAGAACAACTTACAAACCCAGGTTCTACGCTGAAGGTGGGAAGAGAATTTGATTTAAATTAGATCAATAGCCGAGTACAATCATGGTAAGACTAGTTAATATTTACTGCACACTTACTAAGAATCAGGCACCATCCCTTGAATCCCCCAATCGACCCAATGAATAGCTGTTATCCTCAGTTCCAAGTGAGAAAACAAATGAGGCATGGAGAGGTCATTCAAAGACACACAGCTAGGGAGGCCTGAGTGGCTCAGTGGGTTAAGCCGCTGCCTTTGGCTCAGGTCATAGTCCTAGGGTCCTGGGATCGAGTCCCGCATCAGGCTCCTTGCTCAGGAAGGAGCCTGCTTCTCTGCCTCTGCCTGCCTATCTGCCTGCTTGTGCATGCTCTCTCTGACAAATAAATAAAATCTTTAAAAAACCACAATAACACACACACAGCTAGGGGTACCTGGCTGGCTCAGTGGGTGGAGTACCTGAATCGTGATCTCGGGGTCATGAGTTTGAGCTCCGTGTTGGGTGTAGAGATTACATTAAAAATACATAAATTTCTTCAAAAAAAAAGAAAAGGCATACAGATATCAGCAGCTGGGCTGGAGTTCAAACTAGACGATCTGATGTCAGAGTTTATACCCTCCATCATTCACTTGGTCCCCTCTGTGGTATGGAAGGGTCTCAGTCTTGAAAATCAGCATCATGGTCCTAAGTTGATATATGACTTGATATCTCATTCTTACACCTAGACTACCCAGTGACCATATATGTATCTTGTACAAAATACCACACAAATTCTGAATACCATCCCATGATTGGTTTGAAATAAATAAAAATTCAGTATGTGTAGATACAAATCTTGGACACAGGAATTCCCAAACCTTGCAGACATACTGGCATATCCTTGACATTGACAGCAGATTTTTCAATTACTTCCAAGCATGTAATACTCATTTATTTCCTCACTTATGGGACACAGTATAACCTAGCAATTAAGTGCAAATAAGTAGAAGGGGTCTGGAACTAGAATGTCTGTGTTCAAATCCTGGATGCACCGTGTACTAATAAGTTAATCTATCCGTGCCTCAGTGGACCCATGTGCAGAATCAGACGGAGTACTATCTCAAGGGCTTGTTAGAGAGATAAAATGATACACATAAAGCACTGAGCGCAGTCCCTAGCACGTAGTAAATGCTAAGTGAAATCTATTATTTTTATGCCTGTAGTCACGCGTACCAACATTGCATGTTCATCACTGACGTAGTAATGGACATCAGGCAACAAGGGGTTGGTTGCTCATGCACATCCAACACACACCACCGGGAACTATGAAAACCCACTGTATCTACAGAGCACTACTCACACTGCGTGTATGAGATCCACTGATCATTTCAGCACCTTCTCACTCACACACGAAGATTGGTAAAGACTAAGGTCAACTGGAGAGCTTAAAATACAGGCTTATTTTAAGGCCCCTGGTGAAGGGGCGAGGTGGAAAAGAGGAACGACTGGTACGGCTCTGATCACTATTGTTACCGTTACTACTGATACGAAGAGAACCCGGTTTCTGGGGTCTTCCATGTCTGGACTTCCCGTTTCTAAAGGGACCAGAGAACACTCCATTGCTTCCTGACAACGGGAGTGGTTTTGCCATTCAATTATCATCTCCATCGCACTCAACAGAAGTTAAAAGCTAACATCTGGGTCTACCATTCAAGCAGGGATCTCTGTATCCCTTTCATTATGGGAGAAGCAACTGGGAAAGCTGATGCGGTGTGTTGTAACTAATGCCTCAGAGATGCCCAAAGCACAACATCCCTAATCCACTTTGAAGACTAACTGTATTCAGAATGCTCGGTTTTATATTAAGCTATATGTTATAGTAAAATCGGCTGCAGGGGAAAATCCTCTTTGAAACAGAGCTAAACCATTTTTATTTATTTCTAAAACTTGCAAGAGCCTGGTGCCAGAGGGGGGGAAAACCAACAAAAGTCAATAATAAGATACCAATTTAACCCTTAGTGGAGCTATGTGAGTTTTGCACCAAGGCGATGGGGTATGCATGACATCTAGAACCCTCGATGGCATCTGGAGGCCAAGAAATAAGAGGCTATTCTAATAAGGAACACTGGGTGCCTGGCTGGCTATTAGTTGAGCATGCGATTCTATCTTGGGGTTGTGAGTTCAAGCCCCATGTTGGGTATAGAGATTACTTTTAAAAAGTCTTAATAAGAAACACTAGAAGCTAGCCACAAAGTCACTGTTTTACCAATGAAGCATATGACAGAGGTCGGTGGTTAAACGGTGACTAAGAAGAAGAGAGGGGAACTCCACATTTTCTCTCGGATCTCTTCCCCGGTGCTTAAAAGAACACTGAATTTGCTCTGAATTTCTGAAGAAAAGAGCAGAATATGCAAATAGTCCCTGAGTTCTTGTGGAAGTTTCCAATGTCCCCGAGCCCATAATTACAATTACGTTTCCTGGTGTTTGTTGATCCGCTCTCTATTCAAGACATGTTACCCCAGCACAGCCATTAATGCAATGAGGGAAAAGCAGGAAAGATCAAAGTAGAGCGCCCCGTAGCTCTCATTTTGACAGAATATGCTTTGCTACATTTCTCAGAGGGATGATGGGAATAAAAAGGAGTAATAATAAATAAGGAAATGCCATTTTTCTCCTTTGCTGGTTTGGATGGCAGGAAACAATGTGTGCCCCACCTTCCAGTAGGGGTGAGAGCCCAGGTCTAGGTGAACTCAGGGCAGACAGTGAAGTACTCCATGCTCCATTCTAGAAGGTAATACGCAAGCTCGAGATGGATCCAATCTAGAGGCCTCTGGTTGAGCACCTGACTCTGGATTTTGGCTCAGGTCACGATCTCAGGGTCATAAGATTGAGCCCCACATCTGGCTCAGCAGGGAGTCTGCTGAAGATTCCCCCCTCTCCCTCTGACTCTTGCTCTGCTATGCTGATGCTTATGCACACACACACTCTCTGCTTCAAATAAATAAATCCTCTTTAAAAAGAAGGATTCTATCTAAAAACCCTACTTATAAGGGAAAAAAGAGAGTAGATGTGGGTCTTTGAGTTTCTTAGCTTACAAAACATATCAAAGGTATGGGGAAAACAGCATCTTCAGGGAGCAGAGCTTTCTACAAAAGCACAGAGCTATTGGGAAGCAACATATTTAAATGTAGTGAGAGTTCTATGTTAGAAAACCTTCTAACCATGCAATCCTACGACTTCTGGGTTTTGGAGGAGGAAGGCTTTTGATTGCTGAGCAGATTTGAGTACATGTCTTGTGTGACTTAGCCAAGCTACTTACTTCTCTAGGGTTCCATTTCTTTCTGTACAAAGAGGAAAAACACTACACACTTAATAGGTTGTGAAAATTAAGTGATCCATTACAAGTAAAACGCAGGGCTAGTAACAGGTACTCAGCACACTGCTTAGGTTTTGTTTCTTTTCTTAAAAAGTAGTAATTATTTCTTATACAAGAGAGATTATTTAACAGTGAAAAGTTAGCAAGACTAAGGAAATCATGGTATTTTTTCACTCAAAGGAGAAAAGCAACTATTTAAAAATATAAACATATATTTGCTATACATTTAAATTTTTATTTATTTTTAAAGATTTCATTTGTTTATTTGATTGGTAAAGAGCACAAGTCAGCAGAGGGAAAGGGAGAAACAGACCCCCTGCTGAGCAGGGAGCCCGATGTAGGGCCCCATCCCAGGACTCAGGGATAATGATCTGAGCAGAAGGCAGCTGTCCAACTGACTGAGCCACCCAGGTGCCCCTTGTTTTTTTCAAGTAATCTCTACACCCAACACGGGGCTTGAACTTATGAGCCACCGACTTCTGTACACATTTGTATACATTTGCTGGTAGTGGAATGATTTTACACATACAACAAAATTACAACACGTCTGTGTGTGTGTGTGTGTGTGTGTGTGTGTGTGTGTGTGTGTAACCTTCTGTGTTGTACTAAGTGGCATTAGTATAGATGTTATGTACTCATAATAACTGCTCTTAAGGAATTAGATTTTTAATAATAAAAAAAAAAAAAAGGTAGAGGGGCGCCTGGGTAGCTCAGTGGGTTAAAGCTTCTGCCTTCGGCTCAGGTCATGGTCTCAGGACCCTGGGATCAAACCCCACATCGGGCTCTCTGCTCTGCAGGGAGCCTGCTTCCCCTTCTCTCTCTGCCTGCCTCTGCCTACTTGTGATTTCTGTCAAATAAACAAATAAAATCTTAAAAAAAAGTAGAAATTAAATTCATTCCTTAATTTAAAATGAAAAAGAAAAACCTATAGAGATGTGTAAATGGTCCCTTTTGAGCCTCTGGGGAAATGGAAGGCAAGCCAGTAACACCTCCCTCCACCTGTCCCTCCCCTCTGGCCACATCCAGCCTAAGAAGTAGCAGATGGTTTGAGCGCTGATGTTACCACTTCTAGAGACCTCAGCTTCCTGGGATCGCTGAGGGAGAAACACCGTCTTCCTTGTTTATTTGATTATGAAATCCATAGCAGATACTTGTTATAGCTGCTACATGCCGGACGACAGCCTACGTGAGAAGTCTGTAAGGATCCTGCCCTGGACGAGCACACAACCTACTAAAAGAAGGTAATGTGACTCTTGATCTCAGAGTCATGAGTTCAAGTCCCACGCTGTGGAGAGAGTTTACTTAAAAAATAAATAAATAAAATAAAACTTCAGAAGAAGACAAACTATTTGCCTATCTCCACAGAAGGTAGTGGGACACGCGATAGAAGGTACACAAGTCACTTTAAGGACCGCCTCCGTATGTCAGCAAACCACAGGGAGGTTTGAGAATGGAGACAGATCCCCTAGGTAAAAAACTTAGACCTTGCTCAGAGACCACTCAGCAGAGAAGTGGCAGAGCAGGGACACCTGAAAATGCCTTCTGAGGACATCTTCTCGGATTTCTTCCATCACTGCCTCCCTACACGAAGTGATCTGGAAGTTTTGTTGGCCAGCATCTTCTTTCTGCGTCTTCCTTGTCCCTCCTCAAACCCTGAGTAAGCATGTGAGGTCCCAGCTGTCAAGAAGAGGAGATGGCTGGGACGCCCGGGTGGGCTCAGTCAGTTAAGCATCTTCCTTGAGCTTAGGTCACGATCCTTGGGTCCTGAGATCGAGTCCCGCATCTGGCTCCCTGCTCAGCAGGGAACCTGCTCCTCCCTCTGCCTGCCCCTCTCTCTGCTTGTGTGCTCTCTCTCTCTCTCTCTCTCTGACAAATAAGTAAATAAAATCTTAAAAAAAAAAATAAAAAAGAAGAGACAGTTACACTGCTTGTCACAGGGGTGGGTACAGTGGCCTTTGCCCTCAGAATTAGGGCTGGCAGCTTGGGGGGCCTGTGTCAGCAGATTGCTGGGGACCCAGAGGCTTGAATCCCCAGCAGCCTGAGAGCCACACAGGCAGCAGCTAAGGGACATTTGGGCACAGCTAATTTCCTCTGAAATACCTGTTTCTGCTCAGCCTCAGTAGGAGGCTGGAGTGGAAAGGTCTTACACCCTGCCCTTCTCCCTCTGCCGTACTCTGACTTGTTCACTCCTTTTTCCTCCCCCACTTCTTTCTTTCCCCCTTTTCTAAGATTCCCCCCATTAATCTTTTCCCCCATTTCTTTTTTTTAAGATTTTTTTTTAAAAAGTCATCTCTACACCCAGCATGGGGCCCAAACCCACAACCCCAAGATCAAGAGTCGCGTGCTCCACCAACAGAGCCCTCCAGGCACCCCACCCACCCATTTCTTCTTCTGCTTCTTTAAACCCCTTTTTCTTGTCCCTGAAGCATCTGCCCTGTGAGTCCTGAGGGCCTAGTTCAAGATGTCCTAACCACAGCCCTCCAGCTCTGCCTGCCCGCTGGCCTTCTGGGGTTTATTAGAATCAGAGCTGTCCAGGAGGGGGTCATGAGGGAAAAGTAGGGATGAGGACCCATCCCTAAAATCTGATCTTCTGACTCCGCAATTCTAGCCCCCCAGTTCGAAATGAACAGGAACTTAGTGAGGGTAAGTCAGGCACCTGTTCTTGATCACTATAGAGAGGTGAAGAGGGCACCCCCTACCTTTGGAAGAAGAAGGCTGTAAATTGTTCTGAAGCCTCTCGCTTTCGCTCTTTGTTGTGGGTTTGGTTGTGGTTGTTAGTTTGTTCTTGGCGAACTAGATTTTCAGGTCTCGACTCTGAGAGCGGAAACAAGGCCTCCTTCTTACAGGTCCCTGTTTCTGGGAAGCCACGTCCGCTGTAGGCAAATGTTGGTGAGTTTCAAGTCGGCAGGTTTCCTATGTCTGCCGGGTGATTAGACGGTGTTATTGTAACTCAGCACCAAGAGGCTGGACCATGGGCATATTTTTATAACCGAAGGCAAGTGACAGGAGTCACCCTATTCTCAGAATCTCCAGAGTGTCAGGGTAGGGAAGGCAGGCAAGACAGATAAGCCCAGTAGTGGCCCCAGCTGAGAAATGCAAGTGCTCAGCAGTGTCTAGTGGGGGACAGTGGGGGGATTTCTGAGATTAGATGAGATGACAGAGGCACGGCTGCCCAAATAAAACCCTGCATCAGCAGAGCCCTTGACTTTCAAACACTCCCCCGAGTATGCATGGTATGATTATTACAGCGCTTCCATAAGGAGAGTAGGATGCATATAATAGTACTTTATCGAGGACAGAGTACGGTCAGAGAAGTTATACGACTTGCACAGGTCCCAGAGGAAGAAGCAAAGTCAGGATTTTCAGCCAGGTGTGCCCTTTCCAAATTACCGTAATTACTGAAAGTGCTTTCCTGGTAGTTACATGGTAAGACAGGGGCAGAGCAGGGGTCCATGTCTTTTTAGCCCCAGTCCTAAGGTCGTTCGACCATGAAAAGTCCCTCCATAACCCAATCATGTAATCGAATTTCTTTTTCTCTGGCTCTTGGTAAAGACGACTGTAATCAGTGCTGCCTCTGGGCAAATACTAGATAAAATTAAAAAGAGGACAAATGTTATAGACTCCCTCGGTACTTATCCTGTTACTTCTAGTCTTCTCAAACAATAAATACTGTAATTTAACTGCAGGTTATGGAAGCACTGGTCAACTTTCAGCTGTAGTGGTCTTTTGAGCAGAAAGTATTTCTCGTCTTCCAAGTTAGAGCACAAGAAACTAAAAACTGACGGTCTGGGCCAGCACTAGTGTCAGGAGGCAAATTACGTGCATGGATTCACGCTCAACAATTAAGAGACAGTTCAAGTCATTCTAGCAGATTCCCTGTGTGTCCCAGTTACTCCAATGAGTGAACAATCCCCACTACCCCCCAGTGCCTTAGAGCACAGGTCGTCCGGCCAGACTTGTCAGATTTGCCCTCTGGACAAACGCCCCTGGCTCCGAGGTTGTGGAGTGGGAGGGCTGGTCCCCGAATAATTCCCTCATTCCACACTATCTTCTTTGCAAGCAGTGAGCTGTACCGTGTCATCACTTACAAGCTCCGTTCATTCCAGCTGTTGTGAAAAACAAACTTTGATCCCTCTGTCGGAAAATAATTCCCATCTGGGTTCCAAGACTAGTTTTAACATAACCTAGACTCTGTGTCTCCATAAAAAAATAAGAGAGGGGGTTGGGTTGCTGGTCGCCGTGCGAACACACCTAGCTGTGAAGACATATAAAGAAGGAGCCAGAAAAATCCCAGCTGGGTTTTCCACCCTGGTGTGAGGCCCCACAATATTATTCTCGTCCATTTCACTTAGCTTTCTACTGGTAGCAGTCTTAGCATCCTGGCCTTTTCTGAGAGCAGCTGGGAAAACACCAGTCCAGAAAGATTGATCTTTCCTGCAAATTTACATAGCAAAATAGTGACTCCTGGCTTAGGACTCACCATGAAGCTCTATCATCAGCTCTACGTTGGTGTCCTAAAATTTGGACAAAGTTTATACCAAAGGCATCCAAAGGCCAGCCTCCTAAGATTTATATTCTCTCCTTTGAAATCAACATTATGATTTTAGTATATACAGACTTCACTTGCACTGTAAGGAAACAGCCTGATGTTTTCTTGGATTTAGGACCATGTGGAACCACCCTGGGGCAACAAGCCGTTTGCTGGTTGTCTTCGGAAAATGTAGATCAGGAGCCCGTGAGGGGCAGAAGCTTTGCTTTGGTGAAGGTTGGACTCCAGAGTCTAGCTCCAGGCGTGGTACAGAAACCACAGTCAGTAGATGAGAGACCTGTTGATTCCCGGGATGCAGCTGCAGGTTTAATTTGGGGACATGAGAGAGACAAGCGTCAGCTTATCTCTCCCAATTGCTTGTAGTATTGGCGTTCAGGAGCTGGGACTCGGCTCTACTTGCCTTGGAAAGGTCATTTTACCAGCCCTGTTTAAAACAGGCTAGAGCTAGACAGAAATGGGAAATCAGTAGGTGACAACAGGTTCTTAATGCCCTCTGGTGGCTGAGATGATTTCAGATTCCAAAGTCCCCACAGCCGTCCCAAAGCTTTGAATTGAAGCATCCGGGTAGCATGCAGGTTTCATGGACCCATCCCCTCCCCCAGACAAGGGGCTCCATGGCCTCTGGGCCAGAAAGATGCCACCCTGTTCCCAATGTCCTCCAGGGATGCCTCTCATCTCTGTACCGAGAGCAGAAAAATATATCAAGAAGCTAACACTGAAGTTTTTGAAGTGAAATGCCTTTCAGTAAACACACTGTGCTCTCAAGAGCTCCTAGAAGGGAAGACCATTCAAGGAAAATAATAATGTCCAGCCTGGAACATTCAGATTTCCATTTGGGGGTTATTGGGTTAGGTTATCCTTCTGAACATTTAAAAAAAAAAAAAAAAGCCCTTTCAAACCTTACATTGCCCCTATGTCATGATTCCTTTCCCGCTTACAGAAAGACAAACTGAGGATCCAAACCAATGACTAAAAAAAATGGTAACTATCTTCAGAAGCCTACAGAAGGTTTTTAATCTTATTTTCTTTTGTTTTAAAGGTATGGCAAATGGAAAAAGAGCCTGTAAACTGCTGCAGAGATTTCTCAGGTAAATACCACAGGGTCAGGGATTTTTGTGTTTCATCCCACTGTTGACCTTCCAGCTCCTGGAACAGCATCTGACACATGAATACATACTTCGTGAATGAATGAATGAACTAAGCCTAGAGAGAAAGAGGTGCTTTTTAGTGGAAACTGTTGCGTATTAGAGAGGATGTCATCTCCTCCCTTGAATTCTTTTGAGATCATCGGTCTGACCTCCTCTTTTCGTTTTATCCATTCACTTCATAGATAAGGAAAATGAAAGTCAGAGAGGTTAAGCAATTCACCATAGGTCACACAGCAATTTCACAGAAAAGCCTACAGCGAATCCAAACCTTCACTCCTGACACTAAAAGAGCAATGATATTCAATGTTTTGAGCTGTGACTTATAGTGAGCCAGCACACACCCATTTGCGCGCGCGCACACACACACACACACACACACACACCCCACTAGGGTTTCTAGGGTCTATTTCATTTTTTATTAAATACTGATCACGATTCGCCAAATTAATTTCACAACTTAAAGTTTTAAAAACATTCCACAATAGCATCTTGGCTACTGTCCCCTCTGCTCTGTAGAAGGCTGAAGTCCTTCAGAATCTTCTGCCAAGGAAGAGAACTAGAGTGATCAGCTTCTTGGGACTCCTTGGCCCAAAGATGCCCCATTTCGTAATACTCCAGGCGTATCTCCCACTGTCAAGTTTCATTTTGCTTCCAAGAGTGCGGTCCAAGCAACTCTCCTTTCCAACCAGGCTAACCACAACACTGTGCTTCAGAACACAGACCAGGGCCATTGGCAGCAGCCTTGTCCTTGTCCTTGCCTGACTCTCTATCCACAAGTTAGCAAGGATTTCCATCCTTACATAAAGGAGCACGTTCTTATCTCTCACTAACCTCTCTTGGCCTTCCCCCAGCTTGCGGGGAAGGAGGCAGGGGAGGTGGCAGCAGGAAGAGGAGAAGCAGGGAAGTGGGGAGAGTAGGACAAGTAGGTGGGTCTGAGAAGGTCATCAGCTGTGTAAGTGGCTGTGAACAGATGGACTGCTGAATAGACTTTAGGAGGTAGGCAATCTTGCCACCCCCTCACTCACTCACACAGTTGCAAAATACTTTCCTTTCTCCTAACCCCCTTTGATCCTTTTCCACATCATCCCATCACCCCCCACCCCCCGCCCCACCCCTGCATCTCTAAGTGAACACAGTGGGGAGATGGCTTCTCCACAACTTCCCTCCTAACAGACAGTTTGGGACTTTCTCCTCTGACTTCCCATTTTCCTGCTGAGAATCAGCAAGACCTGATTTGGCGGTGGGGGGGGGGGTACGCCTTGCGGCAGCCCAGGCTGAAAACTTCTCTATAGCAACCTGGGCACATTCCCACAACTCCCTGACACCCCGCGGGATCGCCAGGGTTGGCAATTCTCCCCACTCAGAAGCAGTTCTAAATCTGCAGGCTGCCCCCTCCCTTGCCAATGAGCCCCAACCAGGCTGCAGGGCATAGTAGTAAAGGCAAGAAGCCAGGAGGCAGGTCAGACGACGCTTCAAGTGCTTAAAGGCCATTTCGGATAGTCTCAGATACGGCTTTTGAGCCTAGGGTTCCACTTCTACAATCCTGTGCCCGAAAGAGGAAGGTAACAATGCCCTTGGGAAGCAGGAGAGCACTCCCTCACCCTAGCTCTGCCACCCACAGGCTGTGTGATGTTCGGTTAGTTACTTAACCTCTCTGATTCTCAGTTACCTCATTTCAAAAATGAGGCCAGAGATTTAAAATTGGACAAAATTTTGTTTTTTACTTTTTTAAAAAAAATTTTATTTAGAGAGAGTGAGTACAAGTAAGGAGGGGGGAATCCCAGACAGGCTCCAGGCCCAGTGCAGAGCCCAATGTTGGGCTCAAGCTCACCACCCTGAGATCAGGACCTGAGCCAAAATCAGGGGTAGGACAGTTAACTGACTGAGCCACCCAGGTGCACCCTGAACAAAAATTAATTACTCATCCTCAATGGTTCCTTCAACCGTTCAGGAAATTAAATCATTTGTCTTGAAAACTGGCAAATAAAGAAAATAAAGAAAAAGTCCTTTTTCTCCTGTATCAGCTATACCACCAAATAATCAAAGAGTTGCCAAAGGGAAGCGCCTCTTTCGAAAAGTATTCAAAGAAATAAATGAAAGAGCAATGAAGGAATATCACCATTCTGTAACACCCAAGGAACTGACGAATTGAGACTCTGAGCACCAACATATCCCAAGAAGAGAGACAATCCGACAACATGTGCTTCCTGAGGGGAGGACACGACACCACCCACCATCTTGCCAGAGAGATGGATTCAGATCGGTCCTGTTCAGAACAAACTTCTGGGTCCAGCAACCAACCTGCAGGAGCTAAAGAGTTCGTGGACCTGGAGACCTACATTACGAGCATGCAAGCAGCACAATCCAACCCACAAGGAACTACAGGTCACATGTCTTCAGCTCTTTAAAAAATCAAGTTTGAGGAAAAGAAACTGATGAAGGGTGAATATGGAGAAGAACAGAGACTTGTAAGACATGTTGATTTTTAAAAATATTTATTTATTTGACAGACAGAGATCACAAGTAGGCAGAGAGGCAGGCAGAGAGCAGGGGGGGCTGGGGGGGAGAAGCAGGCCCCCTGCCGAGCAGAGAGCCTGACTCGGGGCTCCATCCCAGGACTCTGGGATCATGACCTGAGCCAAAGACAGAGACTTTAACCCACTGAGCCACCCAGGCGCCCCAACATGTTGATTTTTTTAAGCACAAAAGACCACACTAGATGTCGGGAGAGCTGCAGCTAGACGATAAATGACAAGGAGACGAAAGGCAGCACTTACAACATAAACCAGGGGAGTGATTCCTTTGGGGAGGGGAGAGTCTATGAGGGGATCAGGGTACAGAGAGTCTGGAACAACCAGCAGAGTCTCATTGCTTCTTTGTCATTCCCTGTACCTGTAGTTTATTTTATAATAAGTTGTGTTTTTTGGTTTTTGGTTTTTTTTTAGAAGAGAAAAACCGTGTTAAATTCCTTACAGACCTAGAACATTTGGTTCTGGGATTCTAAATCTGGAAAGCTACAGGGATTGTCATGGTGAAGTTGGTTGGTTGATCGTGAGACCACTCTGTGGCCGCAGGGGGGAGGGCAGAAAGTCTAAGACTGTTCTGGCTGCTTGGCCTGGAGTCCTGACTGCCACTTACTAAGACATTGGGAAATTCAGTTAACCTCTCTCATCCCACTGTCCCCATCTACTAAAGCAGAGATCCTAGCTCCTGCCTTGTTCCTGTGATGATTAAGTAAAATAACTCATCAGAGTTCTCAGCGTACTATCTAGCCCACAGTAAGTACTCACCACAAGTTGCTTAATAATAATAATTATTATGTTTTGATATTGATAATTTTATGCTTTTACATTTCATATTTATTGAATTTATTATAATCTGAATAACAACAGTAATGATTATCTATAATTACTATTATTAGGACACACTTAATGGGGACAGAAGTAAACCAGAAGGCAGATGTCTCCTTCAAAAAAGGAACATGAGAACGTGGCCCCTTTGGGACACACGTGACTGGGGTGCTTGTAGAATGCGTAGTTTCAGAAGCCTTCTGACTGGCTCTCCCCTGTGTGTGAGACCTGGTAGACATGTGCCTTCTCCATTGACTCTTCTTCCTCCTCATTAAGCACTAAACCAGATTTATACCTTAAGCTGTTCTCATCAAAGACCATTCTCACCCAGTTAGTCTGGTGCATGTCTTTGGTTCTGGTCTCCAGATGGAGGGAACCTCAGGATGCCACTAACTGTTTCCACTGGTCACTGGAGCCACTCTGTGAGGAAGCCACCAAGATGAGGAAGTGCCCATGAAAAGCAGGAGGGCCCAGTGACTAAGAACATGGACTCTGCACAGGGTTGATGACCAACACCTGCCCTGTGGTGACCACAAGGTTGAGGTTGTGAAAGGACACAAATAGCCTTTGGAAACGGCAAAGGTCCACACCCATGCCAGGAGTCCCTGGGATGTCTCTAGCAAAATGGTCAGATGTTCATTGCTTTTGTTTACTTTAACTTCTTGGGAGGACAGGGGAAGTTGAGGAATCCTGTGACATTTGGGGCCACAGCTTAGTGTCAGTCTTCCTTCAGGTTCTTATTCAAACAGTTTCATCGTATCTATGTGACTTTGGGCTTAACCCAAACTTAACCTCACTGTGCCTTCATTCCTTCATCTACAAAATGATGATAAGAGAATCTACTTCATATGGTTGTCATGGAGATTAAATGACTTAAAAAATACAAATCGTTTTCAACGATGCCTGGCAAGTTGTCCGTTTTAAAAAAAGCTCTGTATTCAGACCTTCTGGGTTCAAACACTAGCTCTTTCCCATTTATTAGTTCAGCTGCCCTAGAGAAGTGTCTTTGCCTCTCAACATCACTGCCTCTTCCTCTATAAAATGGGGATATTAAGAGTACCCTCGTTGGATTGGCAGGGATATGAAACAGGGTATGGCAAGTAAAGATCCTGGCTCAAACAAATATTTAACAAGCACTGGCTATTATTACCATCAAAGCACCAGATAAGGTGTAAAGTTGTGTTTCCTTCCCCTCCAACCAAAGGAGAGGAAAATGCACAGAAAATTCCAGCAGGATACTGGTTAGACATCCTCTGAAGCACAGTCCTTGTCTCCAGGCACTGAGACACTCTGTAGACCATGAAGCAGACCATTTCTGTAGACCCCACCCCTGGGGTCAACACCCCTGGGCAGCTTTCTCCGAACAATCACATCTTGGGGGGCAGCAGAGCAGTGGAGGGTGTGGCATGGCTTTAAGCCACAGGAAATCAAGATGAATAAAACAGGAGGATAAAAAAGGCAAGAACGAAGGAGCAGCAAAGAGGAGAAAAGCTTTCCTTTCCACCATAACTAGGTCTATTCATCAAGCCAGCCTCACTTTTCCAAAGAACGACCAAGCCATTAGAACTGAGAAAGAGCAGCCCACAGCCCACTGCGTAACAAGTATCCAGAGGTTTTGCTTCTGGCTGTCCTTTCTCTCTGACACTTCATTTGATGCTCTCAACATTTCAGCGGGATATGAACATTTTAGATGAGAAGCCCTATTTCACAGAGGGACTTCAGCTCTTGGGCTTACCCAAGGTCATGAGTAACTTGGGTCTGGGTCGACTTGGGTCTCTTCACCAGCCAACCAGGGCTCTTTGGTCGAGCCCACGGCTTCTCACCCTTGGCTACTTATTGGAATCACTCGAGCACACTTAAAAAGCACTAACACCTGGATTCACTCACAGAGACCCTGATTCGTTTGGTTTAAGGTGTAGCGTGGACACTGGGATTTCCAAACAATCTTTAGCTGGCTCTACTCTGCAGCCAAGGTTGAAAATCCCTCCTTGAACATATTTGACTTCTTGAATAATAAGTAAAACACACATTTCACCTAGGCAAAGTCTGATATTTCCCTTGTCCTTCTGAGTAAAGCACATAAATAAGGGAAAGAAAAAGTGTAAAGACCAACCCTCTCCTTGAGAAAACAGTCCAGATGTCATTTGGCTTTTTGCCGGAGCAGGGGGGTTGGGGGGAAATATATCTGAAGAATCCAAAGGGAGAAGGATCCACTGTTTCCTCCATACACTTCCAAAATTTTATTGTTTAATCTTGTTGTGCTTTAGCTGAGAAGGAAAACCACTTTGAATATAAAAATTCTTCTTTAGTATGAAAATCAAGATTATCTTTCCAAAAAGTTTCTTGTCATGAACTTGTTTGATTTCATCAAACTAAAATTTATTAAGGACCTACAATATTCAATGGTTCATGCAACGTTTTTTGAGATTTTGCTAAATAAGTGTCACATAGCCCTATACTCAAGGGATTATAAACTTGTAGAGGGGATAGGAAAGGTACACAAATACCAATAAGAAAAAGTTATGCTAAGTACTTGGAACTACTTTGAACAGTTCTTAGCACACAGAAGGCACTCAATTACACGGGGAAAGAAAAAGACAAGAAGAGAGGTAGGAAGAAAAAAAGGGAAGGATGGAAAAGGTGAACAAGAAAGAACTCTGGGGAAGGGTTTGAGATGAAAGATCCAATGTGCCGGGAGGGGGCTGCAACTGTAGCCTTGAAGAACCACCCGGAAGTGCAAAGGCAGTTCCATTTGGAGGGAATACACAGAGGAAAGTGTGAAATCCTGACTATGTCTGGGAAACATGAAATGGTATCATTGGATGGAGCAGAAGGAATAACAATGTTGATAATAAAAGAGAAATGAGGGGCGCCTGGGTGGCTCAGTGAGTTAAAGCTTCTGCCTTCGGCTCAGGTCATGATCCCAGGGTCCTGGGATCGAGCCCCACATCGGGCTCTCTGCTCGGCAGGAAGCCTGCTTCCTCCTCTCTCTCTCTGCCTGCCTCTCTGCCTACTTGTGATCTCTGTCTGTCAAATAAATAAATAAAATCTTAAAAAAAAATAAAAGAGAAATGATAAAAGAGAATGTTGTTGCCAGTATAAGAAAAGGGACAGGATAATATCTTAATTCTTAATTGGTAGCACTTGGATGACCATAATTTCGGTTTTTCTCATGACAGTATTAATTTACATCTTTGGTTCATGCATAATTGCTAAGAACACACTTTTTCACTCTCAAAGGTGCTACAGTTTGGATAATAAAGTATATGATAATCTTAGTAGCAAGAAACCTTTAAACTCTTCTTAAAAATCAGAGGAGGGGGAAATAAAACAAGGATGACATTACCAGAGTTGCCTTTTACACCAAGACTCATCAGGCAGTTCTATGGGACCTGCCCCCATAGGGAAAGAAATCAGAGATGGGAAGATCTACTCTGGGCAAAAGTGAAAAAGAGCCAACATTGAGGTGCTAATCAGATGTGGTAGGCAGCCTGTGAGCCAAGCCCATGTTCCCCATCCTGTGGTATTGAACTCCGTGTTGTGGTCCCCTTCCACACTGAAGAGGGTGACCCATGCGCACTCAGTAAGATATTACAGAAAAGGCAGGGTGTGACTTCTGAGGTCAGCTCATAAAAGATGCTGTGGCTTCCTCTTTCCTCTTTTTTTGGATCACTTGGTCTGGGAGAAGCCAGCTTATGTGTTTTAAGGACCTTCAAACAGCCTCAAGGAAAGATGGATGTAGTAAGGAACTGAGACCTATCACCTCCAACACAAATATGCCAGCCCTGGGAGTGCGCCATCTTGGAACTGAGTCCTCCAGTCCCAGTCAACGTTTTAGACATTTTAGATGTCGGCAGCCCCAGGTGCCATCTGACCACAATCTCATGAGAGATCCTAAGCCAGAGCTATCCACAAAGCTTTTTGTGAATCCATGACTCACAGACACTGTGGGAGATAAAAATGTTTATTATTGTTTTTAACTGCTAGGTTTTGGGTAATTTTTTACACAGCAACAAATAGTAGGCCATAGAAATAAAAAGGGAAAGATAAAAATGAATTGCGTATGGAAATCAGAGTCACTGGCATGTGGGTCCTCCTCGCAGTTCCTCCCCTAATTAACTGTGTAATATTGGTGAAGTTACTTAATCTAGGAGTCTTGGTTTCCTCAACTGCAAAATACACAGATCTGGCTAATGATCTTCGATGTCCCTTGTAGCACCTGAATTAAATGATTCCATTTTCTAAAAGCACACTTATTAGTCTTAAAGCAGGGTTTAGAAGGTATCACATTATCTGGTGGGCTCTCCGCATTTCTGGCCTCATCCTGTTCAGTGATCTTATCAATGACTGATTTGAAGATACAAAAAGCATTCTTGTCAAAACTGAAGAGGATGTAGAACTTATAGGGAAAGCAATCACAGTGGCTCAAGCAAAATGCTTGAAAATCTGGAAATTCTGGAACAATGAGCCAAGTGTAACAGGACAAAATATAATAGACTCAGAGCCTGTGAAGGTCTAAAAATTTATCTTTAGGAGCATAAGCATGTATGGTAGAATTTTCACGATTGTTCAGTAATGGGAAATGGTTGCCAAGGAATAAATTCTGCCTTTCTTAAACTGGATTCATGGGGTGCCTGGGTGGCTCAGTGGGTTGAGGTCTCCGCCTTCGGCTCAGGTCATGATCCCAGGGTCCTGGGATTGAGCCCCAGCATCAGGCTCTCTGCTCAGCAGGGCGCCTGCTTCCTCTCTCTTTTGCTCTCTGCCTGCCTCTCTGCCTACTTGTGATCTCTGTCTGTCAAATAAACAAATAAAATCTTTAAAAACAAAACAAAACTGGATTCATGAATTCAGTCAGCGACCAGCCAGGCACTGTGCTAGAACTGTGCTAAGCGTTAGAGTCAAAGCAATGACCAAGATACAGACCAAGGAGGCGCCTGGGTGGCCCAGTGGGTTAAGCTTCTGCCTGCAGCTCAGGTCATGATCTCAGGGTCCTGGGATCGAGCCCTGCATTGGGCTCTCTGCTCAGCAGGGAGCCTGCTTCCTCCTCTCTCTCTGCCTGCCTTTCTGGCTACTTGTGATCTCTCTGTCAAATAAATAAATAAAATATTAAAAAAAAAAAAAAGATTCAGACTGAGGCTAGCTACATTCCTAAAATTATAGAACCCAGAACTAAAGGAGAGAGAATCCCATTTGCATCCTTGCTCGGTCAGATCATCTATGGCTACTGCACACAATTCCACTGACCCATAGACAAACCAGAGTGAGGTCTGAGATGACTTAGCAGAATAGATATGGATCTCAAAGTAATCTGAATTAACTAAACTTTATTAAGTGGCTGCTCTGTGTCCTGACTGCAGACAGTATGTCCAGAGAGAAGAAAAGATGCCTTAGGATAGGATCTTGCTGAATACCAATACCTAAAGGACAGACAGACGAAGATCCACAAAGAGGCAGAGTAGGGATTGCAAGAGAAGCAGGAGAAAAATCTGGAAGCTGAAACAAAAAAGCATTTCAAAGATCTGGTGCTTGCCTCCTCTCCTCCCAATCTCCTCTTTCAACCTTTTAATTTGCTCCCTCTGACCCAAAAACATAGGTTTTCGGGTTGTTCTTCAGACCCCACTTGTTCCTAACTTTGGGTCATTCGTGTTTGTGTTTGCACTGGTTGTTGGGCTCTTCCCCGAGGTCCAAGAACAACCCAGTCCCTCCCTTCCTTCAGATCTCACCTCAGACACCATCTCCCCAGAGTACTTCTCGGACCACCCTAGCTAAAATAACCCTGTGCCTTCCCCTGATCCATTTCTCTTCTCAGCCTTTATCACTCACCCCCTGACATGTTATATTGTCACCTGCTCCTTTAATGATTATCTCCTCCTCCCCCAACTCACTGGCCCCATACACACTCACTGACTTCACCTGCCTTTGGTGAATCCACGCCCCACAGTAGAGTGAACTGCAGGTGCTTTGTAAATATCTGAGAAAAGCATTAATTAAATACAATCAAGATGCCAAGGAGGACTTCAGTAATCTTCACACAGCAATTCCAGTGAGGAAGCAGAGAGATGCAGAAAGAACAACAGACTAAACCAGGTCTGAGAAAACCGGAGGGATGAGATCCGAAACGCCGATGGTGGGATTGGCCTTGAACAAGAGACAGGAACCTGAAGAGGGGAAAGGGGGAGGAGGAGTGAGAAGTAGTGCTATCGGTGAGCTCCCAGCTAGGAGGTTAAGAAGTTGAAGGATTTCTCATCTAATGACTTCTGTGTTATTTTTAAGCAGGGCTAAGGATTCATCCGCTGAAATGAGGTAGGGAAAGTGGGAGCACTATGGATTTCAGAAAAATAGAGTAAAAGGGATTGGAAATAACCGCTGGGAGAAAAGCCAGGTTGCAGGGTGAGAGCTAGGGTACTGGGAGCAAAGTGGCTGGAGTAGAGGCTCTTAGAATGAAGGGGGATAGAGAAGAAAGCCAAGAGGGAGCTTCTGGATGGGGTCACAGTGGGCAGTCACGAGACTGGCCTACAGGGAGTCTAAGAACTACGGCACGCCGCCTTGCCACCAACAACCAGCTAGAGGGACGGGGAACCCTATCCTACACAAGAAATGGGTCATGGAGGTCAGGGAGAGAAAAAAGTGTCCGTCTTCAAAAAATCACCATAGAAGAACTGTATTGGACATGTATTCTGGATTAGACTAAAGCCAATAGACAGAAATTATGAACGCCTTAACCCCCCTCCAAAATGCTAAGACTCACAGCAGTCATAAAAAGATAAAAATTGTCTTTAGGAAAGAGATTACCCATCTCTCGCTCTCTCTCTCTTTTTTTTTAAGAGTTTGTTTATTTGACAGAGAGAGACACAGCAAGAGAGGGAGCACAAGCAGGGGGAGTGGAAGAGGGAGAAGCAGGCCTCCTGCTGAACAGGGAGCCCGATGCGGGGCTGGATCCCGGGACCCTGGGATCAGGACCTGAGCCAAAGGCAGACGCATAACGCCTGAGCCACCCAGGCGGCCTGAGATTACCCATTTCTAACAGTGTTGGAGGACAGACCAGGATATTACAGGGATGGGAGGATCCAAGGAGAGCAGGTGGTGCCTCCAGGAGGCTGGGCACTCCTCGGCATCCCAGTACTGCCCCGGAGACAGGTGGGAGGTGAGGAAGGGGCCGAACAGATGGAGCCCGGGAGCTCTTTCCACCTCATCCAGAGCAAATCCGCATTTATTTGTATGGGATTGGACTTCTGCTTAACATTTTGTTTACAGTGTTTCTGCATAAAGAAATAAATATTAAAAACCATTAGACTAGGTGGTTCTTAAGGTTCCTTCCAAGCTGGAGGGCTTATTTTTTTTAATGAGTTGATTTGAACACAGCTATTTTTATTTTACTTACTTATTTATTCATTTATTTATTTTAGAGAGGGAGAAAGTGAGAGGTGGGGGGTGGGGGGAAGATGAAGGAGAGGGAAAGAATCCTAAGCAGGCTTCATCCCATGACCCCGAGATCATGACCTGAGCCAAAATCAAGAGTCAGACACTTAACTGACTGAGCTACCCAGGCACCCTAAAAGTAGCTATTCTTTTTTTTTTTTTTAAGAGTTTATTTATTTATTTGACAGACAGAGATCACAGGTAGGCAGAGAGGCAGGCAGAGAGAGAGGAGGAAGCAGGCTCCCTGCTGAGCAGAGAGCCTGATGCGGGACTCGATCCCAGGACCCTGAGATCATGACCTGAGCCGAAGGCAGAGGCTTTAACCCTCTGAGCCACTCAGGTGCCCCTAAAAATAGCTATTCTTAAAATAAACTTTTAAAGATAGTACACAGAGTTCTTATAAGCATTATACATACATATATACATATCTATATACACACCATATATATTCATATACTTATACCCACTTTCCCCTATTAACCTTGTACATCTATAGGGTATATCTGTCATAATTATTGAACCAAGATTAATACCTTTTGATTAACTAAAATCCATCTTTCATTTAAGTTTCCTTAATTTTTATCTAATAGCCTTTTCCTATTACAGGACAAGCTACCATTTTACATTTATTCATTATATCTCCCTAGGTTCTTAGATGCTCCGTCACTGATAGTTTCTTAGACACTGCTTATTTTTGATGACCTTGACAGTAAGAGTCTTGGTCAGGTATCTTATAGAATTTCTCTCAACTGGGATCTTTTTCTGAGATTTTTCTCATGATTAGACTGGTTGTTATGGGTTTGAAGGAGGAAGACCACAGAGGAAGTACCATTCTCAACACATCCTAGCAAGAATACATACCACCAGCAGGACTTATCACTGTTGATGCTAACCCTGATCACTGGCCAATGTAGTTGTTGTCAGATCTCTCCATTGTAAAGTTTCCACTTTTCCCCTTTCCATACTAACTATAGACTTTGTTTTTCTTCCCTGTATAGTTTCTATTTCTGGGGCTGATATTTCAAAGAAAAAAGGTTACACGCTGCCAACCTGACTGAACTAATGGGGCCCAAATAGCTGGTCAAACATATTTCTGGGTGTGAGGCTGCTTCTGGAAGGAGTCAGTATTGCAATCAGTAGACCAAGTTAAAATCACCCTCTCTGATGTGGGTGGGCACGTTCCAACCCACTGATGGCCTGAAGAGAACAAAAAGGCATACACAATAAGGGGGAATTCACTCTCCACCTGAACTGAAGCATCCACCTTCAACTGCCCTTGGACATTGGCATACCTGGTTCTCAGGCCTTTGAACTTGGACTGAGACTTATGCCACTGGCCCCCTGGTTCTGATGCCTTCAGACTAGGACTGAATTACACCAAAGGCTTTCCTGGTTCTCCAGCTTGTAGATGGCAGAACTAGCTGCAGACCAAGCCTGAGTCTTTTCTTCCTCTGTCAAATCAGTATAGGGAACTGGGCAAAGTTATAGATGCAGGCTAGGAGAAAAAAGACAGCAACAGGGACCACAGGCATTCGGGTCACTTCTTCATGCAACTTGCTTGTGTCTTAGGGCCTCTTGGGCCCGATCCCAGATATACCACTACTTCCATTTGATGATGAATGCTGCTGGCACATCCAACTTTAAGGCTTGGTGGTTCAGATAACACCCAGTCCGTACTGGGCAGCTCAGACCTTACAGAACCTTGGTGGCCCATGGTTAAGTGTTTAGTTTTACGAAGGTCCAGCAGCAGGTCAAGGGCTGTTCTCAAAAGGAGGGCAGTTATCTGTAGAGGATGGCTGGACCTTGCTCTGAAGTTCTAGGAAGGCTGTGCTCCACTTGACCTGTACATGCCTGCCGGAGGATCCAGACATTGTCCCCATCTGCCACTGCCACCTTGTGTACGGCTGGATGTGCTGATAGGACGACCGTGGGGCAGAGAAGTTGGCCCAGAAGCCTGGAACTGCTGCAGAGCCGTTCTTTTGTTCGGCCCCAGTTAAAACTAGCAGCTTTTCAGGTCACTCGGTAAATGGGCCAAAGTAGCACAGCCAAATGAGGGATATCTACAAAATCCAAAGAAGCCCATGAGACATGTGCCTCTTTCTTGTAGCAGGAGCCTGATGCAAACAACCCACCCTTTGCCTTCAAAGAGAGGTCTCGACATGCGCTGTCCTGGTAATAATTTGTCTTAATTCATTTAGACCGCTCTAACCAAACTACCATATGCTGGGAAGCTTATAAACAACAGAAATTTATTTCTCATAATTCTGGAGGCTAGGAAGTCCAAGATGAAGGCACCTGTAGATTCAGTGTCTAGGGAGGGCCCACTTGCTGGTTCGCAGATTGCTGGCTCTCTTCTCCCTGTGTCCTCCTGTGCTGGAAAGAGTAAGGGAGCTCTCTAGGGCTCTTTTAATCCCATTCACAAAGGCTTTGCTTTCATGATCCATCTTCCTCCGTAAGATCCCACCTCTATTACCCCGGAGATTCGGTTTCAACTTCTGAGTTTGGGGAGGACACCAATAGTCTACGGCACCAGGTCACACAGGGTACGCGGGGAGCAGGAGCAAGCTGATCCTTGTTTATAACCACACTGGGGCCAGAGCACCAAAACTCTGAGGCTTCTGGGGATGCCAGGGTCTAAATCCAAGAAGTCCAGGAATCTGTTACCTCCCTTGTTTTGTGGAACTGGGAGTGGAAATCAGAAAGTGGACTGGGTGGTGTATCCTTTGAGAAGACTTCAAAACCTGTCACCTTGACACAAGAGCCCCCGCTTCCAAGATTCTTTCATTGTTACTCAGAGAATGCTAATTCAGTGACTTTGGGGAGTTCTTGCTCCTCCTTTCCTTCTAAATGCAGTCTGTCTGTGATGACAAACAGTAGGCCTCACGTATATGTGTGTAGGCCTGTGTGTCAGAAAACACGCTGCCTGTCTGGAATGTGTGACAATCCACTGTGAGCCATGACTCCACAAGAAGACTGTGCCAAATTAGTCCTTTTCTGAAAAATCTTCCTGGGGATACTTTACATCCAGAACCATTACTCATAAAACCAGATGATGCTTCTTAAAATGCCAGCACCTTGGAACTCAACAGCTTTGCATACCCCAACTAGGGTGGTCTGTAATTCTCGGGATGCTCAGAGACTATCTCTGGCCACTGCAAACTTTATTACTCCACTTGCTCCCCAAAAGGAACCCAAACACTAAACACCCCTACCAAAAGACCCTTCGACCGTTCAACCAATAGTTACAATTTTAGTCCAAGAGGAACTCAGCAGTGCGTGGTGCACTCATTCAATGTACGCACAGGAGACCAGGCAGTCTTTCCTATTTCCCCCACACAAACTCAAGACAGGCTGATGTGATCACCCTCTTGCTGAGCCAAGGGGCTCAGATCTGCTGATTATCAGCCAACGAAAGGTTTTGTCTAATGAACAGGCTCTGGCAAGCTGCTCCTATCTCCCAACCACTGAGGCCAGCAGAAACTGGGCAGCTTTCTATTTCCTGAAACAGAAGTACATTGTGAGTCACATTAAAAGTAAAATCCTAAGAATCTGGAGTTGGAAGAAATGGAGTGTCTGAAAACGCAAAGAGCGGGATTTCCTTTGGGATACGAGGCCCCTTGATTCCAACCGGGGATCTCCTATATAGAGTGCTGGAAGTCATCCCTACAAACGAGTCAGAAAAATCTTTGGAAATAATGGAGAAACTGTGACAGAAGAAAGGCAGATAAGGAAGGAAAAATATGTATATTAAACTTAATTTCATCCTTATAACAACCTTACGAAGTTGGTATTAGGATCTCACGCAACAGATGGGAAAACTTAGATATAGAGGGGTTTAATAACTTGCTTAAGGTCAACAACTAGGTCAAAAACTAGAATTCCAACCCAGATCTGTCAAATTTCAAAGCCTATATAGTTTTCTGATATTCCAGGATATCTCTGACAGAATCAGATAAAGACACTGAGATTATGTGTTCCCAGACCCACTCTGGCCACTCTACAAAGCATAATGGTGAAGACCAGGAAGAAACAAAAAAAGGCAGATGCTGAAGAAGTATACTATAATTGCACAGGCACATACACGTACAATGATATAGCCAAGGACCTATGATCTCGACCATCCAATGAGACTCATCCCACAACCCCAACCAAGTAAGGGGTTTTTTTTGGCCAAGGATGTACTTAAATTCAACTGTGCAAGGCTTAAAATTAAGTTTGACTCTATGAGGATGAAGATGGCAAGGCCCTTGCCATCCAGAAGCTTGCAATCTAAGGAGTGAAAGAGAGGTATTAACGACCAAGCGACCACACTAGCAGGCAGAATGGGAGTAGAGCAGGATACCTGATTCACCCAGGCTTGGGAGGCTGCAGAGGGCCTCCATGTAGAAAGATCTGGGTCCTGAAGCATAAAATTTTCCTTGGGCAGTGGAGGAAGGAAGGCTACTCCAGGAGGAAGGAACAGAAGAACAAAGGCATGAAGGGAGGAGTGGGAGCCAAGAAGAGGGTAAAGAAGCCGGAAACCATGATGAAGAATTTAAAATGCATTGGGTAGGCAACAGAAAACCAAGAAAGGTGTGAGGTTGAGTGGCCCAGGTGAAGAACAAGAGGGATCAGTGAGGAGGAGGCAAACACAGTGATCAAGATAAAGGAAATGAGA
This sequence comes from Mustela nivalis, assembly GCF_964662115.1. Lineage (NCBI taxonomy): Eukaryota > Metazoa > Chordata > Mammalia > Carnivora > Mustelidae > Mustela > Mustela nivalis. The sequence continues at coordinate 26,133,481 of NC_139028.1, read as the reverse complement.
GCTTGAGCTGCAGCAGCGACTGAGTGAGAATCATTGCAGAATGAAACTGTCAAAATTTGGTCACCAACATGAACAGACATTTCTGCAAAGAAGACATCCAGATGGCCAACAGACACATGAAAAAGTGCTCCACATCACTCGGCCTCAGGAAAATACAAATCAAAACCACAGTGAGATACCAACTCACACCAGTCAGAATGGCTAAAATTAACAAGTCAGGAAAGGACAGATGCTGGCGAGGATGCGGAGAAAGGGGAACCCTCCTACACTGTTGGTGGGAATGCAAGCTGGTGCAGCCACCCTGGAAAAGAGCATGGAGTTTCTTCAAAAAGTTGAAAATAGAGCTACCCTACGACCCAGCAATTGCCCTACTGGGTATTTACCCTAAAGATACAAATGGAATGATCTGAAGGGGCACGTGCACTCAAATGTTTATAGCAGCAATGTCCATGATAGCCAAACTATGGAAAGAACCCAGATACCCATCAACAGATGGATAAAAAAAATGCGGTATACACACACACACACACACACAGATGAACACACAGATGAATGGATAAAAAAAATGTGGTGTACACACACACACACACACACACACACAATGGAATACTATATAGCCATCAAAAGAAATGAAATCTTGCCATTTGCAATGACGTGGATGGAACTAGATGGTATTATGCTTATCGAAATTAGTCAATTGGAGAAAGACAACTATCATATGATCTCCCTGATATGAGGAAGTGGAGATGCAATGTGGGGGACTTGGGGGGGTAGAAAAGATGAAATGAAACAAGATGGGATCGGGAGGGAGACAAACCATAAGAGACTCTTAATCTCACAAAACAAACTGAGGGTTGCTGGGAGGGGGAGGGGCGGTAGGGAGAGCGTGGTTGGGCTATGGACATTGGGGAGGGTATGTGCTATGGTGAGTGCTGTGAAGTGTGTAAACTTGGCGATTCACAGACTTTTACCCCTGGGGCTAATAATACCTTATATGTTAATTTAAAAAATTGGGGGGTTCCTGGGTGGTTCAGTGGGTTAAAGCCTCTGCCTTCAGCTCAGGTCATGATCTCAGGGTCCTGGGATTGAGTCCCGCATTGAGCTCTCTGCTCCGCGGAAAGCCTGCTTCCTCCTCTCTCTCTGCCTGCCTCTCTGCCTACTTGTGATCTCTGTCTGTTAAATAAATAAATAAAATCTTTAAAAATAAATAAATAAAAACTAAAAAAAATTGGTCACTGAATGGATGGGGAGAAGGAAAGGTAAAGTAAAGGTAAAGATGAAGCTAACTCAGGTTTCTTTTCCGGATGACTGGAACAGAGAGATAATATAAACTGAGCTAAAAGTCACAGCAAATTAAGAAGCTTTTGGAGAATGAAGAAAGAAGATAATCATTTCAGGTCGAACTGAATCTGAGGTGCCATTAAGTCAACCACTGGAAACATGAGCCAATAAAGCGGTCTGCAAATTTATGACCCGGAGCAGCATGTTTTTATAAATAAAGTTTTATTGGGACAGAGCTACATCTGTAAGTTTATTGTCTATGGCTGCATTTGCTCTGGAATGGCAGAGTCCAGTCCTTGTAATGAGACCACATAGGCTGAAAGCCTAGAATAGTTACTATCGAGTTCTTTTTTATTTTTTAATGTTTTTACTATCAAGCTCTTAAAAAAAAAAATTTGCTGGCCTTTGATCTACAGTCTGAAAACAGTAGTCAGAAATGTTTATCTGGTGAAAAGACAGTTGAGAAGAAGGCTAAAAAATTAACACTGGGGGAATATTATAATCTATTCTGCATTCAACTAGTATTTGTTCACCACTCACGCTACATCAAGCACCGGAACACCAGGTTCTTTGGTGGGAATAACACAGCAAATAAGAGAAACAAGTTCCCCACCCTCCTGAACTTCACAAGAGAAGCAACAGGAGGAAACAGTCAGATAACAACCAATTACCAGCAATATCTGTATTTTGAGAGTGAGAAAGCAAGGAGAAGTGAAGGCAGGGGGAAATCCAGGCAGGAATACTGAGCTAGGCCAACAGAAAACCAAGAAAGAGCACCCTAGCCCAGAAACCAAAGGTGAAGTACAGGAAACCAGGGCGGAAACCGAGACAGACACAACTGGGAATGTTAAACGCCATGAAGTAGGGTAAGCTGTAGAAAGAAGCTGCTGGCATTTGGGAGTCAGAGATTTTGGAGATAATTTTTGGCACAATGGTGAAAAATAAACTAGTTTGCAGGAGTTCAGAAATCAAGGGGCAGTGAACAACTTGGGGAAATGACTGTACACTGATTTTTTATAGAAAATCAGAACAATAGGAGAACAACAGCCAAGATGGGGCAGATCAGAGAGATATTAAGGTTGAGAAAGAGATTTCTTTTTTAACATCAGGAAGATGTAAGTATCCTCATAAGGAGGAAAGAACTACTAGTGAGCAAGAGATGGAAAATTTAGGAGAGAGGAAGTAATTCATTATCCAGAGGTAGAGAGAGGATTTATTCGGTACTGAGCAGGAGCCAACTCTCTACTGGGAGATACAGGATTTCTATAGACAGATAGAGACAAGGAATCTTTCATTTCTCATATCAGCCATGAACATTTAATACAACCTACTTTCTAGAACTTGGGAGTTTACTAACTTGTCCAAGTCCCACAATTGATAAGTAGCAGGGCTGGGAGTTCAAACTAATATTATTTAGTTCCAGAGCCCATGTACTTTCCACTTAATCAAGACATCACAACTTGGAAAGTTCCCCCTTGCTGAAGAGGGGAAAAAAAAAAAAAAAGAATGTTGGGAAAAAAAAAAAAGAGAGATGGTGAAGTAAAAAGCATTGTTAAGGACAAATCCAGGTGAGCCTGAGCTAATCCCTGAGCACTCTGAGAAAACAATCTTACCTTACCTGCAGTTACAAACTCAACTGTGGCCACGTGCTGGGTATTTTCCATTTGCCCACCACATCTGCTCTCCATTCCCTCGATCTTGCTTATAAGGCTGACCCTCATGAGCAATGTAACTGGCTCATTTGCCCTCTGGCCTCTGGCTGGGTCCTGCTGAAAGAGGCCATGGTTGGAGATGGGAGGGCAAACGGAGAATGGGGACACAGATTGATGGCAGGGGGTCTCTGGAACTAAATAATCAGTCTACGACGTAGACTGATTACACCCTTGCACCAAAGGCCACAGCTCCAGTCAGGCAGCACTTTCCTACAACTGTTGCCAACATGTTTTCTGGTTTCCCCTAGCTCACCCACACCGCCATTAAACTCCCTCCTGCTACTCTGTCTGAGTGCGCCATCTGTGCCCTGCCCAAGCCCCAACAGGCTACATGGTCCCATATGTTCCGGGATTGTTTTTCACAATACATTAACATAGTCATTCCCACATGCATGCATTTCCCCACAAAATTAAACAGCACATTCACTTATGTACTTCAACCAACTGCAAGGTCTTTAGAATGAAAAAAATCGAGGCATTTTTCACGACATGAGAGAGTTCTAAGCTGAACCTTGAAGCTCAGTATCAATTTAATCCTCAAACCCAAAATAACTTAAGAATCAATGATGCTTAATCATGAACCTCAATATTCTCGACTCTTCTAAAAATGCCCTAATGAAACAAATCCTGGATTTGACTGTCCCAGGTTCAGAAGCGGAGAGAAACGCACTGCAACTGAAGCTACTATTCAGTTCAAGTTCAAAGCTCTTTCCAGTTCTGGTCTTGGAAGAGAAGATAAGCCAAGCTTTCTCTTCTGATTCACACTCTGTGATAAAAACTTAATTTAAAATATTAATTGGCTTTTCTAAAAGGTGGTGAAAAAAATGCATGCCCTCAGAATTGCGGCTTCCCTGTCTTCTCATTCGTTCACCTTAGTCTTTCATCAGTATCATTCACTTACTCTGGGAAGGTGAAACCTCCTAAGTTTTTATGTTACTAATGTAGCTTCTTCCTCGGGCTCTGAGCTAGCATTGCTAGGCGTTGGTCAGACTCCTCTGCCCTGGGGACGACGGCACCCTCTGCATCATGGGTAAGCAGAGCAGGGAGTGCGGAGTCCTGACACTAGTAGTCCACATACTGGAAATTGCCCACCCACGCTTAAGACCCCAAGCCTGTCACCACCTCATTCTTTCTTTCTACCTGGGCTCCTGTTCACTTAGTTTGTAAGATAATGGGTTGAAAATAGAGCAATAGTTTGCAATTTTTTTCAGCTACGGGGTTTGCATTAAAGAAACAGTGTAGTCCCGAGAGTTGGTGGCTATGTTTATATAAATCCAGTCCCCAGGGAGTGTTCAGCGTACACATGGCTTCTTGGAGGCTTTGCAGTAACTCCATAGCCCCCTGGGAACATTTACTACATGTTTAAGACACATTAACCAAGTGTTAGCCCCTCGGGACTCCGATATCCCCTTGAATTCCAGGATGTTGGTTGTCGTGCAAATGCGGAAGACCTCACATTCATATATAAGACCCGGCAGGTGAGAATCTCAACATCTTTCCACCCTGGAGTTGGCCCAGACCTGAACTCTCAGAGTTATAAATACTTATCTAGAACCAAGACCTAATCCACTCAAGAATCAGGGGTCAAGTTTTCCCACTTCGGACCTCAGATCTAACCAAAGCTCAGATTTGAATCCCAAGACAGAGATTCTAGAGGGGAGCCCTAAAGAGGCTCTGTAGGCAAGGTTTACCTGGTATCAAAGAAGAAGTCCCATCACAGGTCACAGTTCACACATCCACCCCCGGATTTGCCCTAGATCTCTGGCAGGTCAGCAGATACTAAGAACTACTTAAATAGCTCTCACTTAATATATCTCACGTTAAAAAAAATCCCTATTTTATGGGACTAGATTTTTTTTGGCGGGGGTGGGGGGTGGGGACTAGATTCTTAATCACAGTTCAAGGTATGGTCCATCCCGGTGTCCAAAAGCCTGAATTCTTCTTTGGGATTTCCAGAATAGCTTTGTCGACCAAAAGGAAAGACACGTAGGTCAGTTAGCTTAAGTGTTAAACACAGTGCCATCCAGAGGCACAGGGATGGCTGCGATCCCCTCCAGAAGCCCTTCCATCTCTGTCCAATACCACGAGCAGGAGGGTGGTGATCTGGAACCCTACTCTCCTAGCCAGGACTTGCCTCAAGACACACGCGAAACACACCAGACTCAAGTTTTCTCTGAAGCTGCCAGACAGCCACCCAGCAGCACCCTCCCCCCCACCCTGAACTGTAATTCTCAGGGCCACTGTCACCACCATCTGTTCAGTCCTAAGACACAGACTCTGGGGCTCCTAAAGCATCTTACGAAAACAGATCCAACAGTTGTCCAGGGAAGGGCTGGGGAGGGAGTGGGGAGAGACAGACACTCCCAGAGACCCACAGAAATGAGCAAAGCTTGATCATCTCACCCCTGTTCAAAAGTCCCCTACCTTTGGCCAGGAGTTTCCATGGAAACCTCATAAGTTCTATCTATAGGAAGAGAAAAAAATTAAAAAGAAGCATCCTGAGGTATGTATGAATTAGCTCCAAGGAAGGCAGGAAGAGGAGGAGGGAGTAGGGGGGCTCATGTGGGAAGAAACAGAGCCGATCATTACTCTGATACATAGAAAAGGCTTGTTGAAAACCCAGCTGCCTTCAGCCACAGAATCAGGACAGAGGTGGGGTGGACCGGCAGGTTTGAGGTATGAGGGGCTCTGAGGTGGTCATGCATTAGCACATGGAAGTGACTATAAGGGAAAGGGGGGACCTCAAGTCAACTCATGAAAGGATTTCAGGCGAAAGATTCTTCCACCTCGGGCTACCTGCAAAGAGTCAGTCAGCCTGTCACTCATACTGCTATGTCTGAGCCCCTCAAAAATCAAGTCTTCAGATAATAATAAAGTCTCTAGAGAGATTTAGTACATCCTTGTCTTATAAAGCTGCACTGCTTTGGGTCCCCTGTAAGGAAAGGCTCTGTTAAACTCTTTTTCTCCTAATCTTGATTTCAAGACGAAGTTTGAGTCAGGAGGGAGTTTCTGAGTCTTAAATGTCATGCAATTTGCTTTTTAAAAATAGACCAAGAGGATCAAAGAACTAAATGTAGGAGCTAAAGCTATAAAACACAGACATAAATCTCTGTGTCCTTGGATTAAACAATGGCTTCTTAGACATGAAACCAAAAGCACAAGCGATAAAAGACAAATAAATTGGACATCATCAAAATTAAAGACTTCTGTGCTTTAAAAGACAACCCAGAGAACCGGAGGAAATTTTTGCAAATTGTATGTCTGGTAAGGAACTTATATTTAGAATATATAAAGAGCTTCTACGACCCAATAATGTAGATGCCGCTTTTAGGCAACAGACTAGGGCAATGGAAACTTGATCATGGCAATAGGGCGCAGGGTTACTGTGACCGCTGCCTGAATACAAAGAGGCCAAGTAAGCAGTCCACCTCTAAATATCGGCAGGCTCTCACTACCCAATGTGCTACTTACAATCAGGCACAGCTGCCAAAAAATCCCAAAAAACAGAAAACAAAAAAGTAAAAGAAAGGGAAATTCCCTCTATTCCCATACCTCCTTACCTTCCCCTTTAAATATGGCTCCACCCTTGCTCATCGAGGACAATCTCTGCTCTGCCATCCTGCCCGCTGCTCCCTTGTGCTGTACTCAACAAACTTCTATCTCCTTTGTTCTGCTTCAGGCAAATCCTTTCAATGCCCAAGTCGGAGTTTCTACTCAACAGGGACACCCCACACTTGGCCACATTTGGTGATCCCCATCTGATGGGGGGAGACACCACAAATAATAACAAGACAAAAGAAATGGGAGATGGATCTGAATAGACATTTCTCCAAAAACGACAAACAAGTGGACAGAAAGTACATTAAAAATTAACATCATTACCAATCAGAGAAATATAAGTCAACACACAATAAGATACCACTTCACACCCAGGACAACGTAAGAGTGAAAAATGATGATAGGAAGTATCAGTAAGGGTGTGGAGGAACTGGAACGCTTCTACAGTGTCGGTGGGAATACAGAAAGGCATAGTCACCTTGGAGAAGTGTCTAGCATTTCCTCCAGAGCTTGTATAAAGTACCCATAGGATCGAGCAATTCTACTCCCAGGGATATACCCACAAGAAATGAAAACATGCATCCACACAGACACTTGCCCTCAGAGCCACACTACTCACGATGGCCAAAAAGTAGGAACAACCCAAATGTTCATCAACTAATGATGACACAAATGAAATGTGGCATAAGCACACAATGGAAGACCATCCAGCCATAAAAAGGAATGAAGTACAGACATGCTACAGCATGTGCAAACCTTGAAAACACTGTGAAAAATGAAAGAAAGAAGCTAGTCACAAAAGGAAACATATCGTGTGATTCCACCGATAAGAAAAGTCCAGGATAAGCATATCCATAGAGAAGGAAAGAAAATTAGTGGTTGTGTAGGGCTGGGAAGATTGGCGGGAATTAGGAAATGACTGTTAATGGGTACAGGGCTTCTTTTTTTTTAAGATTTTACTTATTTATTTGACAGAAAAAGATCACAAGTAGGCAGAGAGGCAGGCAGAGAGAGGGAGGAGGCAGGCTCCCTGCTGAGCGGAGAGCACAACGCGGAGCTCGATCCCAGGACCCCGAGATCAGGACCCGAGCCGAAGGCAGAGGCTTTAACCCACTGAGCCACCCAGGCGCCCCTACTGGGCTTCTTTCTTGAGTGATAAAATGGTCTAAAATGGAGTGGGATGCTGGCTCCACAACTCAGGGGCAGGTTAAAAAAAACACCGGATTCTATACTTTAAATGGGTTAAGTGGGAGGCCTGCTTCTCCCTCTGTCCCCTTCCTCCACTCATGCTTTCTTGCACATGTACTCTCTCTCTGTCAAATAAATAAAATCTTGAGAGAGAGAGAGGGTCTGAGAGAGAATAAGCAGTGGAGAGGGAGAACCACGCTGCCCATTGAGCAGAGAGCCCAATGTGGGGCTCTATCCAAGGCCCCCGGGATCATGACCTGAGCTGAAGGCAGCTGCTTAACCGACTGAGCCACCCAGGCATCCCAAATAAAATTTTTTTTTCTTTAATTTTATTTATTTATTTATTTATTTGACAGACAGAGATCACAAGTAGGCAGAGAGGCAGGCAGAGAGAGAGAGAGGAGGAAGCAGGCTCCCCGCTGAGCAGAGAGCCCAACGTGGGGCTCGATCCCAGGACCACAGGATCATGACCCGAGCTGAAGGCAGCGGCATTGACCCACTGAGCCACCCAGGCGCCCCTAAAATCTTTTTTAAAAAAAAGCCTAGGGGCACCTGGGTGGCTCAGTGGGTTAAAGCCTCTGCCTTCAGCTCAGGTCATGATCTCAGGGTCCTGGGATCGAGCCCTGCATCAGGCTCTCTGCTCAGCGGGGAGCCTGCTTCCTTCTCTCTCTCTCTCTCTCTCCCTCTCGCTCTCTCTCTCTCTCTGCCTGCCTCAGGCTTCCTGCTCAGCAGGGAGTCTGCTTCTCCCTCTCTTTCTCTCTCTCCCTCTGCCCATCACCAACGCCCATTCTCTCTCATAAATAGATAAAAGTATTTTTTAATGAAATAAAATAAAGCCTATAACATACTAATCCTGTCTTTATTCAAAATCTTGATATTTTGTTCACCGTGGACTTTCTCACATTGCTACTATTTCAAAAAAAATTGCATTAATATATTATTTACCTTCATTATGGAGTTATTGGCCACCTCCTGAGATTTTGTGCCTGAGGCAAGTTCTTCAGGGACCTTACCCTAGGGAGGGCCCCCAATGGTGGGCTTGGTAACAAAGAAGTCCTCATTGAACGGAGAGGAGAAGGGAGTTGGGGGAAATCGGAGGGGGAGACGAACCATGAGAGACTGTGGACTCTGAGAAACAAACTGAGGGTTTTGGAGGGAAGGGGGGCGGGAGACTGGGTGAGCCTGGTGGTGGGTATTAAGGAGGGCACGGATTGCATGGAGCGCTGGGTGTGGTGCATAAACAATAACTCTTGGAACACTGAAAAAAATAAAATTAAATTAAAAAAATAAAAATACAAAAAAATAATAAAAAATTTAAAAAACCTAAAGAGCCTTAAGTGATCCTCCCTCCTCCAGCATCCTCCCACATTCCTCAGTTCCCTCCTCCTGTCTAGCCCACCTGAGCTGTTAGCTGCTTCGTGAACTCTCTGATGCTGTTCTCCGGCTCCTTCGCACACACTTCCTCCCACTGGCTTCACGTGTGCGGGCGTGCGCATGTGGGAGACCACATGTGTACCCGTGTGTAATCAAGAATAAAAAAGACGATGTAAAACTAACAGTGAGCAACTATTCCAATTTTCAAACGAATGAGAAGGAAAGAAAGCATATTCTACAAATGACAGTCCGGTGAACGGAAACGGATCTCTAGTGGAATTACAGAAATTTATTTCTCCACAAGATGATTTTATGAACATTCGGGAAGAAAAGCGGTTACCAGCAGCCGCCAGCAAAGTTTCACTAGAACCAAGGAATGTCAAATAAATTTCACCGCCTTTTTGGATGGTTCTTAGACTATGTTAAAGATAAGAGAATTGCTAAACACAGGGAACATCTTGAGTATAGCAATGCATCCAGCGTTATCTTTCTATTTTTGTGAACAGGATAAAGAAATGTAGGCACAATGATGGCATATTAGGAAAAGCTGTAGTCTCTGATTGGTGATACACCAATCAGAGCAATATAGCAAATTTAGTTTGCTATAAGCTCAATATATATCAACAGAGTAAAGCAGCTGTAAAAAAAAAAAATCTAGAATGATCTTGGGCAACAATCAAATTCACGTGTCTGAAAAGAGGGCTGGACTACTTTTCAGCTGACTGCAGTTCTGGGGCTTTCCCTTTCCAAGGGGACTCTAACCTGCTGAAGTACTTACAGAGGAGAACAGTATGGCTGGAAGAGAGAATCAAAAGATGACAAAAGACCATGAAAAAGTCGAGATTGGAAATTTAGCATACAGTGGTAAAAGCATAAGGGAAACATGATGGACAGGATGACCACTTTGAAATACTGGAAGGAAGGAAGGCAAGCAAGAAACCAAGAGAAGAGAAAGAGGAAAAACTTCATAACTTAATGTAACCCAGAAGGACAGAATTAAAGCCAGTCAATAGAAGTTATTACCCCCCCCCAAAAAAAACAAAAAAACCCCAGCTTAATGAAAGGCCCCTTCTACGGCTGTCCCACAGTCAAGGCGGCTGCCTTGTGTTAAATAATCAGATGCGGTTGGAGTTGTTGGCTTATGGGTCCCTTCCAAAGTAGACATAACTGTGAATGTGTGTTCCTTCTCTTTTCTCAGCCTAGTATTTTAACCCCTTTCTGTGGTGAGTACTTGGAAGATGTGCTTAACCCTCAACAATAAGCCTTAACAGTAACCCACTGTTTCACCTGACTCCGTCCCTCCTCTAACCCTGCTCCCCAGCCTCCCTTCCTCCCCCGCTTCTTCCCTGTCGCCACCTTCCCTTGTTCCTCTGTAGGCTGACCCGGTACACTGCTTTATGCTCTTCCCACAATCTCCACCACAACTGGGTTATGTGAGAGAAAGAGTAGTAGGAAAAAAGAAGGGAGTAATAGGAAAGAAGACTGAACTCGGGAAGCATGTTGTGTCTGTTACGTTCTGATGTTCAAGTCCCATGGCCTGCTTGTTCTGGGACACAGGCATGTTCACTGAACGGACTGAACTCAGTTCACGTGACTTAGCCTCAGAAGCGTCTACGTGTGCTGCGTGACACTCAGTGCTTATAACATGTGCAGGGTCCCTTTTCCCTGCTCTACCTGTAAGTTCCAAAAGCCAGACCATGACAGCCTGATCTCTGCTGTACCCCTACAGGGGCACTCAAGAGACAGTAATGAATGAATAGTAATTAAATGAATAAGAATTTCCCATATCCTTCCCCCATATATCCCAGACTGATGAAGATTCTGCTGATAAAATGCTTAAGACCAAGCATTAGACAATGCACAATAGAGAGGTCAGAAAACACCAAGCCTAACTCCTTTACTAGGCAGATGAGTAAACTGAGGCTCAGAGTAATGAAATAGTCAGTTAGGAAGCAACAGAGCTGGGAATCAAAACCAGCTCTTCCAGTTTCTTGGGAGACAGAATGTCACAGGAATAAAAAACCACAAAACAAAAACAAAAACAAAAAAACCAAAGATTTTGGAGTCAAATGAAACCAGGTTCTAATGCCAAGTCTTCCTCTTACTAACTCCATGATCTGGGGCAAGTTCATCAGTGTCTCCAAGCCTTAGTGTCTTCAGAAGTAAATGGGAAAGATCATATCTTCAACCACATCACTAGCACAGAGGACATGCTCACTAAGTGGTAGTTTCGAGAATTACTGCCAAGACCAGTGCTCTGCCTACTACAACACATGGGTCCTTGGCTCTGTGTGTCTGTAGGAAAAGAAACATATCCACACTAATGGGGGTGGGGGATGTGGAACAACCAAACACTGAGGGTCCGCCCGCCATGTGCTAAGCACTTTTCCCACACTCAGTCTAGAACCCACAGGACCCACTTGCAAAGGGACAGAACAACTGCTGTTCGTGCAGATGCCCCCTTTCTGCTGAGAGGACATGACCACAGAAGGCAGTCCGCTTCATTGGACTTGAATATCTTTTGTGAGTCTTTTCTTTGGAGATCTAGAAACTTTTTCAGGTTCCTGCTTTGGGGCCTTCCAGCTGGAGAACACCAGAGAGCCCCTGGCACTTCTAAGTGTATTATTATCTCTCAGCTCTCCTGGATGGTGCTTGAGGGCAGAGGGCAAGGGAGCATGTCTGGTTCACAGGCTGGTCACTGTGGGAGCTTCGTAGAAGCCAGGAGTGAATGAAAAGAGCATGGTGACCATTCACCCCTTCCCAAGGAAGAGCTTGCTTCCTTATCTCCTCATCTGCTGCCTCACGGGGTCCCCAGATCTGGCTCCAGCTTCCTTGCAAGCACAGTCCCCCTCGCCTCTTTCTTGATGGCATTACTTCTGAGATGTCACACGAGACATGCCTTGACTCAGTTCCTTCCTTCATGGGAAACGTCCCTTTTTCCTGTGCCAGGCACAGACTCTGCCCTCTTAGTCTAAAGTTTTGTGGACCCAGAACATCTCGTCAGAGCTGGAGGTTGCTCATTCCATAGCACAAGGGAGAGAAATTCTGGAATTAATTTGGCTGCCAATGTTTGAGGCATTTATCTTTGGATTTTTATAACAGCTATCATCCTGGTGCGAGGTGTACAGACAAGACAGAGGCGATGTTTCCCAGGATAAATAAGCCTAAAGGAAATGAATGCAATAATCTTGTCTTACTGGATCTATTTATTTGACTGTCAGAGGACTTCGGGAGCTGAGGAGGAACGGTTGAAGGGGGGTAGAATTTGTTTGTCAAAGCAGGCACTTTGTTCTCTTAGAGCAGTTCTTGGAAATAATTTAAGAAGGTACGACTGGATGAAAAGGTAATGCTGATGAATGTAAATGAATCCCTTGTACACTTTGTTGGTTTAATTAAGACTTGCCGAACTGAACCAGAAGAATCGTGAACTACAATTCAACATGTGTTCTTTAGTACTAGCTATTACTGAGTTTCCAAAATTCCACGGTAGTTCTAAAACATGGCAACCACTTGGAATCTGAGAGTGAGCAGGATGGTAACCCGGACATAATCCCTGTGAGAGGAAAGAATTCAGATTCCAAGGACTTGGTCCAAGTGCCCCCCTCCCCCACTCCCTTAACCAAGAAAGTTCCTGTTCCTTGAACAGCCTCCAGATAAAAGGGCAAGGTTTGGATAAAAAGAGAATTGTCTCCGTGGTCATGAACAAGAGAGATGGTCTTTTCACTTAAGATGCTTCCTGCAGGGGAAGAATGGGACTACAATGATCCTTATCTCACTACTGCCCACCAGAATTCCAATTCTTCTCGAGGCTTCTGATCCCATGCTAAGAATTTTCCTATTGTCTAGATCAGGACTCAAAGGTCACACCATAAAAGTGGCACTCTGGAAAACTTCCAGGACCCCCATCTCTATTCAAATAGAGAAAGGGGAAAACAATGTATAGGAACAACAATGGGAAAGAGGTGGTACATCTTGTTCTTGTGAGGGTTACTCATCAATATTCATTTACTCAACACATTTTTATGAGCTCTAACTCTGTAAATAAAGCAGAATGCAAAATTGTACACACTCCCTGGTTCCAAGCATGCAAAAGAAAGCACTATTTCCCTGCTAAAACTGCAAGAGATTATACCCTGGTTCTATGAGGGAGGTAGGATTGTAGGTGATTGTTCATTTTTCTCTAAACCTTTTTGTAATGCCGCCATAATGCTTTGTTATTTTTTCAAATTTAGAAATAAAGCAGTCAGACGGATATGGCAGAGCTCTTCTCGTTCCTTCTGACATGCTGGCTAGAAGAGAGGGGCTGGAGATGGATAGAACATACTCCAGCAAGAGTGTATGCACCTGTGAAAGCATGCGGTAGGGGGTTGGGGGGAGTAGGGGTTGGCTGTAGGCCAAACACGGATTCCTGACATGTATGCATGAGTCAGACCAGCCAGACAACTCTGCAAAACACTGCTGAGAGAGGCAGAGTAGTGACAACTGACCTTGAATTCGTAAAACCCCATCTAAAGGAGCCTTGTGGCCCAGGTCTGGGTTGTTGACCCTTGACACTAAGCTAGAAGCAAGTGCACCTGTCTTACCTTATACTGTGGTAACCTGTTCTGTGTAGAGAACACAAGCTACTTGAGGAATGACATGGTTCTTACTCGTCTACTGTCCCTTCCTAAACTCCATCCTGGATATGCCCCAACAGTGGCTAGCATAATTCCAGCACTGGAATAAATCATAATGGATTGATTGGTTGATTATGAGACCTGTAAAGAGGTAAAAGAGAAGTCATGGCAGAAGCCATGGCAGAAAGGTGGATCTTGTCAATTTTCACCAACCAATCTGGGGACGAGCCAGACATCTACTGGTTCAGCAGGGAGAAGGCCCCTATGATACCCAGGCAACAAACGATGCCCATGGCACCCAAGCGCCCGTGCTCTTCCTCCTCTGGCCTTTTCTCTTCTAAAAGCTGCAACACATGTCGACTTCTGCTTTGAGCTGGGTACTTTGCCTCCTTCTCTGGCTGGCATACTATGTTATTTACCAGAAAGCAGTCCAATCCCTATACCTGCTAAAGATAAATGAGTGGCATATACTATTGGTTGGCTAACTCAACGGTCAGTTTTTTCCCTTTGCCCTTCCTTATTATGGAAGCTCGAAAGAACAAATATTTTGTTCTAGCCTCCTTTGCAGCCAGTAGCGACTCCTTCTATGTCTGGCCAATGAGCTATGAAGGAATGCGTACTGGAAAGCTTCTGTGCTTTCTTGAAAGGGGCAGACACTGTTGGTACCACCACATTCCACTTCTGTCCACCTTGAACATGATCATGATATTTGAGCAGTAACAGCTGTCTCATGACCACGAAGGAACAGCATGAGGATCGAAAGCGAAAATGGTGAGGATGGTACAGGAGAATGAGCCTGGGTCCTTAACTGTATGGTCAAGTATCTAAACCAATGCCAGATATAGCTTTCTCTGGGCTCCTTCTTGCAGGAAAAATGTCATCACATATTTAAGCTGCTATTAGTTTTGTTTCCGCCAAACTGAAACCAAAAACATTTTTAATGGAATCACTCTCTTGAATCAATCATTTACAACCGTACTAGAGCTGCACATAAATATGATTATACATTACTCTGCTTAAATCCCTCACAGCTTCCCATTGCCTTTGGAACAAAGTATAAGGGTCTCAGCACAGCAGGTAAGGTCCCTGATACCCTCCCCTAGGGCCCCTACCCAGGCACATGTCCTTCAAATCATCCCTCTTACTTTATACTCTGAAAACTGTGAAATAACTTAATGTTTTCTGTAAAAACCATACTTTCTTTGGCCGTGACTTTGTGCAGGCTTTCTCTGCCTGCTCTCAGTTACCCATCAAAATATAATTGCTTAAGCATCACCTCCTCCAGGAAACTTTTCTCCACATTCCCAGGCAGGGCTGACTGCCCCTCTTTTATTACAATAGCACCTGGCCATACTTCTGTCTTTGCCCTAATCATGTGAGACATAAGGTGTCCGTTTGCGGATCGGACTTCCTCCCCAAAAAGTGAACATCTCTGACAGTAAGGCAACGAACTTCACACTTCTCTGCAACCCTAACACTTAACAAAGTCTCTGGCACACGGTAGCTGCTCTGTAGGTAAATGTTGAAATACGCTGTGTTTTAATCTGTCTATATAGCAGCTCTTCCTGCCCATGGATTCTGTCCTCCACACACTTGCTCCAAGGGGCAAAGTCTCTCCCTTTGCCCCTCCCCCCCCCATTCCCATTCTCTCTCTCACCTCCAATAAATACATAAAATTTTAAAAAATAAATTAAAATTAAATTAAATATATGTACACACACACACACACGTTCCTGGGTGGATGAATCTTTTATTAAATTTCCTTCATTCATTCACTCATCCATTCATTCATTCATACGAAACAGAAAAGCTTCAGTAGTCCAAAAGTCCTTCATCACAAGGATGGAAAACAAAAGAAAAACAGCCAAATAGACAGAAATGGAAGGGATTGTAAACACACTCAACCAGAAACCCATCTGTTTGAGAAAAGAGATGGCTCCGACAGTATATTGACATCACGGACGCCCAGTCATCATCCAGTAGCAGACAGGTATAAGGATGATAAAGACTTAGGGTTTAAGGATAGAGAACTCAGGGGGGGGCGGGTATGTAAAGGACATAATAACTGTGCCAATACAACCATCCAGTGTTTGAAAATTCTACCCGCCCAGTTCCCATTAGAACACCGTGCTACCCCCAAAATCCCAGAGGACAGGAAGAATTCCCTCTGTTACATGCTGCATTTCCAATTTCTTCAGTCTCTTCCTCTGTCCATATCCTAGAGCTTCAGATACGGTTTTGCCCATTTTGAGGGGGAAAAAAAAATCCCCAACTTTGATCAGTTCTGTGGCCCTGCTGTCATTATCTCGTTTTCTTCTCCTTTGGCTCCTGAACCTGTACAATGAACAATCTCTACTGCTGCGATGATCCCTCTCCTTTTACTTAGTAATCTCCTGCAATAAGGTTATTGTCCCCAGCACACCACGGAAATGTGCTCTCCACCATCACCGACAGACCAGTCATCAAATTTAATCACCACATCCCAAAGCATCCTATCTCTCTTGGTCTGTAATCTATCTTCTCTTTAAGACCCAGGACCCCTTTCCCTATGTACTTTCTTCAAACTCTCCTTCTGAGCATCGGTGACATGACAGTGGCTTAATTCCCCAGTCTGTCCTTCTTTGACTTTCCTTCTTCCCCTGTTCTCTAAACATGGGCATTTTCCATGCAGATAGATGGATGTCTTCATCAGAGGAATGCCCACCATCCAACGTGAAGTCCAGAAAAACCAGGGGAAAGGGGACAGGACAGAGATAACTAATTTGGAACTTTTTCAGAGAAGGGTTTAAAATCTACCTATAGCTCCCAAACTAGTGATTGTGTCTACAAGACAAAGTCCCAGCTCCTGAACTTGGTTATCAATAAGCCTCTACTCTACCTTTTCAACCTCCTCTCTCATTCTGCCCCTAGGGAATACCTCCATGTAGTAGGCACATTCAACAAGTATCCGTTGATCAAACAGTTGAGTACACAAATACCTCCTCCTGGATAACTCGACCCACCCCCATTGCCCTTCACCCTTCAACAATAAAACGTGCCTTGTATTTGCTCCTTTTTAGGGTTTGTTCACATCAACTCCCTTGTGTAAAATGCTTTTCCTCTTGATTTTCCATCTATGTAAATCTTCTCCACTGTTCAAGGCCCAGTGTGAATCTCACCTTCTTCCAAACTTCTTCTTTATTAATATATTGCTTATTGTGTTCCATATATTGAGAACTTAGTGTAGTGTTAATTATTTTTAAAATGACTTCTTGCCCAACAGCATTTGAAGCCACAAAGGAATGGGAGGTATCTTATGCATCTTTGTATCCTCATCCCCCTAAACCTAGTAGAGGAACGTATATAAGGAGATGCCTGGTGAATAGTTTCTGACAGCTTGGTTTCACATGACGTAGCTGTATTGGAAGATCAGGCTTGAAATCAGAGCTCTTAACCCTAGTAAGATAACGTTGGAAGGTCACTGTTTCCTAAGTCTTGGTTTCCTTATCTGTAAAATTGAAAAATGACTAGTACTGACTCATTGTGGTATGAGCTAAGTGAGATCATGAATGTACTGTGCTTAGCCCAGCACTCGGCACATGGTAGAAGTTTTAATAAACGAGAGCAGATAACGACGATGAAGAGGATGATTCTTCAGATATGGATTAGGCCTGAATCAATGCCAAGGTGAAAGACTATCTATTACTGGAATCCTATGACTAATCCAAAGGAAGCTCACTCATGGAATGATACCTTCCTGTTCTAAAGGACATTGAGGAAGACAGACACCATCACCCCCTACCTGAGTTATAGCCACCCAGCAACAGAACCTTAAATTATGTTTTAATATAGGTCATTCTTAGAACTGCTTCTTCCACATCTGTCATCTCATGATCTGAGCAGTGAGCACAGAGTGAGCCCATTAGCTCTATGCTGGAGTGATCTGGAAA
The DNA here is from genome assembly GCF_964662115.1 of Mustela nivalis. Lineage (NCBI taxonomy): Eukaryota > Metazoa > Chordata > Mammalia > Carnivora > Mustelidae > Mustela > Mustela nivalis. The sequence continues at coordinate 26,115,823 of NC_139028.1, read as the reverse complement.
TAAGAGCAGAGGGTCACTGTCAGTTATTTTGCAGTAATTTAGCCAAATGGCAGATAAGTGCACAGGAGGCTAGTAGCAAAACAAAACAGGAAGGTTGTAATGCCTGTAGGGTCAGTGATCTGAAGAATGCCAAGACTGTTTTTAACTTTCCCTTCCTGCATTAGACATGAGCTAGGCTGCTCTCCAGCTTTTATACCAAAGATAGCAAATCTGCGGTAAGAAATCTCTGGACCTTAATGATAGCCATGTTTGAGAAATGGCTCCTTGAAACTCTGGGCCCTGGCTTCAGTTAAAAGTTCAACAGAGACAGTGGTTGATTGTGGGAGAGGAAGGTGGCTGTAAGTAGTATGTTTATTTTGCATACCATTTCTTATCTCCAAGACTCAACAACAAAATGGCCTACCTTGGAAGATGTGGTTTGGCAGGGGAGAATTGGACAGACAAAACACAGAATTACTGAACGATAATTTAAGAACAGACAGAAACAATACCACAGATAACATAGGGACAAGCCAAATGACAACACAGTTCAACATTTTGGAAGCAGCTATAATTTGAACAGACCAGGAAAATAGTCTTAGCATAGGGACCCCCAACACAGCGAGACACCTACAGATCCCCCACTTCTCTTTGTGGCTCGCACGGCTGAGCACACCCTCAGTAAAGCTATTAACATGGAGGACTACATGGCTGTTAACTGGTATTTTGTCCAGATGGGATTCTCCCTGGGGAAAGCAAAATCAGACAGCAAAATAACCGGCAAATAATCTCCACAATGACCATGAATTCTGTAGAGCTCAACTCTCAGGGGCCTCAAGCTCTGGCAAAGAGAGCCCGTATGACTTCTGTCTGGGCTCTGCAATATAATTTATTAACTCATGTTTCACAGAGGCAGAGACAGGAAACTTTCTCAGAGGACTGCCATAATTTTCTTTTCTTTTTTATTTTATTTTATATATTTATTTGAGAGAGAGAGAGAGAGCGTGCAAGTGGGGTGGGGGGAAGGGCAGAGGGAGAGGGACAAGCAAACTTCACACTCAGCGTGGAGCCCGACATGGGGCTCGATTTCATGACTCTGAGATCATGACTTGCATCGAAATCAAGAGTCGGATTCTTCACCAACTGAGCCACCCAGGCGCACCAACTTCTGTAATATTCTTATGAGCAAGCTTCATTGGTTCCCAGTCATTTTCTTGTGGATGGTCAAATGATCTCCCATCTACACAGATAAGAGGTGGAGATTCCCTTGTTCCTAAGCATTTTTTTTAACCCTTTTCTAATATGCCTGTCCTGTCTTGTGTCCCCAAGTTAGGGACAATTGTTTAGTACCAGCTTCCATAATCCCTAGGCATGTAATCCACCAAACTGACCAACAAGGCCCAGAGCAGTGACCTGGGAACACCTCCACTTCTTCTAAAAGGACAAATACTGACCTGGGTGGAGTATTTGCAGGCCAGAAGGCAGGTGACCAGTGACTGGCAGTCAGGGAAATCCATGCCCACCTTATGGTAAATTCATCCACACCATCAAACTTTCCACCTGTAAGACCAAGTAAACCCTGCTTTTGCTCTTACGTGGTTCTATCCTCTCAGATGTATGAGAGACCAATACAGTTTCAGAAAGGGTCAGTTCCCAGTATCAACACAAAATCTTTGCCTGTTAGGGGCACCTGGTGGCTCAGACAGTTGACAGTCCAAATCTTGGTTTCAGCTCAGGTCATGATCTTGGGGTCATAAGATCAAGACCCAGGTCAGGCTCCACACTCTGTGCAGAGTCTGCTTGGGATTCTGTCCCTCTGTTCCTCCCCGCTCACGTCCTCAAATGTGCTCTTGCTCTCTCTCTAAAATAAAAATGAATAAAATCTTTTTTAAAAAAAAACACAAAACAATATTTGCCTGTTAACAGAGGATGATATGTTATGAACAACCAGAAGATCAGTTTCTATTTGCTAGTCTTACACACAAGTTTTAAACATGTAGTGGTAAAACAATGTTTACACATTCAAATTACTCTCCTTCACACACATACCCTCCATATGTATGGAAGGGAAGGGGGCGACAGATTCAGCCCCCTCGTTCACCCGTCGGGTGCAGGATGAAAACCTCACAGGGTAATCTGTATGTAGGGCAAACTGAGGACCAGAAAACTTTATGTGCTGCCCCCACAAGCTGTCATCTAAGTGGAACCCCCTTCTACTCAAAATATTACCTCAAAATATCCTCCTCCAACAACTGGAGATTAAATTGCTAACGCTAAATTCTACGTCAAGAAGCGAGGGTACCAGTCCCAGATCTGCCACCAACCAAATTGATGATTGATTTTTCTCTGGGCTTCCTTTTCCTCATCCATAAAAAGTTAAATGAGATCATTCTAGGCCCCTTAATGGCCAAGAATCCATAGAAGTGAAGCTACAGAAGGCAACAGACAACTTAATTCTTACTCTTTCTTGTCCAGAGCTCATCACAGAGCTAAGTAATGATTGAGTCACTAGAAGGACACATGGACAGATCACCGCCTGGGGAATTGTGTCTGCTGTCTACACTGAAGCCCTGCCTTCAACCCGCCACTGTAACAGCCTTGGAAGAAACCAGAACTGGCTGTAAGGAAGGATAGCAGACTGACCTAGAAAAGATGTTTTAGAACCTTGCTCCAGTGCTCTGAAATTGAGGTGAACAAACAAACAGGCAGATAAAACACGGCTGAAACATTTTTTCCTGACTTCTAAAGCTTTTTTGGGGAAGGAGAGGGGAAGGTTGACACCAATTGTTCACAGATATCTACAGATTGTGTTCTTTGGTTTTTGTGTGCAGAACAGAGACGTGCAGCTGCACCAAACTACGGAGATTGCAATGATCCAGACAACAATGTCTAGAAGCAGGGAGCCTGAGGCTGAGTCTGGGGCTGGGAGGCAGGGGCCAGGGGAGACGGAGCATCCAGGTAGACAAACCATAAACGCTAACAGAACAAGTCAGAAAGGGCCACACAGACAGGCTCATCGCCTGCTGTAATTGTTCTCTCAATGACAAAAAGATCCTTTGTCGGCCTCAGCAGGCCCATCATAGGCTCAGCTTCTGGTGACAATACTGGTAGGAAGCATGTGGCCCAGTGGTGAGTCAGCCCCTCTGATATGCCAGGTTGGATGAAAATGGAAGCCATTTTATTACCTGGCGGGAATGGTGTGTGGGGAATGGCCCAGAAAATTCACTTTTTAAACCTAAAAGTTCATGAACTGAGAAACAGAAAATGTTCTCTGGAAGGGACGTGTTTATTTTAAGCCACTAATGACATAAAATAAGAGAAAATGATAAATCCCATTAAAAACAAAACAGAACACTGGGTGTGGTGAATAAATAATGAATACTGTTATGCTGAAAATAAAAAAAAAATAATAAAAAAAAGAAAACAAAACAAAACAAAACAGAAGTGTGGCTTGGACTTTCAAAAGGCCCAGGTGGAAAAAGCCTGTAGTCACATGTTTTAGATATTCCTCAAAATACCTGTTCATTGGGCTCTGCACCTGGTGGGCAGCGAACACGAACAGCACTCTGTTCCCAGAGAAGCCACACCTACCTCACCCCAGCAGATGGATGGGGACCAAACAGTGCAGAATTTCACAGCCCTTTTTGGTCACCTATCCAGAAATAAACAGCTCCATCGTTTGATAATACAAATAAGACAATGCCAATTTAAGGCAGGGGGTCACTGACAAGCATCCTGCTTGAAACAACTTTTTATCCAGATGTCAACCCCAGAATCTCAAAGTATCTCTAAGGTCTTCAGAGTCTCAACCTCCAGTTCTCTAGATTTCTTACTCTTTTACTCCTTTAGATGCCTTCTCTGTCTTCTCAAAAGTTCTCTGCATCGTTCTGGCTTTACTTTCCTCTAAGTCCCTTTCCTCAATAGTCTCAACCTCACTCTCAATGACTTGTGGTTTTGCCAAACCTATGGGATGCATCTGCTCCCCAGGAGAATTCCAACCCGTGGCTCGCTCTGCCCAGCTCCCAGGGAGGGGGAGGATTGAGACAATGGAGCCATCACAGGGTATATTTTCCAGCTCCAACAGGTGTCAACTCTATATGGAAATCTTTCTGCTTGTCCGAAGTCAATAATTTTGACGCTGAAAATTTTCCATTCTTCTTCACCTCACTTTCTGTTCTACTCTCAGAAGTTATTAACATGGATGAATACATGGCCGTTAACGGATATTGTGTCTGGATGGGACACTCTCAGAAGATGATTTCACCTCTTCTTCACAGAGGAAGTAGAAGTTACTACTTGAAGCTACTCTCGATGGCTCTTCACAGCTGCATTTCTGAAAGTAACACCTTTTGCTGTTTTCCCACCTCCTCCAAAGAAAGGGGCATTCCTCTTCTCTCCTTGTACAGTTTTAATGAAAATGGAATAAATCAATAAACATAAAATACCTAGCACGATGCTTGGCATGCCATACATACTCGTACCCTTCCATTCCTCCCTGTACAAATTTAACCCCTGACCTTGTTTTTTGTTAGATTCTGTTACCTTCTGAGTTCCTTTTTTTTTTTTTAACACCTTCTGAGTTCTTAACAACTCTGCTCTCTTAGCTGTCTCTTCTCTTTCCTGTTCTCTTCAACCCCTCCCTTTCTATCCAGTAGTTTCCTTTTTATTGAAAAGTGTATTCAAGAGATTCCCCTCTTTTTTTTTTTAATATTTTACTTATTTATTTGACAGACAAAGATCACAAGCTGACAGATAGGCAGAGAGAGAGAGGGGGAAGCAGGCTCCCGCTGAGAAGAGAGCCCAATGCGGGACTCGATCCCAGGACCCTGAGATCAGGCAGAAGCTCAGAGATTCCCTTCTTTCTAAAGACCTTTTCATTCTCACTTCTAGGTTGTCATGTCCTCCTCCTCAAATACTGAGAGTAATGTTCCAGAACTCTCTGTTGCCTTCAATTCCAGAGCTTTGGGCAATGTCACTGGCTGGCTCCCATCCCAACTTCCTTCACCACTTCACCGAACCTGTTTTTGCTAACTTCACAAAGGACTCAGTACATCTCTACTCCAGGAGCTTCTTTTCAATCCTCATTCTGCCCCCCCCTCCCTTTACCTTCTCTTTCCACTATGCTTCTTTTCTGGTACTTCACATCTCCGTCTATGGCTAACGGCCCAGGTCAGACAACACGGAGTGAGAATGTTACCATAATGTATGTCTCCTCCTCTTCCTTCCCTCAGCCTCCCTCAGCCTCCATCATCCACTTGCTACTCCGTCTTGAGGACTCCTTTTTAAAGTAATTCTCAAAACTGGATATTCCCTTCCAAACTTTCCTGCCTGACTTCAGAGCCCCCATCAAATCTCACCTGGACTACTCAGCGGCCCCTTAATGGCAAGCTGGTCTTTGGACTCTCCCTGTTTCTGTTTACCCTCACCATGGCTGCCACCTACTCTCATAAAAAAATGAGTCTGTTCTTGTCCTCCTGCTGAAGAATGTCTTGGCTCCCTGTCGCCTTTGTTAAGTACAAGCTATGTAAGTGGACCTTCACAATCGGACTCCAGCATGCTGTTCCAGGCTCACTGCCTCAACTTCTAGAAGGTTCTGTCCTTCTCCATCTGGAACATGCCTACTCGCCCGTTAAAACCCAGCTCAAATACAACCTTATATAAACCTCTGAACAGGTTTTCTCAGTTTGACCTGGGCTGCTCTGCTCACTGCTCTGGACTTGGTGTTCCCATGCCACCTTATTCTCAACCTCTTTAAAGCTGTTAACAAGTTGTCTTTGCCTCTTCTACTTTGTCCTCTTTACTAGAAATCATGAGCTCTTTGAAGAGAGGATCATCTTATTCTAACTCTGCATCCCCAATACTCATCTGGTTTCTTGTTTAACAGGCATTTGTTGCAAGAATATAAAGAGAGGATGTGGTTAAAAAAAATGACAGAAATAAGAACAGAATAAAATAGAGGTAAGGATATGTTACATCCTGTCCACAGCTGGCAGAGACGCCTTAGCAAAGAACAAGAGGTGAGGACACTTCACCAGTGCTCTAGAAAACCTGGATTCCGACCCATCAACTCATTTCTCTCCACTGCTCACAAAGGAATAAATGCCACAAAAAGTGCAAATGTCTGGATTCCTTACTCTCCTATTTCGGTCTTGTTTGTACTGCTTTTAATCCTGTCCCAAAATCAGTTCTCAAAAGTTGATCGCAGCATGATGATTTTATTGCCGGTACACAAGACAGCCCCAACACTCCATCCCTAAATTAAATTCGGCTGTTGCTAAGAGAGATCAGGCTTCAGGTATAAGAGTTGAAACCTAGCACTAGCATTGAACTCCCGTTCCTGTGGCATCTAGATGTGTTAAGAATGATCATATTTTAGGAGAAAAAAAAAAAAGAACAGATGAAATTAATTTTTAAACCTGGCTTTATAAATCCTCTCGTCTTATCCAAGGTTGGGCAAACACTCTACGAACACAGATCAGCAGTCCCAGCTAACTTGTTCCTGCTTCTTGACAAGCCAAAATATATCCTTCAGCTGGGGTTGGTTTAACTGCTAAATAAAGCCCTCAGCACAGTCTTATTTACCTGGGTTCATGCTTTTTCAGACCAATAGCAGGAAGCTCATGCATGCAAAACACCAGCCAGGACCAGAAATTAACACTCTCTATTGACTGTTGCCAACTGAGTTCAAATGGAGGGAATGGCCTCCGCCAAGTTAAAGAAAGACCTCAAAAGACGGACTGACAGAGATTTGAATCCTAAGGGACTTGCTCTCTTTTGGAAGTGGCAGTTTCCCTTAATTCTCCTATACTTTCTTTGCCTTACAGAAATGTAGTTAGCCACTGGTTCCACTGCAACAGGTTAGGGGGCAAGACTCTTCCTTCACAGTAATCTACAAGAGAAGGAGGGATATCGCAGTTACAAGAAGTCGATATAATGCCAACTTTCATTCAGCATTTTCCTTGACTTAAATGTCAAGAAAATTTGGCAGCGATTAACAGACCAAAACATGAAAGGAAGGCAGGAAGTGCCAAAGAAAGTAATAGTCCACTTCTTTGTTCTAAAGTCCTTTAATTAGGTCTGCATAGGTATGTATATTTTGAGAAATCCCTTTGTGTCCCAGCTACAAGGAGATGCTTGTATACCCCTAACCTGCAGAGGAAAAAGAACTAATGACAGCTCCTGGGAGAGGATATGAAAAAGAGAGAGAGAGAGAGAAAGAAGGAGGAGCCTGGATGGCTCAGTGGGTTAAGCCTCTGCCTTCAGCTCAGATCATGATCTCAGGGTCCTGGGATCAAGCCCTGCATCGGGCTCTCTGCTCAGCAGGGAGCCTGCTTCCCACTCTCTCTCTCTGCCTGCCTCTCTGCCTACTTGTGATCTTGTGATCTCTCTCTCTCTCTCTCTCTGTCAAATAAATAAATAAAATCTTTAAAGGAAAAAAAAAAAAAAAGAGGACACTGAAAATTTAGAGTGGAATCCACAAGAGAAAAAATGGTATCACAGTATTCAAGAATAGTATTTAAGAACAGATCACAGTATTTAAAAATAGAACATTGGTTTAGGTCCTAACTCTACCACTTCCTGCCTATGTGATCTTGGGCATTGTGTCTGTACATTGCAACTCTAAAAGGCAGTTAATAATGATTCTGCATAACAAAGAGCTCTCTGCTCAGTAACATGTAATACCAATGGTATTTCAGCAGTAATAAAATAATAATAATGAAGAGTTCAAGATGATTTTCTTTAACTGTCCATACTTATGAGATGGCTATGTCATCTTCACCAGGAAAGGGGAAACTTTTGGATAAGACTCTGTGTAAGCTTTCTACTTCCAAACAAGTTGAGAAGCTCATTCTGGGGATTTATTTATTTATTTATTCATTTATTTATTAAAGATTTTACTTATTTGACAGAGAGAAAGAAAGCAAGAGAGGGAACACAAGCAGGGGCAGTGGGAGAAGGAGAAGCAGGCTCCCTCAAGTGCAGAGAGCCCGATGCAGGGCTGGATCCCAGGACCCTACCACCTAGGCGCCAGCACCTGGGGATTCATTTAAATAAAGACTGGAGCACAAAGAGACTCAGAATCCAAGTATAGAAGTCGGGGGACAACGTATGGCCAAGAAATGATGGGGACATTCGTTTCTGGCTCTGGTGGCTGTAGGATGGACACTGCAATCGTGCACCATTGGGCTGAGTGATGGACAAAGGCTTTACAACCTAGGAGGCCATCCTCTGAACTTGACAGTGGTAAAGATAAGTTCTGACTTGGGTTTATCTTTTTTCCCTTTTTCTCCAAGATACAAAAGGAAGTTTCCTTGGCTAAAAAGGCGTGCCAGACACACTGCCTGAACCAGATAGCCAGGAAGAAAGAGCACAGAGAGAAAACATACACGGATGCTCAACTGGAGGGAAGGGAAGGAAATCAGCTTCTGTTTCTGTCTTAATGGACTGTCAATTCTTCATTTCCTTGGGCCTTTGAACATACACCCATATGGCTTGTGTCAATGCTTTCCATTGCTCTCTGCGTCAGAGACGGAGACACCTTTTTATAGTCCCTGCTGGGAATATTCTAGTAATAGACTAGTAAGCCTGTTTGGTTCTGGAGAGAAAGATCAGCCTCTGCAAGGCTAGCCAGCAGAAAGAAGATCTCCTTCTGAGTCACCCTGTCCGATCCATTGCTCTTTTTGAGGTCAGGACTGATTGAACAGCAGTCTTGCTATCCAGCCTCTGTTGCTGGATTTGTCAGAATACCACTTTAGAGGTTAACAGGTGGGGAAGCAGATAAACATTAAATATTAATGACAAAAGAGCCCACAGATCTCCTATTAAACCCCTATACGTGCACAAGAGTGGCAAGCCTTTTGAAGAGTCCTGCATTTTTACATCTACCCAACCAACCCTGTCTTATTAATTGGTCCCCTTAACAGGCATTGTTGTTTTTCTTTCCTCCAAAAGAATGGTTATGTGTCAGGGGCATGCATTTAATTGCTACTAAATCTCCAGGGACTTAGGAACTAAGTCCACGTCTAAACCAACAAAACATTATCTGCGCTGAGTTCTAACCAAGTACAAGTTGTGCAGCATCCTTATTCTTGCTGTCTAAGCACAGTAACACCAGCACAGTACACGTGAACTTCCCTGGACAGGCCGACAAAGAGGGCGAGCGCCCAGATTCTAAGCAGGGCTTCCACTCGGAGCAAGTTCAGCCAAAGCGAACACTTTCTTTTGCATTTAGTGAGATCTCCAAGGAGAAATGGACCAAGAAGGTTCACAAAGGCTGGAATCAAATCCAGTGCCAAAAAAAAAGTATGGGAGGGGAAATGCTAAGCTCTTCCAGAATGCAGTTCACTGGAACTCTTCCTGCTAACAAGCCCAACCAAGCCAGAGAACAAGGTTCTGGCTTCTGCCCCCCCTCATCAAAGCAGCTCTTCATAGGCTATTATCAAAGCCCCAGCTTCTCTGGAGGATGCCTTCTTATCTGATTAAGTGGAATATTATGCTAAATATTCAGCCACCCCGGCACTGGCTGTGTGGGTGTGCTGGATAAAATCTTCATGAACACGCCATCCCAGGGTCATTTGTTTAATTTCAATTCTGCAAAATGTAAAAATAGAAGGAGCTGCCGTGTACGGTTGAGGCTTGACAGCTTCAATGAGAAGACTCCAGGAGCACAAAAACCATGCTGCTCGGCTGGATGGCTGGCTTTCTCCCCCCCCCCCGGCCAGAGGAAAAGGGGAAGAGAATGAACCTGCAGACAAGGTACTGCCTTCTCTTATCCTCTCTCTCCCCCTCTTTCACCTTTTCTCGCACTTAGTGTCTGCATCCCCCTTCTAGTCCACTGGCTTCCTCTGTCTGCTGCCCCGCCTTCCCCTCCTGCATCATTTTTATTCTTTTTCTCCTTCCCACGGGCCCTGTTTGTCCGAACAGCCTCACCTGGGCCGTGCTCAACTTCTGGAACCACTAGATTCCAGGTCTCACAAACTCTTCCAGGAATGGCTCTTCTGACCCATTCCCATTCCTATCCCCTACCCCTTCCCCAGGTCCCAGACCCTGAGAATGTGACAATGGGATTCCTGAGATGTGTTAGGCTCAATGGGAGAGGAGCTGGAGGGGCTGCCTATCTTCATGCGCCTTCATCTAACCAATATACATTTATTACTCACTGAGCTTCTACAACTCCTGATGGGGGTCAGTGTGGGCAGGCAGGTGGTACCTCCCCGGTTTTGTGTTTTGCATAAATCGATATTTAATTTCTTGAAGTTTTTTTTCTTTTTTTAAATAAATGCTCAAGTTGCACTCTCCATGTCTGATCTTTGAAGCCCTCAGCCACCTCTGCATTGGGCTTACTACAATTCAGGCTCAGAAAGAGAAAATTCCTTTCACCAGGGGATCCTGAGCTGTGCCAAAAGCCCACGTGGGTGCTGAGGGTGGAGAAATGCGTCCTGCTTCATGCCTGTCGGGGTCTCAGAAAGGCCCCACTATTTGACCTAGTTTCAAACCAAAGCATTCGGGTTGTTTCTATTAAGATTGGTCATTAATATGCTGATGGAACGACCCATTCAGCTCATTCACTGCGCCTACATTGGGCTCCTGGCCTGTGGTGTCCTTGAACGACAGGAGCCGTCCTTTTCCCCTACTGCGGGTCACCCGTGACTTTCTCTGAAGTCAGAGCTTCCCGGCTGGCTCGAGGAAAGCCTGACGGGAAAGGTGGTTAGCAGACCACTAACTCACAGCTTCATCAACGTCAATCCACTCTAGACAAGAACTTACATTCCCATTATCATTCCTATGTTACAGACCTATACCTGAGTCCACTGCAAGCACTCCCCTCTCCAAAGAACTCCACTGCCACCCACACCAAATAAGGGTTTCAGCAACTGAAGGTGACCCTCCTAACAGCATACGCCTACTCAGAATCCCACTTCCTAAAACACACACACACACACACACACACACACACACCCCTTTGCTATCACACTGTTTCCACCCTCCTGTCTCTTACTGGCAACGTCCATTCCTTTTGCAGATGGGCAATGTGTACCCACCAGGTACAAAGCACAGTGGACACGGAAACATCTCTTAGAAGCCAGAGCCCTGTATGCATGGAACCCCGGCATCCAAAAGATACATACAGTGTTTCTGCTTTCAGTGCATTAGGGTTTTGGATCAAATCAAGGAGATGATGATTTTAGCACAATTTGACAAATAATCATGCCTAGACAGAAAATGAAATGTACCAATCCACAGATGGAAAAGGGGGAAAGGAGAGGGAGAAAGAAAAGATCCTGATCAAGCTGAAAGAACAAAGAAAATCAAAGCAGTATCAACTGTAACAGGCACCCCAAGAGATAGCAAGCCCTCGGCAGGGTGAGTGCAACGGTTGATTATTCATCGCAGAATATTAAATAACAGCCCGAAGAGCCCCGCACCACCTGTGCACAAGCAGCAGGCAGTGGGAGCAGAGCCGTGACAACTCCCCCCCGAGTGCACCTGCAGCCCAGGGCCGGCGGCTCAGGTACAAGTGTACAGACTACAGATGTGTCTGGTAGGGATGCCCTGACAGCGAACCAATAGTGAGCTCATCCGCAAAGACATCAAAGGACTGCTAAGTTCCCAAAACAAAGGCTGGAATAAGGTGGTGGCGGGAACCACCTTTATAGCACAATCGCCTCATAAAGGTGTGATTTCTTATTTTTTTTTTTTTAACGATTTATTCAAGAGAGAGAAAGAGAGCACACAGAGGAAAAGGGAGAAGCAGACTCCTCGCTAAGCAGAAACCACGGCATGGGGCTCATTCCCGGGACTGTGGGATCATGACCTGAGCCGAAGACAGACACTCAACCGACTGAACCACCCAGGCGCCCTAGAGATGTGATTTCATTCAAGGCCTGTGACCTGAGAATACATCTGGACAAGAAACCAAGCAAGGCACTCACATTAGGTGACAGTGTCAAATTGGGGTGCGACAACAATACCCCACTTTGGCTCCATATGGATCTGTTGCTCATACCAGTTTCTTTCCAACACTAACACCGAAGCCCAGCCCCAAATCTCCACACCCAAAAGCCTTTGTGTGTGGACCAGGGAAACCAGAGCTTCCACGTGCCCCTCGGGGACTGGGTCTCCCACATACTAATGATGAGGACGCCCAGTGGAGCTCTTGGCCCAAGTTGCAAGTTGAGGACAAGATCTGAGCAAGTTACAAAGTCAGTGGGCCAAGGGGTGGGGATGGGGGGGAGCTCAGACAAACACAGGTGACCTCTCTGGCAACCTCACTGCACACCATCAAAGCAGTTTGTTTTGAGCAGCAGGGAAGGGGACATGACTAGGGACACCAGGTATAAGCAAGAGAGACAAGATCTGCAAGGAAGAACAAAGGCAGAGGCACTGGGAACAGAGGTAATGATGGAGGGAATAAATGCCAACCTCACTCAGAGCATAAGACTGAAGGACTCACACAGGAGACATATGTTTATAGGTTGCCCTCTGACCTCCTAAATGCTGTTGAATGAAGAAGGTCAGGTCACACCAGACCAGCAGCCTGGGTGCATCTCTCTGGGGTGCCTGCTCTATGGCGAGCCTCAAGTTCAGACCAGAAGCAAAGGGGGACTTCTGGGTGGGAGATGGAAAGGCAGCATTTCCCACCTGTTTCGCATATCCGCTACCTGAGCTCCAAGAGAGAGCCCCAGCTGAAATATGCCCCTCTTGAAAAGCCCCCTAGGCAGAGAGGTCCTCCCCCAGAAATCACTCTTTGTATCTGCGAGAGGTAATGTGCCCACATAAGCACTGGCAGAGGAGACAGCTCAGCCCCCTGCACAAATTTCTTTATCGTCTCCCAGAGTGGTGGGAGTTTTACATCTGCTACTGTCATGAAAACATTTTATTATTTTTTTACAAGTCTTTTTTTTTTTTTTTTAACTTCCTTGGATAAAGCTAGGGATCTTCCAAGTGGATGTGATGTGCACAATCTTTACTCCCCTCTCAGTGCTGCTCACCCCCACCCCCCCATCACTGCTCCAGGCCCACCAGACCTCAGCCTGGGAGCGTGCTATCAGGTGTCAGTTCATACGTGGCCTTGGAGCAATGTGGCCTGCTAAGGGACTGCCGGAAGAATGAAGTTTCTCCAGGCAGGAGGTCTGCTGACAGCTGCAAACAAGTTGTTTGGGCTCTAACAACTTCATTCTAATGGCCACTTCTCATTTCCTGGAAATGGAGTAAAGCCATTTCTTCTGGAATGGGACTCCATGCACTCCTAGGCCCAAAGCAGGAGCTTCTCCAGTTACTTGACCTTCCATCTCCACTCTAGGAGGAAATTAGGAAAAGCAGAATCTCTCCCCAGTCGCACTAGGTAGACATCTTCAGATAAACCTCATGATGTCCACTTTGTCTTTTTCCCAAACCTCGGACTTCTACAGCGTAAGGGAAATAGGCATAAAATTGATGGGGGTAGCCCCGTGGGGGGAGGGGAGCACCACCCTGAGCAGGGAAAGCCAGTGTCCCCAATATCAACTTTTGCCAGAAAGCTGGAGAGAAGGAGACTTGATCTCCCTACCCACAGCCCTGCCCTCACCACTCTCCTGAGCACATCTCCAGAACTGAACAGAGAAAGAAGCCAGCTTAGCCACCTCTGGAAATTCCTGAGAGATGGTCTATCCCAGTGGTTTCCTGGGGACACCACCTCTCAGGAGGGGACACCACAGCCAGGCCACAATCCATGTTAATAGCTTTCTCGTGCCCTCTGGTAACTTGGAAGCTGCACTCAAGATTCAGAACCAACAGCACCCTCACCACCACCCCAACACTTCCACAGCCTCCGGGTTCCCCGGGGCTTCCCCATCCTCACCCCGGCACCCAGATGTGTTCCTCTCAGGACTGAGGAAGGTCGAGAGAAGTTCTTACCTGGGTCTTCTGGGAGAGGCACTCATGGGGCCCGCCGGTCGGGGCGCCCCGGCTGCTGGCTGCTGCTCACCGCATCTCCCCCCGGGAGCCCGGTTTTGCAAAGAGAAGAGCCAGTCCCATCTGGAGCAGGGAGGAGGAGTGGAGCCCGAGGACGCGAGGAGCGGAGGAGCCGAGTCCCGGTGGGGGTCGCGGCGCAGCTCCCCAAGGGTCTCGGGGCTCTGGCACCGTGGGCGGGGACCCGGACCGCGGTCTGTACCCTGGAGGGACGGGGTGGGAGGTACGGGGGCGGGGGTTGGGGGGAGGCGGATGCCTCGCAGGGCTCCGAGGCTCCCGCTGGCTCTGCGCCTGCTATCACCGCAGCGTGTCCCCACGGTCTATATATGCATTGCCCCCTCCCTGTCTCTGTTCTCCTCCCCGCGTCGTCCGGACTGTACCTCTGTGGTTTCCGCTCGTGGCTCAGTCCCCTCTCCCTCGCGTCCCCCCCCCTCCTCCTCCCCCTTCTCCCCTCCCCCTCCCTCTCCGGGTGCAGCCTGCTGCCTGGATTCTCCCGGTGTTGCCTAGCTCAGATATTTAGCACTGCGGTGCAACTCTGGGACATACAACCAGCCAGGTCCTTTAAAACCAACCGCTCCTTTAAAATCAGACCCTCAAGTTTAGTGCGGAAACCAGCGCGAGAAAGGCGGCTGCCAGGCGGCTAGGAGAGGATGTTGGCCCATCTGGAAACCAGATCTCCCCGTTTCAGCAGAGCTGTGAAAAGGGGTGCCAGGAAGGCGAATGGCGTAGACCAGCCCACAGGTGACCTGCTGGGTCTTCAGGCTGGGGTGGAATCCTGCGTAGGGAGTGTCCAAATCCCAGCACTTACAAAGCAGCGTAGAGCCTGAGGACTCATTTGGTTTAAAGTGCTCATTTTGCAGAGAAAACTGGTGCTCAGAGAGGTGCATTGACTGGTCCAGGGTCACACAGCTAGCTGAAAAGGAGACCTGAGTTATCCAGTTGTCAGGACACCCAAGTTTCCAAGCCCAGAGAAAAGCACTCTACACAGAGTGGCCCCAGAGACAGCCCGTCAGTCTTCATTCATTCACTCTCCCCTCCCGCACCCATGTTCCTGGGAGGTCACCCGAGCCCACCAAGGAAAAATAACCAGTCAGTTTACAAGTTGACCAGTCTACTCTACCCAGAGCTGCTTCTTAACCTCTCCCTGCTTCCAGGAAGGCTGTGAAGAATGGAAAACTCCAAAGGCACAGCAATGCTGAGGCCAACCAAAGGGGGAAGGAACAAATCCTTGCTTATTGCTATCTTCCAGAAATCCAGCTAACAGGATGTGCTTTACAAAATTCCCATTTTCCACTTCTCATACTCCTCCTTCCTCTCTGTCCTTCCCAGCATTCTGACCACTCTCTGACACAGATATTTTCATGGTACCCGCAAAAGAGAACACATCTTCCCCCACGTGCTTCTTACATTGAAACTAAAATCCTACCTGGTAATATTAACCTATATCAAAAGGGCTTTCTCACCAGAAGACCTGGGGGGTGCGGAGGAAGACCTGTCTTAGCAATCCTGCCCAGAAGATGTTATTATCACTGGCAGAGTCTTCTCATTCACAAGTGTCTGGCTTTGTGAATTTCATTTCTTCTTAAGGCTTTTATTTTTTTTTAGTTTCATGAGACAGAGAGAGAGAGAGAGAGAAAGCATGAGTGAAGGGGAGGGGCAAAGGGAGAAGCAGGCTTCCCACTGAGCAGGGAGCCTATGTGGGAATGGATCCCAAGAACCTGAGATCATGACCTGAGCCAAAGGCAGATGCTTAACTGTCTGAGCCACCCAGGCACCCCAGAGCATTTCATGACCGAGCTCACTGAAAACTGCTCCTCAGGACAATGGTATCAAGGACCCCTTCCTGCTGGTGGGTTCCAATACTGTGCACTCATATACTCTCTTTAGGGAAGTTATGATTCCTACTTCACACCATGTGCTTGAAGTGACAGAGACTGATAAGACCTACCCTGGAGTTATACTCTAAGTCAGGAACAGTTACTTTGTCCAACGTGGCCATAGAAAAGCAGGTAACAGAGTAGGAGTTTGAACCCTGAAGTAGGCACCCCATCCCCACCCTTCACCAGCTCTGTCAACTTGAACACGATATTCAACCTCTCTAACCCTTAGTTTCCCTGAATGAAAAATGGAGAAAGTAATTGGCCCTGTCTGGGTATCAGTGAGATCCAAAAGCAGACTGCTTGGAACGTGGAACCCAAAACATTTTAGCTATTACTCACACTGTCCACACTGCTCTCTGGGCCAGGGCGCCCTCTCAGAGACCTCGTACTTACACTGACTGGCTGGCTAACCCTGGCCAAGTTGCTTAATCCCTCCCCTCTTCTCTCATAATCCAACCTACCTTAATCTCGAAAATGGGGATCATAATATGTCCTTCGTAGGACTGTTGAGAGGATTAACTAAAATAATACATGTTTAACAGCTAGCATGGTTCCCAATACAAAATGAACCAACAAAATATGTCAGTCTCAACTTCGTCTCCAGGTACCGGATGTGTGAGCAAGTTACTTATCTCTTCTAAGCCCCACAAGGTTGCAAAGATTAACATAACATCTGTAAATTATCTGGCACACAGTGAAAGTGAATATATACTAATTATCTTCCATCCCTTTCGAAACTGCTCAAAATTTATTTTTACCTGAATGTGTTCCCACCATATCTCAATCACTCACGATCTCATTCATCCTTTACTTAAGATCCTGTAATACCAGTCTGTTCCATTTGCATGTATTTACATCTTTTCCCCATTCCTTCATTCATTTAGCAAGAATATATTAAATACTTATTATGTGCTGTCAGGCACTGTGCTGCTCTATTCTGATGTGAATGTATTTCTTTTATACTGATGTTCCATCCCCAGAAGCTAGGAATATGGTGTGTGTGTGTGTATCTAAGTAGGTTCCATGCCCAACGTTGGATTCAAACTCACAACCCTGAGATCAAAAGTTGCATGCTCTATCAACGGAGGCAGCCATGCACCCCTGGTTATACGTGTGGAGGCAGCCACGCACATCTGGTTGTCCATGTGTTTTAACTTTTACCGCCTCCTATAAACGTAGGCATAGCCACAGGTTCACTGAGCTGGAAGGAGGCCCAGACATTCTATCAGATAATGTTTCATTTTACAGCCCAGAGAGGAAAATCACTTGCACTCATTGCTTAAGCTGAAATGGTGGTGATTTCTTGCGTCCTTATCCATTGTTCTTTGAACTACGCAAACGTTTCTTGCCACCTGTTCCACGGAACACTAGTTTCTTGGAATGTTCCCAGGTGGCACTCCAACAAAGGGTTCTACGGTTAAGTGTGTTTGATAAATAATGGGTTAAGCAAAGTAAAGCACATTTGATTTTAGTTTTTGTTTTTGTGTTTTGTTTTTATTGCAAGACTTTCCAGAGCCTTTCTTATGTTTATGAACACTGTGAATTTACAAAAGGGATACAGCACACCTCACCTTTTAAATGCATTCAATCAGGAAACCTTTTCTCATAGAAGTTTGGGAACCTACTGATCTAAGACACAGATTTAGGGAACAATGTGCTACACCCTGGAAATGCAAGCAAGTAATGTGCGTACTCTGTTTGTAGGACCTCTGGAAAGGTCATAACTCATGACAGGCTTTCAGGGAGTCCCCTTAAAGCTGTAATAGTGAAAGGGCAGTCATAGCACTTAGTTGCCAACGGAGAGCTTTGGTGATAGAGCAGAGTTTGGTTGAATCCACAAGTCCTATCCTTCCTTCCTCTCTCCTCATGCAGTGTTAAGTCTGTGACGGTCATCCCCACACTGCTCTGCTCCCTCAGAGGTGGGAGGAAACGAATAGTAAATACTCTTTAAGCAATCTCAGAAAGGAGCAAAAAAAGGATATTTCATTAGTATTAAAAAAGACTTTAATTGAGGGGCACCTGGGGTGGCTCAGTGGGTTAAAGCCTCTGCCTTTGGCTCAGGTCATGGTCTCAGGGTCCTGGGATTGAGCCCCGCAAGCTCTCTGCTTAGCAGGAAGCCTGCTTCCCCCTCCCCCCTGCCTGCTTCTCTGCCTACTTGTGATCTCTGTCTGCCAAATGAATAAATACAATCTTCTAAAAAAAAAAAATAAAAATTTTTTAAAAACTTGAAAACTTTAATTGAGCAGCTGCTAACTGCTGAGCACTGTGCTAGGTGATATATGTTTATGTTTATACTCATTATCTATCTATATTCCGTCCATATCCTTATAACCACTTAAAGTTGAAAATAGCCACCCCTCCATTTTGAAAATAAAAAAGCTAAGGCTCAAAAAGTTTATGGGGCAAGAGGCCAAATTAATTCAATGACAAAATGACAACTTCTAGTATCCCTATAGTCATTTCAGTCCTAGGGGAGCATAGGCAGATTGTGTACTAGAACACACTTTATAGGACAAGTTCTCTCTTTCACTGGAGAGGCAATTATAGAACAAATGTTGATTAGTACCCAATTAAGTAAGAAATGGAGACAAGAAAATTCCTTTCTCAGTTGTCTCCCCCAGAGGTCCACACACTGGACTCTGCCCATCAGCTAGAGTATGTGAAAGATACAGGACTCATGTTAGTGCTTGAAAGGGAGCCATGCTTATTGTGGTCATTTCACAGTATATGAAGTCAAGTCATTATGCTATAACCCTTAAATTTATACAGTGCTAGATATCGATTATATATCAGTAAAACTAGAAAAATAAATAAACGAAAGGAGCTATGGTATCAACTGATCAGAGAGTACACTGCGTGTACACAGTAAAATCAAGGCAATTTTCTCCCCACCTCTAGTAGGAACTCAGGCATGTGGAACCAGGACAGTGATTTAATTGTTTTTCTCCCTCTCATCCAAAATATCTGAAAATTAATAAAGGGATACTTCACTGATGTCAATTACAAGAAGAACTGTCAATTACAGACCCCAGCAGAAGAAAGGTCAACAGAAAAGAATCATCAGTTACAAGCCCCAAGAAGGGAAGATGTACGTTACATCTTCCACAAGAGATCCAGTATCCATGCAACTCAGCTAGTTAGAAACCATCATCTTCCGGACCTCTTGCTTTTCTCCAGTGAACTTTCCTTCAGAACAACCCCTCCCAGCTTCCTCCTTCTCTTCCATATAATAATGTTCCTCTCTTTTGCTGGACTTGCCTATGGTTTTTGCAGTAGCTTGCTTGTTATGAATTGCAATGATCTGTTATTCCTGAATGAACACATTTTGCTTGTAAAATAACTGGCAATTTTATTGTTAAGGATAACATAACCTTTTGGATTCCACACTCAACCCACCATTCATCCCCAGCAAGAAAGCCCCACCTGGGGCCAACTTCCAAACTAAACTTTCCCAATAACTATAGTTCACTCAGGGTCAAGTCAAACCATCAGACACCCTTTGGTAGCAGCCACAGATGAGGAAAGGTCTGACTTTTCCCCTCCAAGAAGTCAGAACCCTAAAGGCAGCCATGGCCACCTGTACCTCCAGGCCAGAAACACAGTGAGGCTCTTTCCCCTCTCCCCCTAAGGGGATCTGGAATGAAACCAAGCGATTAAGAGTAAAGGCAAGAGGAAAGGAGAGCAAAGCTTTGTTATTTCCCCCAGGCAAAATATACCAAGAAGCTTCTGTGATTCAAATTATATTTGTGGAACTGATACTGGAGAAGAGAGAAGGTGGATATTTGGGTGGTTTTGTTATCAGAGGATGCTACTGTGTTTGTCCTCAGAAATATCTGCAGTGTGAGTGTGCAGGTGTGCAGCTTGTATGTATTAAGGGACTGAGGTGGGGTGTTGGGTAAAACATCAGTATTGTAGAACAACTATTACAATGTGTCAGATATAGTAGGGAGTGCTAGCAATTCAAGATATCCTGTAATTCGCACACTAACCTGATGAAATTAGGTTGTCACACACACACACACACACACACACACACACACCACTTTATAGAAGAGAAACCTAAGTTTTTGTTTTTGTTTCTTGAGATAGATTGCGTGCAAGTGGGGAGAAGGTCAGTGGAAGAGGAAGAGAATTTTTTTTTTTTTTTTTTTTTAGATTTACTTATTTGGAAGAGAGAGAGCTAGAGAGAGAGGAGGAGCAGGGGGAGGGGCAGAGGGAGAAGCAGACTCCCCACTGAGCAGGAGCCCAACACACTGATGTGGCATTCAATCCCAGGACCCCGAGATCATAACCTGAGCTGGAGGCAGATGCTTAACTAACTGAGCCACCCAGGCACTCAAGATAGCTAAGTCTTTTTTTTTTTTTTTAATTTTATTTATTTATTTGACAGAGAGAGATCACAAGTAGGCAGAGAGGCAGGCAGAGAGAGAGAGAGAGAAGGAAGCTCTCCGCTGAGCAGAGAGCCCAATGAGGGACTCAATCCCAGGACCCTGAGATCATGACCTGAGCCAAAGGCAGAGACTTAACCCATTGAGCCACCCAGGCACCCGAGAAAGTTAAGTGTTAACAAAGCTTCAGTAACTTGTCCAAAGCCACACAGTTAAATATTTAATGTGGGAACCTGATCTTTTATCTGTGACAAATACTAATCCCAATGGTCTCACAACTGAATGTAACATTTCAAGCATATTCTTTTTGGATTGCAAACAGTACTGTGAGAGATAAAACACATCTCCCAATTTGCACAAGAAAACTAAGGCTCAGAGGTAACCCTATTCCAAATAGATAGAAAAGGACAGGTGTAGAATCAAAGCCTTACTCTACCACTCGGTCACTCTAGCAAGATAAGCACTTTCCAAATTTTGAAATCCTGATCCTTTCAGGAGTCAGAAAACCTACCACTTTTTTAAAAATGACCCTGAAAAGTTCCCATGACCAAACCAGTCCCTGTAAAGGGCAAAGGCTGGGGGAAAACAAAAACAAAACAAAACAAAACACAAAAACCCACAGAAAGGCCAGAAGAGTCCCTGGGGCTACCGGTCATTGTGCAGGGGTTGCAGGAGCTGGAGTCCCTCTGCCTCTGCCTGATAGATTTCAAGCCAAATGTTTAGTTTTTCCTGTGTAGAAAACCTATTAAAGTTTAATGATGATAATAATAAAAGCAGATCCTCACAGGCACACCTCTAAGGCAGCTTCTGCTTCAGACCACTGCAGTAAAGCAAAAATTGCAATCAAGTGAGTCAAATGAATTTTCCGGTTTCCCAGAGCATATAAAAGTTGTACTTACACTACGCAATAGTCTACTCAGTATGCAATACCATTGTAACTTTAAAGAAATAATAATAATGCCCATACCTTAATTTAAAAACACTTCATTGCTAAAAAAATACTGACAAAAAAAAAAAAAAATTACTGACCATCATCCGAGCTTCCAGGGAACCATAACCACAGATCCCGGATCGCCATAACAAGTACAATACTACAAAAAAGTTTGAAATATTGAGAGAATTACCGAAATGTGACACAGAGACGGTAAGTGAGCAAATACTTCTGGAAAATGGCACCCACAGGTTTACCTGGCGAAACGTGGCCACAAACCTTCAATTTCTAAAAAAGCATCATAAAAGGAGGTTTGCTGTAGTAAATGGTTACAGATTCCAGGCACCGTTAGAAGTGTGACAAGGGACCATGTGAACAAGTTCCAAGTGAAAAACATCACACACCTGGCGCACTTACCAGTGGCTAGCACTGCTAAGTGGCTCTCCTTACAGAACAGAAACCAGGAGGCGGTCAGGATGAGCCCCTCTAAAAGCAGGACTTAAAACGGAGGACCCTGGCTCCAAAAAGCGCCAATGAGAGCTTGTGTTGCCCGCCAATATGGACCAATCAGGATGAGGCAAATTCTAACCAATCAGAATGAGGCCCTTTCAGCCAATCAGGATGAAGCACTCCCCTCATTAGCACTTTGGGCCCGAGTGGGAACCTGAACTGGAACTCCATCCAAGCAGGGACTCCTGTTAGTTCAAGTCCAACCTGTGGCGGTGCCGGGTCGCGCTTAGTTCAGGTTGTATCTGTGCCTTTGGTGCCTTTGGCTTTTGGGTTCCACCTGTTCCTCTCTTTGGTTGGCGTAAGAACTGGTCGCTGGTAACAGACATAGTTTCTTTTTATTTACTCATTTAATTAGGAGTCGTGCAGTGAGAAAGGTACCATTATCTCCTTTGTTAGATAAGGAGAACAAAGTGCCAAGAGGTGAAGTAATGTGCCCAAGATGACCTAGCTAGTAAGGGCAGAGCAAGGAGTTAAACCCAGGGACACTGCGGCCAGAGTCCAAGTGCGAGCGAGCTTGTGGCTAGCCAGGGTATTGTTGCCTGCCTTGGCAAGGTCTGTGGGCACCAGCTTACTGAATAGTTAGACCCCAGGGTAGGCGCTTGCATCTGAGGGAAAGGTGTTCTGGGACCGTCTTTTCCCCTCCCCCAATTTGGCCTTTGCCCACAGGCCCTTAGCTCATTTCCCTGCTTATCTCCCTGCCAGCGTCACCAGCTGCCCCTTGTCAGCCCAGCACAAAGAGAAGACAGATTGGCTGGGGGAGGGCTGCCAAGCAGGGACTTCTCTTCCCACCCCCCCAGCCTCCTCCTGGGAACACCCATCTGGTCTGTATGACCTACTGATTGGTGCTCAGAGAAGCCTGCTTTCAGGTGAGGGCAGTGGGGATTCAGTCCCTGGAACCATGCCTGTTAATCCAGTAGGGACTTTTCCCCTGACTGGGGCATGACCCAACCCTGCAGAATCTATTATTGGCATTGAAACAGGGCTCTACCAGGATCCCAGACAGAGCTTCCAGGCCTTTCTTTCAGAGAGCACATTTGACCTCAGGGATTAGAATGGCTTCCTCTACCCTTTCCGCACTGGGTATTGTGACACGTTGCTGTGAAATAGCAGCAAAAAGATATGGACGGGATGTGGATGAGTAGCAGCCTGAGGTGGTAGATAGATACAAGCCTAGACCTCAGGAAGCCCAAACTCAAGTCCAAAGTTCACTGGAAATAAGCTATTTGAACTTGGGTTCATTATTTCCCTTCTTTAGGCCTCCCTTTCCTCATCTATAAAAATGAGAGCGTTGGGTTAGATGGACCCTAGGTGATTTCTTCCATATTGCTTGAAATGGAAAGACTCCTCCAAGAGGAGGAGAGAATAGGGGAAGAGCTCAAAGTGGCTCTCTATCCCCTATATTCCTTCCCTGGAATACCTCCTCATGTCTCTAAAATATAGAACTCCCATTCTCCAGGACTCCACCCCTTGGGGTAGCACATTGGGCCACTTGTGCAGGCTGCTGGGCCAAAGTCTCTGACCCTGGAGAGGGGACTCCTGAGCACCCCTATGACTCAGAGCAAGTACTCAAAGTCTGGGTTCTAAGAAGTATCCTGTCCTGGGCACACATCTTCTCTCAAGCCGCCACTGACTTCCAATCTTGGGATTAGCTCTTTATTTGCTTCTGACTCTGCTTTCCTCTTTTAATTAATACAAAGGGAAAAAAAAAAAACCTTAATGAACCTGCATGGGGTGCCAGGCAATTAGCTAATCAGAAATATGGCTAATAAGCTTTAGAACATGAAGTGTCTCACAGAGAAAATCTATCTAAATTTTCAACCATGTCAAGCTCTATTCCTGACTGGCAGTGGCTACCAAGAACACAGCAGGTTAGAGACTTTAGTTTTAAAAGGCTTTCCCTGGCTCTAATTTTCCCTAGTGTGAAAGAAATAAGACAAGATCAAAAAAGAAACCAGGTCGGAACACGTGAGGGAAAAGCGGAATTAGGAGGCCAACTTGGGATCTTGGGTTATACGATAAATCTGAGAAGTGGGTGCTGAGTCTTGATTAGATGGCTTTGAACAGCGCTGAGTACGGCACACACATGCACGAGCCATCACTGAAGCCATTCAGTGGTGACGACTGACGTGGAAATGCCTTGTCCTTTGTCAAAGTCCCCTGCCAGCAGTCACTCCACCTAGAGTTAGGGACTAGCAGAACTGGTTCGGTTGCAGGACACTCCAAACAAAGTCTAGGACCCGAAGGTTAAGTCTTCTGCCAGGAATGGGGCCTGTGCATGGGGAGAGGCACATGATGAGAAAAGCCCATCCAGGCAGATGGCACATGGCATGTGGAGAGGACAGTGACAGGCACTAGGCAGCAATCCAAGTGGGGAGGTCCCCAAACAGGAGATGAAAGGTGGAGTATGATGATACAGGCAACGTGGTGGTGTGCAGTCAGCAACATGGAGGTCTGTGGGGGTGCCCAGCTTCTGGATCCCACTCCCGCATGTACTGGTGAGAACAAAGAGGGTTCCTGTCCCTACGGAGCTGGGTACTGAGCAGGTTGCAAGGTCAAGACCATTTATTGATGAAAAAACCCAAGATCAAGTTTACATCTCCAGCGTGTGGCATAGCTGGGATGCAGACTCAGGTAGTCAGGCTCCAGGTTTTTTGTTTTATTTTGTTTTTAAGATTTTATTTATTTGAGAGTACGCATGAGCAAGGATGAATGGGGGAGAGGCAGAGAAAGAGGGAGAAGCAGGCTCCCCACTGAGCAGGGAGCCCAATGCAAGGTTTGATCTCAACACCTAGGGATCATGACCTGAGCCAAAGGCAGGTGCTTAACCGATTGAGCCACCCAGTACCCCAGGATCCAGATCTCAACATGAGTTTCCTCCCAGCACTAGGCTCCATCTGCCTGTTCAGGCAGGAAGGAGGCCTGGCAGGTACCCCGGAGGTCATTGCAGAGTCAGTCCTGGAAATTGCTTTACCGACTGACTAGAAACCACCACAGGAAGGGCCTCTCCTGTGGGTCCTACAGACTTGGGAGGCACAGGAGAAGAACCAGGAAGAGAAACCTCAGTTCAGTGAAGAGGCCCTAGGGAGAACCTGCAGTCACCCTTCTGCAGGTCACATGTCCAGGCTCGGACAGAGCCATCCCAGAGTGCGGCAATAAATACCAGAAGCTATCTCAGACCCACACTGGTGATTCTGGGAAATTGTGGAAGAGCGAAAAGACCAAAGTCCTGAACTCCACTGTAGTTTCCAGAAAGGCAGAGACTGGGGAATCTCTAACTGAGCACTAGGAGAGACAATTAAATACATAACTGAACGCTACCAAAGCAGAGTCCTACTGGAGTCCCTAAGAACCAGTTGTGCCAACATGAACTTACCGTTGGGATAGGCTTACCACGGACATCAAAGTACACTTAAATCCTTGTGTACATCATTCATTCAACAAACTCTGAGAGTCTGAGACCTGAGATAACATGAGCCAACAAGACAATTAAATATCTTCCCTCTCAGGGGAGCCTGGGGGCTCAGTTGGTGAAGCCTCTGTCTTCGGCTCAGGTCATGATTCCAGGGTCCTGGGATCGAGCCCCACATCGGGCTCCCTGCTCAGCAGGGAGCCTGCTTCCCTCTCCCTCCGTCCTTCCCCTCCACTCATGCTCTCTCTCATGTGTGCGTGCACTCTCTCGTAAATTAATAAACGTCTTCTCTTCCACAGTCTACTGGGAAGAATCTGAAAATTAACATGTAAACAATTTCAGGTAAGGACAAGTGTTAAGAAGAAAATAAAGCACAGCTGTGAACTTGCCAGAAGGATGGGGAAAGCTCCTCTTAAGGCGTCTGAGCCGAGCTGGTAGGAGGGGCCAGCCTGTGGGGATCCAGGGGAAGTTGTTTGAGGAAGAGAAAATGCAAGTGCAAAGTTGAAGAGCTTGAGGGGTTTGGCCAGTTTCAGACACCGAAAGGAGGCTGCAGTGTCTGACTTAGAGCAGGGAGGGACGGGAGAGTCAGAGGATGGAGCTGGGGAAGCGGACAGCTTTGCAGAGCCTCGTAGACTGGGGGCAGGAGTTCAGATTTCCGATGTCGTCTCCAGTGAAATGGGAAGCAGTTGAAGAATTTGAGCAGCAGAACGTCAGGATTCCAATTACTTCTTAGGAAGATGGCCCCGGCCTCTGTGTGGAGAGCAGGGAGGGAGTGGAGGAGTTGACAAGGGAAAATCAGTTAGAAACCCAGCACTCATGTGTTCAGGGGAGCAAATATAGTGGCTCCTGCAAGGGTGACCCCAGGAGAGAAGGTTCCATGCATCAGATTCACGATCCATTTTGGAGAGACCGGTGATACCTTCAGTTTTCAAGCAAATATAATTTATTTTTAATTTTTATATTTATTAAAAAAACACACACTGGAGCACCCTGGGACCAAATTCCAAAGGAGCCCTGCTAGACCTCTGGCCTTGGCCTTCTCCTATTTGTTGATACCATATGCCTCTCTTTAGAGTATGACTTAAGACCATCCCTTCTGATTTCGTATCTCTATAATAGCCTTCCCTCTAAGATCTCATTTGGCTCCCGTTTTTGTGAGCTGCCTTCTCAGGCACCTCTGATGGGATGCAACACACATCCTTTGCAGCCAGTCTCCAACCACCTCTGGCCAGGGTGATGGGGGCTCAGGAGGCCGAGTGTATGAGGACTGTTTGTGAGGGAACTCTAGCACGAAGATTTAGGTCTCTGGCCTACTAGACCATGCTTATGGTCTAACTCACCATCTTTGGTTGGCCCACTCCTTTCTAGGCCATGTACCATTTACATACGGTGTTTCTCTTTGTCCCTGCACTACCCATAAGAGCAGCAGGGATGCATGCAACTCGTTAACTGAGCACAGAAAATGTGCCAGTAACTAAGCCCACACAGAGTGGAGCCAGTTGCTGCAGAGTAGAAGGGCTTCCAGAAGATTCTAAGGGGATTCTTTTTCTTTGAATATGCCTGTGAAAGAAAGAAAAGAGAGTTTCTACAGGGAGGAAGAAAAAACTTTGAAGTCCAAAGATTATTGAAATGGCCCGGCTTCTGCCAAAAGACTGGCTTCTAATTTAATTGGAGCTCCAGTTCCTGACTCCATGCTAGAAACTGATTTCTCTTGCTGAGGATCTAGCATATTTTACACCCTCCAAAGGAGCAGTTTACTCTGGAGGCATAGAGTCATGTAGGATGATAATCCCAGCAGACAAATGGGAAAAGACAGCAATAATAAATATCACTGCTAAAAGAACAGAAAAGAAGTAAAAGCTTGGGGCATCTCAGAAGCACCAGCTGCTTAATAATAAAGGAAATGATAACATGATTCCTTGGCTGAGCTGCAAAAATATCTTTTAGTTACAGGTGTCAAAGCCCGAGTGTCTGGCCCTTGCTTTATTACTGCTATTTAGTATGCTGTTGGAGTCTGCGACCAGCGCAAGCATTTTACCCTGACACCAGAAACACAAAGCTTGCTCTCTCTGAATTCCCAAAGTCCCCCATTCCTGATACCCATTTCCTCCTCCGTTCTCTCCTAACCCAAGATTGTCTGGTCTTTTTGCTATAGAGAGAAATGGAACGTTCTTTCCAGGAAGGCTTAAATAATTGCATCTGTGTTCATTGAACTATTAAGCCCTCTCCTGTCTGAGGGCTGGGGTGGGGAATACAATTATAAAAAAAGATGATGTTAAGACTATGGTTTTCTTTTTAATTCAATTCTCTTTTCCATTCATAAGCCTCGAGAATGACAAGATGTCAGACAGCTCCCTGAAGGAATCTGCGATCCAGTAAGAAGGGCGAGATGAACACGGGATTATAGGGCAAGGAGGAAATAAATGGAATGAAAACAAGGGATCCACGGGCAGTGAACAAACCATCCAGCTTGGAGAGAAGAGAAAGGTCAGGGGAGTCTTCCTGAAGTCAATGGCATTTGAGGTGAGTATTAGGAGATCATTTGAGTCAGGGAGCAGTAGCAGAAGGCTGGGTGAATGAACGGACCCCAGATGGGACGGGAGAGATTGTCCTAGCTATAGAGCCTGAGCTGTTTAAGGACACCTGGGCAGTCCCACCTGGTGTCTACAGATCAAAAAAACTTAGCTGTAATTCGGAAAAAAGTACTTACACCAGGAAAGTATTCTTTTGCCTTGACACAGAAGTGTGAAATTCTAGGCCACTGCAAAGAACGTTGGGGGAAAAGTAAGCTGCATTATGATTCTAAGAGATCTGTTCATTTCCAGAAAATATTCAGGGTTATAGGAATTAGAATCCCATCTTTGGGGGATTCTAATTCCTATCTGTGGGGGGAGAGAGTTGGAAAGAGCTGAGCATGGTAAGAGTCCCTGTCTGGTTGGCAGGGTTGGGGCCCAACATTCTAATCCTGAAGCGGTCCTGGGAATGATGCAGGCTAATAGACCAGCTTCAGAACTGGGGGTGGGTCCAAAGCTAGAGCCGCATTCTGGGGTCTGAAAAAGTGGGGAATCCACAAAGCTATTACTCAGAAAAGCCAGCATCCGAACCCAGCCTGCTCACATCAGATACTCATTTCTGTGTAGTAAAATGTCTCGGTGCCAAGCCTCACCAGATGGTAAGAGTGAGCTTCTGACTTTTTTTCTGCCCTGAGCAGGCACGAGGCCTTTTGTATCTGCAGGCAATACCCTGTGTCAGGGATGAGAAAAACAGGGGGAAAGGGGACAAGGCAGACTTTGTCCTTTTCTGAAAGTATCTGACCGTGTGCTCCCAGGGTCACATGCTACAAAGCAGCAAATCCTGGTAGGATATGTTGAGACATTACCAGTTTCACCAGAGAAAAGACATAAGCAAAAAGAGAGAGGGCATGAACGAGAAAGAGAGAGGTCAATCCAGATCGATCGGAGGGTGTGTAGTGCTACGGCCTGGATGCTGAGTTTTGGGCCAGCCTTTAGGGGGAGGAAAGGAAGCCTGGGGCTTCACCATGAATTGAAGCCCTCAAGGGAGAGCAAGGAGAGTACAGGAGGTGGGGCAAGTGACATAGTCCCAGATCAGATGCCCCCTCTAGTCACTGTCAAAAGCAAAAGCAAATCTCTGCAAGAAAATGTCTCCATCCCCAATTTAAGCTCCCCGATGTTCCACCTATTATGACAATGAGCTCACAAACATTACTAAACATAAAATGCAAGCCTCTGAAAGTTGGCAGATATAACGTACAATGAATTTAGAATCCTTTGGATTAAGATATGAGATCTGTCAGATATAGAATATAGAGCAGTTATGCAAATACGAGGATTATCTGCATACGCAATGTCTTCTGTGAATAAAGACCGTTTTAGTTCTTCCTTTTTGATCTGGATGTTTCTTTTTTTCCTTGTGTTGCAAGAAACGTTTGGTCACTCTTAGTATAACTCCTAATTGTACCAATGCATCCGAATTCTAGAGAGGTAATATTTCAAGTTTCTCTTTTTTTAAGACCTTATTCATTTATCTGACAGACAGCACAAGCAGGGGAGCGGCAGGGAGAGGGAGAAGCAGGCTCCCTGCGGATGTGAGGCTTGATTCTAGGACTCCAGGACCATGACCTGAGCTAAAGGCAGATGGCCAACCAACTGAGCCAACCAGGCAACCCTCAAGTCTTTTTTTTTTTTTTAGCACCTGAAAAACCCAAACTGAGAGTCTAACAAAGCTGACAGAACCTACCAGAGGTAACACTTTAAGGCTAGTATATCAATTATCTACTGTTTTAATAATAGTCTGTGGAAAAAAAAAATCTCAAAATCTCAGTAGCATATGACAACAAACACGTAGCTCATGAGCCTGTAGGGTTTACCTAATCTAGGCTGGGTTCATTCACGTGTCAACAGCAGACTGGCATGGTCACAGTTCTTATCTTGGCTGGGCACCCTCTTCTGCACAGTGTAGGCTGGCTGATGGCTGATCTAGGGCTCCGCTGACATGACTTGGGTGAATAAACTGTGTTCTCCGTGTCTCTTTACCCTCTACCAGGCTAGCCAAGTCATAATCTTCTCATGGTAATGACAGAAGGCAAGAGTAATAAATGGAAATGCACAAGCACCTTTCAAGCCTTTGAAAAGTTTGCTCATATCGCATTGGTCAAAGCCATGCCAGACTCAGAGTCAGGGGGGAGGTCTCTATGGAGTCCCATGAGGAAAGACACAGATACAGGGAGGCCTGAAGAATTGGAACCATTAATACAGTCATTAATGGTTAGAGCCAAGGGGTTAGTACACAATAGCAAGGCAATACCACATGTCTTGGCCCTGAAGCAGTTAACATTTGTATTTTACCTCCTCTGGTAGAGTGACCAGTAAACCCTACTGGTAATCCATTCCCAAATTGCTATGCAAGATCTGAGAAGTTCTTAAGAGTAGAGCGTGAGGAGTAGGCACTGTGTGGACAGTTAGATCTAATTTTTTAGAAACCTTCAAAGGCAGAGGAGACCAAGCAATCCTGAGGGATTCATTAAGTAAATCAACTCCAGGGTCCGGAATATTCTATATTAATTGGAGTTTCTCTGGTTGCAGATGACAGAAATCCAAGCAAAACTGGTTTAAACAGAAAAGAAACTTTATAGCTTCCATAACAGGAAACTCTGGGAATATGTCAGATTTCAGACACAGCAGGAGCCAAATCCTCAAATAATGACATTGTGACTCAGTCTCTATCTCTGGGCTCCGATGATCTCTGTCTTCATTCTCAGGCAAGTTCTCTCCGTGTGATGGCTGCCGGCAGCTAGACGCTTTCGGCCCCCACTGTAACAACAATATGTGAAAAGGGCTCCATTTCCCTTCTAATTCCAGTAAAGCTCTATAATTGACCTCATTATTCTGACTCGTATTACCTCCCCAATCCTGAATCTATTATCTAATGCCAGGGAATGGAAAATGGGTGTTATCCAAGAACACTCCGTCACATGGGAACAGTTTTCACACTGTCACTGCACAACCTATAAACTAAACATCCATTCCTGTGACTAACTCCAGTCGGGCACAAGGATATTTTCTCATGTATCTTAACCTGTGTCCTTAAAACAAAAGAAGAACCTTGTTAAGAATGCTAAATTTGGGGGGGGGGGGCGCCTGTGTGGCTTAGTCAGTTGGGCATCTGACTTCAGCCCAGGTCATGATCTCAGGGTCCTGGGATTGAACGCTGCATGGTGGGGGGAGTGGGGGGTCCCTGCTCAGTGGGGAACGTGCTTCTCCCTCTCCCTCTGCCTGCACTTCTCCCTGCCCTACTTGTGCTCGCTCTCTCTCTCACTCTCTGTCAAATGAGTAAATAAAATCTTTAAAAAATATAAAAATTAAAAGAATGCTAAGTTTTGTAGGTTATGCTGCCCCTGATACTGGAGATAGTTAATACTGTGGAGTAAGCAGAGGATTTCGGTGGCAAAATTACTTAGGTAATAGGACAAGCACTTAGGTAATTCCATGTTTTATTATTTTATGAATCGTGATGTTCTTCCTCTTATATAGTATGAATTCTGAGATATTTTTCCCACTAGCACTAATTACCCACTTTCTTATTTCTCTTTGTCTTTCTTTTTATGGTTCCATAGATAACTCACAAATGAGCTTCACAACCACATGCCTGTGGCTGAACATTTTATAATACGAAGTGATTCATACTACTCTTAATATTTATATAGCCTTGGTTAGAGATATAAATACAAATGCAGTGCATAAAGGATGATATTAAATCTTTACATAGACAGCTGCATGGTCATTGAACACTAGAGTTGTGGGTATTTTTATTTCTTGTAAGAAATCCTATTATGATGTATGTAAGATCACCCCCCTCCAAGTTAAAATTTCAGCTTTGTTTAAACAATTTTTACTTAAAATTAGAATCTATGTTTGGGGGGCACCTGGGTGGCTCAGTGGGTTAAGCCTCTGCCTTCGGCTCAGGTCATGATCTCAGGGTCCTGGGATCGAGCCCCGCATCGGGCTCTCTTCTCAGGAGGGAGCCTGCTTCCTCCTCTCTTTCTCTGTCTGCCTCTCTGCCTACTTGTGATCTCTGTCTGTCAAAAAAAAAAAAAAATGAATCTATGTTTGGTCTTTTAATTTTTTTTAAAGATTTTATTTATTTGAGAGCGTGAAAGAGAACGTGAGGGGAGTGGGGGTGAGGAGACGGACAGAGGGAGAGGGAGAAGCAGACTCTGCTGAGCAAGGATCCCTGGGGGCTTGGGCTCCATCCCAGGACCCTGAGATTATGACGTGAGACAAAAGCAGGCACTTAACTGACTGAACCACCCAGGCGCCCCTGGTCTTTTCGTTTTAAGATAATTTTGTTATTGTTAATTTTAATTTTATTTATTTATTTTTATTTTGTTTATTGTGTTATGTTAGTCACCATACAGTACATCATTAGTTTTTGAGGTAGTGTTCCATGATTTTGATTATTTTATAGATTTTTTAAAAAGATTTTTCTTGTTTATTTGGTAGAGAGACAGCAAGAGAGGGAACACAGGCAGGGGGAGTAGAAGAGGGAGAAGCAGGCTTCCCACAGAGCAGGGAGCCCATCGTGGCTCAATCTCAGGATTTTGACCTGAGCTAAAGGCAGACACTCAACAACTGAGCCACCCGGGTGCCCCAATTTTGATTATTTTAGAAAAAAAAACCTAACATTTGTGGAAAAAAAATTTTTATCTTGTTATATATTTTATTTATAGTTTCTGGATAGACATTCAAATTTTATACCTTTTTTAAATTTTTTTTATTATTTTTTTAATATTTTATTTATTTATTTGACAGACAGAGATCACAAGTAGGCAGAGAGGCAGAGAGAGAGGAGGAAGCAAGCTCCCCGCTGAGCAGAGAGCCCAATGCAGGGCTCGATCCCAGGACCCTGGGATCATGACCCGAGCTGAAGGCAGAGGCTTTAACCCACTGAGCCACCCAGGCGCCCCAGCAAATTTTATACATTTTTACTCAAATCCTATTTTATTTTTGATTCCTTTAGAACAAGGGTTGACAAGCTACAGACTACTGCCTGGCTATGTTTGTATATACAGTTTTATTGGCACACATCCATGCTCATTAATTTATGCGTTGTCTAGAGTTGTGTTCACTTTACAATAGCAGAGTACAATTATTAAGACAGAGACGACACATAAGGCTAAAACAGTTACTGTCTTGCCCTTTAAGAAAATTTTTGCTGATCCCTGCTTTAGATTATTGTCAATGGGACACAAATTATATAAAAACATTAATTATGCTAACATAATTAGTGATTGTGCTAGGATGAAAACAGGACAAATATATTTTGTGGAATAAACATGTAATAATTTAGGAAATACGTAATTTACTGTGCATCTGGACATTGCCAGTCCTTCAACATCACACCCAGACATGCGTAAATATAATTAAATTTGATTGCATTTCATATTTTTGCTGACTTTTAGTCTTTTATAAACCACAGTTTTGGGTGCACCGGGGTGGCTCAGTCGTTAAGCATGGGGCTCTGGGTTTCAGCTCAGGTGGTGATCTCAGGGTCGTGAGATCGAGCCTTCCCTCCCCTTCCCCCCATCAGGTTCCAGGAGCAGCATGGAATCTACTTAAGACTCTCTCTCCTTCATCCTCTGTCCCTCCCCCCACCAAAGAATAAATAAAAATAAATCTCATCTTAAAAACCCACAATTTTACACAAAATTAAAAATGGGGCATTCTAAAAAGTAAAACCATAGAGCATATTTTATATAAGAATTCGCTCAACTTACAGCTTCTTAATACTTAGGTATATGGGATGGGCTGCCTTTGTTTTAACTCTTGTTCGTGGGTCTGCAAATGCTTGAAACAGGAGAGGGAGAAGTTATGGGTTCCCTAAAGGAGAACCAAGATGTTCTAAATAGGAGGGGTGGGGGAGAAAAACCAGACAGATTACAAACAACAGATGTCAGTGAGAGCTGACAGTTTGCCAACAGGAGGAGTTCTATCAAATGTTACTGTTCTCTGAGTCCACAACAGGGATTCATGGGGGCAGGGAGGGAAATATTAGAATAATATTAGAAATAGTAGATATTTACTAAAGATTATATATTTAGATCAGATTCGATAAAATGTCGGAAAATACTAGAATAAGCAAGCTATCTCATGACGATTCTGGTCAGTCAAGGGTTTGATCTAAAGGTTGATGGCCATGTCAAGGATCCCGCGGAAGGGTTCCTGCATTAAAAAGAAGACTAGACTAGGTTAGTTTAGTTAACAAACATTTGTTGGCAGCTGATGTGTCCCAGGCTCTGCCCTAGGCCCCAAGGTTTGTAGGATTCCAATAACCAGCCAAAAAGGCTGGGGACAGACGAGTTCCCACTGCTGCAAATGCACACAGTGCAGAAATATCTTAGCAGGCAGTCTAGCTCTGCTATTAAGAAAGCTCTGGGTCTATTTTTACATCAGAGACACACACACTCAGAAGCCATCACTGCAGGAGGCAATCTGGGAAGTTACCCGAGGACAGTCTATGGCCTTGACAGTTCAACTTCAGAAGGAAGAATTAAGCAATCTTTGCAACATAGATCCCCCGATTTAATTTTATTTCATCTAATCAGTCCACCAAAGGCAAAAGGTGAATTTCTAACAAATTAAATTAAAATGCAGTCTCAGCCGCTCTAAAAAGCAGAGTTCAAAACCAATTTTTCTCTGATTTCCTCTTTGAACCTGGAAGTTGAGAGGTCTGTGGAGGGAAAAGGATGCATCCTCCTTGATCAAAGTTATCAAATCAATTTATTCTGTTTCTAAAGGAATTAGAAGAGACAACGGCGTTTTATCTCACTGGATAGGGAGAGAATGAGGCTTCATTTTCATTTCTCAAGAAATCTCTGGAGCCAGACCGAGGCAAATGACAATGGCCAGCATAGTCTGTAGGATGAGAATGCCCTGTTTCTCTCCTTTCCTGCTATCGCTTCCTTTCCATAAAATTGCACCTTGACTTCTATCTTTCTAAAGCTGGGGAACACTACTGACATATATGTAGTTCCTCTAAGACAATCATACTCAGCTACCTGCTAACTAAAGATTTCATTCATTCATTCATTCGTTCATTTTTAGAAAGAGAGTAAGTGTGCCCAAGGGGGTGGGGATGGGCAGAGGGAAAGGAAGAGAAAGAATTTTCAGCCAACTGCATGTTCATCGCGGAGCCTGAAGGGGGGGCGGGGCTCAATCTCACAACCGGAGATGCTGACCTGAGGCGAAATCAAGAGTCAGAGGCTTAACCAACTGAGCCCCCCAGGCGCCTCAACTAACTAAATATTTTTAAAACCAGAAGGAGACTTAGAGATTATCTTGAAACTTCTTCAGTGCCCAGAAAAGTTACATAAATGGGCCCCAAACAGGAAAAAAGTGTACAAGCGCGATCTCTCACTCAAGAGTGTTTCATCTACACACTCTTTCAGCTGTGCCATTCAGTGTGGTACTCTTGGTAGTATGAGGGGTTGGAGAAGTATTCTTGGTAAGCCCCAATACATACAGTTCACGCTGGACTCCCATTGTCTCTCAAACTCTGGCTTGGTCCCCGAACCATCCACAGAATTCTTTTGGGAAATGTTGGCTTTGTGTTCTGACTCTGACACTTTTTTCAGTTTTCGATTAAGGGCTGACCCCTCACCGTTTCAGACCTCAATTTAAATCATTTCTAACATAGAGATAACCACAAAAGCACCTTGTAGCATTGGTTAAGGATTTTATTGTTTAAGATAGACTCCATAAAGTGCTTCACAAACTGGGAGGAAATATACAAAGGTCAGGGGTCATTACCACTGGGGCCGCTGTAAGGCACAGTGTTTCTCCAAGATGCGCCCTGGGTAGGTTTTCCACATGCAGTAATCTGAGCTCTTTCTTCTCATTCCTTCAACATATCAGGCACCATTCTTCATCATGGAGCTTCAAAAATGACTGATGAATGAGATTCCAGCCATCCTGAGCTCCACGGACTAGTAACAGGTACATAAATGGTCACCGTCGATACGGGAGCATAGAGGGTGAACTTGTGCCGAGATCCTTGGGAAGGCTGCATAGTGCGCGGGCCATTTGGGTAGTTTTGAGTCAAAAGTAGAAGTTCTCCAGACAGGAGAAGGAAGAGAAAAGAGTAGAAATGGGGAGCATTCTGGGTGGTTGCAGTGGATTTGCATGTTCACACAAAGGTGAGTAGCCTGGGAATGCTGCTAAATACGCTTGAACAACAACATTAACAACTAGAGCTATTTTTTGGAATGACCCCTAAATGCTACATTTTTTAACTGCACTTATAACCGGCACGGTGGCCCTTCGAGGACATAGCATTGCCCGAAGATGACAGGTGAGAAAGGCTCAGAGAGGTTAAATAACTTGCCTAAGATCACAGAGCTGGTAAACAGGGAAGTCAGGTTGTGAACTTAGGTCCCAGTGCTTTGATTTCATGTATCACACTGCTTTTCCTGAACTGGGGGTTTTTAAGAGATGACTGGAAATGTAGGTGAGGGACAGAGTTTGCAGAACATCAAGTACCAAAGCCGGGGAGCATGGATTTTATTCTATAAGTTGTGGGAATTTCTGAAAAATTGTTAAGGAGGTGTTTAAAGAAAAAAAAAAGTCATTCTGGGGCACCTGGATGACTAAATTGGTTAAGCGTCTGATTCTTAATTTTGGCTTAGGCCATGATCTCAGGGTTGTGAGATTGAGTCTCTCATTGGGCTTGGAGTCTGCTTAAGGTTCTCTTTTTTGGGGGGCACCTGGGTGGCTCAGTGGGTTAAGCCTCTGCCTTCGGCTCAGGTCATGATCCTCAGGTCCTGGGATCGAGCCCTGCATCAGGCTCTCTGCTCAGCAGGGAACCTGCTTCCTCCCTCTCTCTCTGCCTGTCTCTCTGCCTACTTGTGGTCTCTGTCTGTCAAATAAATAAATAAAATATTAAAAAAAAAAAAAAGATTCTCTTTCTCCCTCTCCCTTTGCCCTTCTTCCATCCCACGCTTGCACTCCTTTTCTCTCTCTCCTGGAGGAAAAAAAAAAAATCACTCTGATGGCAGTGTACAGGATGGATGGGACAAGAAAGAGAAGAGAAACAGGAAAATCAGTTTTTAAAAAAAGTATTATAAAGATCCAGACCAGAGAAAATAAAGACCAGCTGAAACGAGGTGTTCATCTATTCATTCACGCCTGGGACAGATGTCCCAGATGTCCCAGATGTGGGACAGATCACTGTTTTATTAAATAAGGACTTTTACTGTCTCGCATAACAGAAAGTCCAGAGGTCCGGCAGGCCCCAGGTTTGTCCGAAGCCCCGGCCTCTTTCCTTCTCTCTACTCCAGTAATAGTTATTCTACTATGGGTTACCCTCATACACCCTACATGACTACCAGCGGCAGTTTGAGGTCTGCATGCTTCCTTGCTCACATCCTTCCAGAGAGAGGCATCTCTACTCCCAGACCTCCAGTCTGACTGGGGTCAACTCGGATAGCAGGAGGGAGGAATCGCTGCTGGGGGAACCACACGTTGACTGGCTTAAGAGGAGTCGGGAATCTCCTCTGGATCTGGGCAGGGTATGTTCCCCTGTGCCTGGTGGGACAGGGGTAGCTACTGGAACCAAATTATAGCTTTTTCAGCAAAGGCGAAGGAGGAGCTGATTCCAAATGGGCAACAAGTAGCGACCATTGCTGCAATCCAGCTTCAAGCATGGATACTTGAAGCCAATGGCTTCCATACATGTCCATCCCCAAACCAGTCTGCCTGCGGACGTGCCCGTAGTCCAAGAGAAGGCATTAGACTAGTCCTTCTCCAACTCCCTTTTCGCAAAGGCTCTTCTTCCACTTTATGAGAAAGCCATACTCCCAGCTGTTTCAAATATTCCCATAATGCTTTGCCTCAGGAAAAGTTTTCTAGGGTGCCAAAAAAAGAGGAGTTTTTCAAATATTGCAGATGATTATAAGGATGAAGTTACAAGTACTGCCACATGTCAGGTGGTTTCCAGTTTTTTGAAATTCAAAGGAGACCCACCAGGATTATTACCTGTTAGATCACTAAATATACTTTTTAAAAAGGATAGGTTGCCGTGCTATTTTTGACATATAATTTGGAACAGTAAAAGAGGAGTGGAATTGGTGCCAAACCCCATTTTATTCTAATAATATATATTGAACCATAGATACATGAACTGATCGAGGAAAACAATAAAAGTCCCATCTTTCTCATTAAGTGATGCATTTCCAATAAAATAATGTTCTTGTTATGTTTAATTTAAAAGGTCAATATACTTATATTTTTGTTGATTATGTGGTAATAAGCATTCTTATAACAACTCTTTTTCAGCACTTAAATATTTATAACATCAGAATAAACATTTTTTTCAATTTGAATTTATATTTTTGATTTAGAGAAGTGTGAAGGGTGAACAGTAGAAGATTTCCAAGCATTAATCTGGAGAAAGTTAAATGGGCATCGTAAGGTCAAGGAGAAAATATATAACATTTTTAACCATTAAAAAAGTGTTGGGGGGGCTACTTGGAGAAATTTCCAGTGAGATAAATAAGTCCTAGTACAAAACAACTACAGCTAACACACCTGTAGGATATATAGGAAAGTTTTTTTTTTAACTTTTAATTTTTTAAATTTCTTTTCAATGTAACAGAATTCATTGTTTATGCATCACACCCAGTGCTCCATGCAATACGTGCCCTCCACAGTACCCACCACCAGGCTGGCCCAACTTCCCACCCCCCGCCCCTTCAAAACCCTCAGACTGTTTTTCAGAGTCCACAGTCTCTCATGGTTCATCTCCCCCTCCAATTTTCCTCAACTCTCTTCTCCTCTCCATCTCCCCACGTCCTCCGTGTTATGATAATTGAAACCATATGATAATTAACTCTCTCTGCTTGACTTATTTCACTCAGCGTAATCTCTTCCAGTCCTGTCCATGTTGATACAAAAGTTGTGTACTCATTCTTTCTGATGGAGGCATAATACTCCATAGTGCACATGGACCACATCTTCTTTATCCATTCGTCCGTTGAAGGGCATCTTGGTTCTTTCCACAGTTTGGCAACCGTGGCCCTTGCTGCTATGAACATTGGGGTACAGATGGCCCTTCTTTTCACTATATCAGTATCTTTGGGATAAATACCCAGTAGTGCAATTGCAGGGTCATAGGGAAGCTCTATTTTTTTTTTTAAGATTTTATTTATTTATTTGACAGAGAGAGATCACAAGTAGGTAGAGAGGCAGGCAGAGAGAGAGAGAGGGAAGCAGGCTCCCTGCTGAGCAGAGAGCCTGATGTGGGACTCGATCCCAGGACCCTGAGATCATGACCTGAGCCGAAGGTAGCGGTTTAACCCACTGAGCCACCCAGGCACCCCAGGGAAGCTCTATTTTTATTTTCTTTTGTTTTTATTCATTTATTTGACAGACAGATCACAAGGAGGCAGAGAGGCAGGCAGAGAGAGAGGAGAAAGCAGGCTCCCCGCTGAGCAGAGAACCCAACGTGGGGCCCGATCCCAGAACCCCAAGATCATGACCCAAGCCGAAGGCAGAGGCTTTAACCCACTGAACCACCCAGGTGCCCCTATTTTTAATTTCTTAAGGAATCTCCACACTGTTCTCCAAATTGGCTGCACCAACTTGCATTCCCTCCAACAGTGTAAGAGGGTTCTCCTTTCTCCGCATCCTCTCCAACACACGTCGTCTTGTTAATTTTGGCCATTCTAACTGGTGTAAGGTGGTATCTCAATGTGGTTTTAATTTGAATCTCCCTGATGGCTAGTGATGATGAACATTTTTTCATGTGTCTGAAAAATTTTTTCATGTGCCATTTGTATGTCTTCATTGGAGAAGTATCTGTTCATGTCTTCTGCCCAGTTTTTGACATGATTATCTGTTTTGTGTGTGTTGAGTTTGAGAAGTTCTTTATAGATCCTGGATATCAGCCTTTTGTTTATACTGTCATTTGCAAATATCTTCTCCCATTCCGTGGGTTGCCTCTTTGTTTTGTTGGCTGTTTCCTTTGCTGTGCAGAAGCTTTTGATCTTGATGAAGTCCCAAAAGTTCATTTTCGCTTTTGTTTCCTTTGCCTTTGGAGACATATTTTGAAAAAAGTTGCTGTGGCTGATATCGAAGAGGTTACTGCCTATGTTCTCCTTTATGATTCTGATGGGTTCCTGTCTCACGTTGAAGTCTTTTATCCATTTTGAGTTTATCTTTATGTACGGTGCAAGAGAATGGTCAAGTTTCATTCTTCTACATAGAGCTGTCTAATTTTCCCAGCACCGTTTATTGAAGAGGCTGTCTTTTTACCACTATATATTTTTTCCTGCTTTGCCGAAGATTATTTGACCATAGAGTTGAGGGTCCATATCTCTACTCTGTTCCACTGGTCTATGTGTCTGTTTTTAT
This sequence comes from Mustela nivalis, assembly GCF_964662115.1. Classification (NCBI taxonomy): domain Eukaryota; kingdom Metazoa; phylum Chordata; class Mammalia; order Carnivora; family Mustelidae; genus Mustela; species Mustela nivalis. Next base: position 26,075,852 of record NC_139028.1, on the reverse strand, counting down.
GCCTGCACCACGCTGTCTTGGTGATCACAGCTTTATAGTAAAGCTTGAAATCAGGCAACATGATGCCACCAGTTTTGTTTTTATGTTTTGTTTTTCTTTTTCAACATTTCCTTAGGAATTCGGGGTCTCTTCTGATTCCATACAAGTTTTAGGATTATTTACTCCAGCTCTTTGAAAAATACCGGTGGAATTTTTATCGGAATGGCATTAAAAGTATAGATTGCGCTAGGCAGTATAGACATTTTAACAATGTTTATTCATCTGATCCAAGAGCATGGTATGGTCTTCCATTTTTTGGTGTTTCTTTGATTTCTTTCATGAGTGTTCTGTAGTTCCTCAAGTACCATTCCTTTACCTCTTTGGTTAGGTTTATTCCCAGGTATCTTATGGTTCTTTATACTAAATGAAATCGATTCTCTAATTTCCCTTTCTGTATTTTCATTGTTAGTGTATAAGAAAGCCACTGATTTCTGTACATTGACTTTGTATCCTGCCACATTACTGAATTGCTGTATGAGTTCTAGTAGTTTGGGGGTGGAGTCTTTTAGGTTTTCCATATAAAGTATCATGTCATCTGTGAAGAGAGAGAGTTTGACTTCTTCCTTGTCAATTTGGATACCTTTCATTTCTCTTTGTTGTCTGATTGCTGTTGCTAGGACTTCTAATATTATGTTGAACAAGAGTAGTGAGAGTGGGCATCCTTGTTGTGTTCCTGATCTCAACAGGAAGACTGTGAGCTTTTTCCCATTGAGGATGATATTTGCTGTGGGTTTTTCATAGATAGATTTTATGAAGTTGAGGAATGTTCCCTCTATCCCTATACTTTGAAGCATTTTAATCAATATAGGAAAGTTTTTGAGAGTAAATCCTTTACACACAAAATCTTTTAAGTCGCTAAGTTTGTGGTAGAGCCGGTGGGAGGCGGGACCTCCTGAGGAGGTGGGTCCACTCTTTATTGGTAAATTCAAAACATAAGAGCAGGAATTAAAATGGGAAAGGAAAGGCGGGTCACACAAAATTTCAATTACCTAAACCACTCAGGATGAAGAAAAAAAAGAGTTAATTCTGAGTTCTCAATACAAGGAGAAACATTTTTCTTCTTCTTTTCTCTTTTCCTTTGTTTTTATTGTATCTCTGTGAGAAGATGGTTGTTAGCTGCACCTGCTGTGGTAACCATTTTACAATATACAGTATATTTACAATATAGGTAAATCAAACCATCATGCTGTATGCCTTTAATTTTTACAGTGAAGCATGTCAATTATTTCTCAATAAAACCAGAAAAAGTTCATTTGTGTATTTTCAAATGAATGATTATGAGTATCAGATTGGTAATTGAGTTTCCACTGGGTAAGTTTTTTAAATGCTATAACAGCTTCATTTTTAAATGTTGATCCTTACACTATATTAAAAACTGTATCCCTTGGAATATATAAACTTATAAAAAAATTCTAGATGTCAATTTAAAATATGAAGGAGGGCATGTAGTATTTCTAAATTATTTTAGAGATATAAATCCAAAATGCTAATCACCACTTGTTTAAAGGAGACAACCAAATTGGGTTTAAGAGCAGTAGGCTTGTCTCAGTGCTGGGCAGGTCACTCATACAGATCCATGTTTGTTGTGCTGGTTTTGATGTTCCTATTAACATCTAAGACGTGATGACTTTTAGGCAATTGGAATTCAGCAGAGGAATCTGGACTACATATATATTGCTTGGGGATCATACAGGTACAGAGCCTGGTCAAATCAAAAGCGTAGTTACCAATGTCAAGAGAAAGTATGACAATGGAGAAAAACACTAGAATCATGTTTTGGGAAATAGCACCGGCAAAGGAAACAGGAGAGATCAGAGAGGTAGGAAGTGAGTAAGAGAGAAAGACTTTTATAAGGAAGTAATGGAAGATAGTCCTAAAGGAGGTCAAATAAGATAAAAGCTCTGAAGTATCCATTGGACTTGGAATTAGGAAGCCAACAGCGACCTTAGTGATGTCAGTGGTCGTGGGTGGTAGAACAGAGCACTTGTGAAACTGGCTGGGGGCAGGGTATCAAGCAAGACCATGAAGAATCCGAGACTCTGAATATGAATGAAAGAAATAAAGTCAGAAAAGGGAGCCAAGTGATTTTTCTCCCGGCTGGGAGGTAATGACAACAGTGCGGCTTTCTGACAGTTGAACTTACTAAAACATGTTTAATTCGGAAGATCCAAGTTTAAGTGAGAAATGGAGATCTAAAATAAAAAGAACTTACTGCCCCATCTGTGAGCACAATTTGTTGTCTTTTGACTCCTGTATGTAATGAGATGTGCATTAGGATATGAAGACACCAGAGGTAAATTAGATGCTCTTTACTTCCCGGAATCATCTATAAATACATGATGGCTCAAGATGTCCGTAATCACTGGGGTACGAAATGGATAAAAGATCACAGGAGCACCTGGGAGTTCGGGCTTCATGATGCATTAGAGAAGGGGAGTGGTCAGAGAAATAGAAAGAAATCAGAAGAGCAAAGCAGCTCAAAAGCCAGAGAAACATGAGCTATCAAGGTGTGGAGTAGAACGCCACAGAAAGCAGGAGAATTGAGAACAAAGGAAATCTCACGGGCTGTCGTAATTAGAGAGTAACTGACAACCTTTGAGAATGAAATTGCTGTCCAAGTACAGAGGGTGCAGAAACAAGCAGATGGAGATAAAGTGGGAGATGTTTCTCACTCAGAGAAACTTCCTGGTGACTTTTCTATCCCAAAGACTCATTCAGGGGCACTTGTGTTATACTTGGTGAATGAATGACAGTGTAGAGATATTGCACATTTAGTAAATTAAGCTCCCAAGACTTTAATGTCTTGGAAAATGAGATGTGCTTTGCAAGTCACAGTCATATTACAGTTATGGACTCAGTAACAGTGTGAATTTCCCGATAATAATAGTACTTATCTCACCACTTAAGGCAAAGGGGATACTTTTTAGTTCAGAGACATTTTCTAATCATTAGTTAAGCAAGTCTCCTTTCTTGTGTGCACCTTCCTAAATGATCAGATTAAGCTTTTATCCTTCTCCCTGGAAAGCTAATCAAATGTGTGGTAAAGCCACTTAGAACTACATTATAAATTTATTTTCTTCCTTCCTTCTCCCTCTTTGGCTATAAAAATGTGGTACTCGTACAGAACAAAACAAAACAAAAAGGATAAAAAAAGGCTACCACACTTCACCAGCAAGAAGGGCTCTATTTTCATTATGAAGTCATTAACCCTACACTCAGAGCACCTAGCACATGGGGGGAGCCTGGTACCCTGTATTTTGGTGGCCGGTGGTAGGAGGAAGTGAAGTCTGCCTTCCAGATGTTCACAGTTTGAGTGTTGGTGGGGGACCCTGAATAAGGGCATATTTTTATGAAATGGTAATGATCAGAACCCAGTATGGTTCTTCTTACTGTAGATATTGAGGACTTGGAGTTGAGTTGAAGAGCATCGACTCTCATTCTTGAAGAACTTCAGATTATAGTTCATCTAACTCCCTGCCCGGTATATGCATCCACCAATCACCCCCCAACATTTCTGCCAAGTGACATTTCTGCTACTGAATTCCTTAACTCCTGAGGACAGCGCTGACTCTTAGTAAGTTCTTCCTTATAAAGAGTTAAAGTAAGGACAATACTTCTGTATTTTTTTAAAGATTTTATTTATTTATTTATTTGACATAGAAAGAGAGACAGTGAGAGAGGGAACACAAGCAGGGGTCATGGGAGAGGGAGAAGCAGGCTCCCCATTAAAGCAGGGAGTCTGATGCAAGACTTGATGCCAGGACCCTGGGATCATGACCTGAGCCGAAGGCAGACACTTAACAACTGAGCCACCCAGGCGCCCCTGCTCCTGTATTGTTATTGGTCCCAGTTCTGCCAAGTCTGTCCACTCAGAGCAAATGTTGTTTCAAATATTTGGAGGTAGTTTCATTGAGTCTTCTCTTTTCCTTCAGCTTCTACTTGTGAGTTTATCCCTAAGCCCTCCACAACCCCAGCTGCTCTGTCTGAATGTACTGTTTTCTATTCTCCTAAACCGTTCCCTGGTACAGAATACATTTCCCATTCCTGGGCTGTCCTGAGAAGGGCATGGAAGAAGCTGTTGGCTTTCCCCATGTGTGAGGTTCAACAGTTGTGTACTGCTCCAGAGAACATTCATTTTTTTATTTTATTTTTTAAACATTTTATTTATTTGACAGACAGAGATCACAAGTAGGCAGAGAGGCAGGCGGAGAGAGATGGGAAGCAGGTTCCCCGCTGAGCAGAGAGCCCGAAGTGGGGCTCGATCCCAGGACCCTGGGATCATGACCTGAGTCGAAGGCAGAGGCCCAACCCACTGAGCCACCCAGATGCCCCAACATTCATTTAATTTACACATGACATTCGTGCTCTTCATGTCATTCCTACCTCCCCAGCCTTCAATGTCTTCCTCTTTGTTATGGAATACATCTGTTTCCCTGCTTGGTTTTAAAGGCTTTTTCTCATTTTTTCCTATCAGATTCATTCGGGGTTATTTTACATTCCACTCTAACAGACCTCCATCCCTTGGGTCCGTCTGGTCTTGTTAATATATCCAAACATCTCCTGCCTGTTCACTTCCAGCTCTGCACGTTCTTGTGCTATTCCCTATCTGAAATGCTGTTCCCTATCTGAAATGCTGTTCCCCGTGCCCATTTAAATTCCCTCTATCTTTCAAGACCCAACTCAAATACTACCTCCTGGATGCAGCCCTCCTATGTTATATCCACTTGGATTATCTCCTACTTTGCTGAATGTTTTTATCCCTCAGAAGCGGATAGGGCAGGACCCTTCTTACATCTCATGTGTACGAAACTTCTTGGTCATTCACTATAAACTATATGCATAAGTATTATACTCAGAGCAAAACATGAACCACATTTTAAAATTCACTTTGTTTTATCCACTGGTTGTTAAGGACTGAATATTTGTGTGTCCCCCCCCCCCAACTAAATTCGTATGTTGAAATCGTAACCCCTAATATGATGGTATCAGGAGGGCGTCCTTTAGGGAGGGGATTAGGTTATGAGGGTGAGGTCCCTATGATTGGGATTAGTGCCTTCCAAAAGCAACCCCAGAGAGCTCTTTCAGCCTCTTCCCACCATGTGAGGCTACAATGAGAGGGCAACCAGGTGGGTTCTCACCCGAACACACCTGTGCTGACTGGCTGACCTTGGACTTTCAGGCTCCAGAACTATGAGAAATCCATGGCTGTTGTTTAAGCCACTCAGTACAGAGTCCTTTGTCATAGCAGCCTGAGCAGACTAAAACATTGGTATAGGGCCCACACCTGGAACAGTGTCTGGCACATCGTAGGCACTTAATAACTATTTGCTGAATGAATGAATGAATGAATGAGTAAATGAATGAATACATGAAAAATGCTTAAATGCTCACTGATTGATTAAGCATCCTGGACTGGACAGATGATTAACTGGAGCAGAGACTAAATGGCAGAGGACAGGAATCTCATTCTTAACAATCAAACAGCACTCCACATCCTTGGGTCTGATCCCAATTTGCGGAAGGAGGAGGAAGAGGTGGGCTGTCAGCAGAGAAAGTCACCAAGTTCTCAGGGGAATAAGATGATGTAGGGAGTTCTGACTCATCTTGGGAAATCATCAGCAACATTTCAACACTCCCTAAAACCTGCGGCCCCCGGATAAGCTCTGAGGCAGTTTTGGCTCCTCTGGTCTTTGTCCCATTGATAGGAGGGAGCTCGTCTTGGAGACTGAAAGTGCTGTGGTTATTTGGCGTTCAGGATATGACAGGTGCATGCCCTGTGTCTGGTCACCATCGACTTCACTTTTTTTTGGAGCCCAGGAAACTATTGGAGGCAGGAGAAATGGATGCAAGGCCAAAAAAAAAAAAAGTTTCAAGGAGGGATATAAATTCTGACATACCACCTGAATTACTCCCTTCACCTACCTCGTCTGCTCCCCAGATACCTGGGTTTTGACACATAATATACTTTACATATAATAAGGCATACTATTATATACATGTATATATGCAGAAATATACATATTATAAGGCATAATAGAAATATACATATGTATAATACGTGTATATATACATATTGTAAGGCATAATAAAAAGAAGCACCTCAAAACATAATGGCTTAACACAAGACCCATATTCTGCAATTTGGGCAAGTCTCAGCAGGGACATCTCGTTTCTGCTACACTTGGGGCATCTTGACTGGGACCAGAAGCGGGACTGGCCGCCGGCGGGCGGAGCCTCTCTCTCAAGTGGAATGGTTGGACTTCTTTCCATAGTGGCTGCCTTCAAGGAGAGAAGAGAAGCCTTACAGCCTCTAAAGGTTTAGAACCAGAAGTCACACAATGTCACTTCGGCCATGATCAAAGCAAGTCCCCAGACTAGGGTAGAGGGCAGGAGAAGCAAAAAGCTCTGCCTCCTCGGGGGAGGGTGCCAAAGTCACATTCCAAAGGACATGTGGGAGGGAGAGATTTTTCTGCTCATCTCAGATACAGTTTACCACAGTCATTTGTATATCCTCTGTGCTCCAATAGAGTACGTCCCTAAGGTCAAGCCCCTATTTGTATTCATTTGATGGCTCTCACCGTGCCTACTCCCCCAGAATCTCTATCAGTCCAGGCACTGTGGTTCCCTCAGAATCATCTCTTCCTTGGAGCGCTCCCTGATCCTCCAACTGGAAATGAATTTTCATCCCCTGAATGGGAATTTTCCTTTGGTTTCTTCCCTTACATTCTGAAAATTATAGTTCATACAACGCTGGAGCGGCTAGGAAGTGAAATCATCTGGTCCCATACCCTTCATTTATAAATACAGAGAAATTCAGACCAGATGGACAAAGCAACTTGACCTAGGACTCATAGCTGGCCTTGGACCCCAAGACTTCCTCATCTTGCCGTTATACTGTGTTTTGTACTCCAAGCAGGTTACCACACGAGCAGGAAGTAAGCACGTTCCAGCGTGGAGAAGGGATGATGGAGACAGAAAGGTGAAGGTGTCGAATTCTCAGAAGGAAGCTTGAATTGGAGGACACCAACTGCAGAGAGTGGGTAGGCTTAAGCTCACAGACAGAATGCAGCTGAAGTAAGTTTTGCATGGTTCACATGGTATTGGTTAAAAACATTTGAAGAAGTTGCCAATATTTAAGAAAAAAGTTCATGTCAAAATCCAGATTATCTGCTTCTTTGGGAAACCAGCAGGACCGTCTAGCCATACTGGGCCTGCCTGTGAGCCTGGCAGCCATCCGCTGGAGCCACATGGTGGCTGTCCTGTTAAATGTGGCCATGGTCTCCAAGGTCCCGGGGTTCGGGAAAGTTCAGCCCACTCTCCTCTCCTGTGTTAGCAGCACAGCTACTGGTGGACTATGAGTGCGTGGCTCCTGTCTTAGATGAAGGCACTGGAAAATCACACAAACATCTTCTTCTATATGGCAAGGATTTGCCTGCATGTTCAATCTCCCTACAAATTATAAGCTCCCTAAGGGAACTTACCATGTCTTAGAACACTTTGGTAGAAATAATATTTGTTTAGCACTGTGTACCCCTGTAGTACTCTGTACTTAGTACATACGTAGTACTCGGAACTTCGTGATGTAGAGTGTACTGTATTTGTTTACCTTCTAAATTTTTCTATCAGGTGAGGAGACAGAATCAGAGAGGTTGATCCCGAGATCAGCCAGCCATTAAGTGTGGAGCTGGGGGTGGAGGACATCTGGTGTTCATTTTCCTTCGGGAAACTTTCCCTTTCCCCCACACCCCTGTGGTTTGGATGAGGCTGATCCTGTGGGAATTCAGTTCTGGCCTGTCCACTAAGAATTCAGATTACCCCTAACCTCAGTGATTGGTTTGCATGAATATATGACCCACGCTGGGCCAATCAGAGCTGATGAGTACCAGTCCCACGACTTTTTCTGAAACTCTTCGTGCATTAAGTTGATCACTTTGAGGTTAGACCAGCCTCCCTGTTCTACAGACTTCCAGAGGCAACTGACAAGAGTGTCCTAGAAGCCCCCCAGCTCTGCAAAAGATCAGCCCACCCGTAGCTTCCAAAGCATCACTGACAGGAGTAAAACAGGCTGTAAACTCTGTGGGCACCTGAAAAAGCCTCTCACCTCCCTGTCTTCCAGCCGTCACTGACCGACCACCAGGCTGCCTTGAGGGCACCAAGACCTACCAATGTGTGCGTTATCTGGAGACTGACTTAAGTCTACGCTAGAGTACAGGGCTCTCAGATCATTCCACATTCCCAGGATGCTAATCCTCATCCTTCATGAGCACTGGGGCGCGGGCACCGCCCTCATAGTCCTTATCCCCTTTTCCTGCTACTTCTGTTTTCCATAGAACTTGTGTTCTGAATGTATACAGTTGTTTTTTTCTTGCCCCCCCCCACCTTATTAAGATATCATTGACATGTTACACTGTAGAAGCTTAAGGTATACCAAGTGTTTATTTGATGCGTTTCTGGATTGCAGAGTGATCACCACGTAGCTTCGTAGCATCGCTGACACCTGCGTCATGTCCTGTAATTACCATTTCTTTGTTGAGATGAGAACGTTGGAGTTTTACTGTCTTAGTCAAGTTCCTTATTTCTTTCACATCTGTCTCTCCCTGTTGTAACATAAGCCTTGTGAGGGAAGGGGCCTTTCCCGTTTGACTCACGGCTTGGAACAGTGACTTCTAAGGATTGAGAACTGTGTCTGAAACCAAGAAGGAGTTCGGTGCACATTGTGTTGACGAATGAATGTTACCCAGCGGGGATAACTGCCCCCACCCAGGAATAAAAACCATAGACAGCAAATGCAGGAGGGAGGAAAGAAAAATATTTCTGCTACATTTGTCTGAACCCTGTGTTTTAGTTTGTGAGGGCTGCCATGGCAAAATATCATTGCTTAAACGGCAAAAATTTATTTTCTCACAGTTCTGGAGGTTGGGAGTCCAAGATAAGAGTGCCAGCACCGCTGAGCTCTGGTGAGAGCTCTCCCCCTGGCCTGCGGACAGCCATCTTGTCCCCGAATCCTCATACAGCCTTTGCCCGGTGCCTGGACCTGTGTGTGTGGAGACTTCTCTTTCTCTCTTCCTCTTCTCATTGAGCTACCAATCCTGTCGGATTAGGACTCCACCTCTCTGACCTCACGCAACCTTAATTATCTCCTAAAAGCCCTATTTCTTAAAAAGTTACTTTGGGTATGAGGGCTTTGTCATATGAATTTTGTGGAGGATACAATTCCATCTAACACCTTGACCCTGGATGTGCCTGAAACTCTTCAGTTATTTGCAAAGCAATAAATTCTTCTGTTTATGTAATACCTTAAGCCAGGTTGACTGCGGTTTCTGAAGTTGCATTTAAAAGAAGCCTAACCATGGGGCACCTGGCGGGCTCAGTCAGTGGAACGTGTGACTCTTGATCTAGGGGCTGTATGTTCGAGCCCCTTTTTGGGTGTAGAAAGTACTTATAAATAAAATCTTTACTGTGGCTCAGTTGGTTAAGCAGTTGTCTTTTTTTTTTTAAGGATTTTCATTTATTTATTTGACAAACAGAGATCACAAGTAGGCAGAGAGGCAAGCAGAGAGAGAGGAAGGGAAGCAGGCTCCCCGCTGAGCAGAGAGCCCGATGGAGGCTCAATCATAGGACCCTGGGACTATGACCTGAGTCAAAGGCAGAGGCTTCAATCCACTGAGCCACCCAGGTGCCCTAGTTAAGCAGTTATCTTCAGCTCAGGTCATGAACTTAGGGTCCTAGGATCCAGCCCCTCCTAGGGCTCCCTGCTCAGCGGAGATCCTGCTTCTCTCTCTCCCTCTGCAGCTCCCTCTGCTTGTGCTCTCTGACTCTCTCTCTCTGTCAAATAAATAAAATCTTTAAAAATAAAATAAATAAAAGAAGCCTAACCACTCCATGACAAAAACCAAGCAGACCAATTAAGAAATGGGGAAAGGACTAAAATTCACATTTCTCTAAAAAGATAGACAAATGGTCAGTAAGCACAGAAGAAGATGCTTAACACCACTAGTCATTAGGGAAATGCAAGTCAGACTACAGTGAGATACTACTTCACACCCACTGGGATGGCTGTTATGAAGAAACAAACAGAAAACAGGCTATTATTGGAATAATGATGTAATGTTGATGAGGTTGTGGAGAAATTGGAACACTTGCACATGGCTGGTAAGAATATAAAATGGTGCAGCTGCTATGGAAAATGGTATGATGATTCCTCAAAAAGATAAAAACAATTACCACATGAACCCGTCGTTCTGCTTCTGGATATGTATCCAAAAGGAATGAAAGCAGGACCTCAAGTAGATACGGGTACACCCTGTTCATAGCAGCATTATTCACAACAGCCGAAATGTGGGAGCAACCCAAGTGTCCATTAACAGAGGAATGGACAGGGGCGCCTGGGTGGCTCGGTCAGTTAAGCATCTGACTCTTGATTTCAGCTCCGGTCAGGATTTCATCAGGGTGGTAAGATTGAGCCCTGTGTTGGGCTCCGTGCTGAACATGGATCTTGCTTAGGGTGCTCTCCGGGTCCCTCTACACCCCCCCACTCCCCCTCCCCCCTCACACGCTCTCTAAAAAAAGCAAAAAACAAAAAAACCCACAGATGGTTGGATACATAAAATGTGCACAGGCTGCAGCATGGGTAAACCATGAAGACACGCCCGTGAAATAAGCTAGTCACGAAATTACAAATACTCTGTGATTCTTCTTACATGAAACTCCTGGGGTCATAAAATTCATAAAGGCAGAAGGTAGGATGGGGGTTGCCAAGGGTTGGGTGGGAGGGGGAAATGGGCTGTTGGCATTTAACGAGTACAGGGTTTGGGAAAGTGGGAAAGTTCTGTAAATGGTTGGTGGTGATGGTTGCACAACACTGTGGCTATTTCATTGAACTGCATACCTGAGAATAAGTTCAAAATGGTAAATACTATATTATGCATATATTGCCATAACAGAAAGAAAACTAACCAATGAACGGGGTCTCAAACCAAAATCATTAGGCTCCAGATCTGCTTTTAACCCTACGTCCCTAGGTCTTCTTCCATCACTTATGCTATCCAGCTCAAATGCCCTACACATCATTTGTGCTTAATACAAATCAGATGAATAAGTGAATTAATATATAAGTGAATGAAAGCACTAACATTTATTTGTTTGTATATAGAGAGAGGGCATGTGCGCACATGATGAGAGCAGAGGGGGAGGGTCAGAGAGAGAATCCTAAGCAGGCTCCACGTTCAGCACGGTGCTGGACATGGGGCTTAATCTCACGACCCTGAGATCATGACCCGAGCCAAAATCAAGAGTCGGATGCTTAGGCGACGAAGCTGCCCGGGTGCCCCACTCACGTTTATTTTTAATTAACATGACATTGCCATGACATAACAATAACATAATCATCTCCTGGCAAAAAGCCAGCATTTTATTTTTTTTAAAGATTTTATTTATTCATCTGACAGGCTGAGATCACAAGTAGGCAGAGAGAGAGGGAGAAAGCAGGCTCCTTGATGAGCAGAGAGCCTGATGCGGGGCTCGATCCCAGGACCCTGGGATCATGACCTGAGCCGAAGGCAGAAGCTTTAACCCACTGAGCCACCCAGGTGCCCCAAAAGCCAGCATTTTAACTGAGGGTCCTTAACAGCTTGGAAAGTATCGTGAAGGTTCAACACAACCTCTTACTTCAGGAAGCCTGGATAGTCTGTCCTTACCCATTCACACTTCCCCATTTGGCACAGGAGAGTTTGTTTTCTCTGCGGATGTATGTTTCAAGTGTGAACCCTGAGGAGATAAAGCTTCAAGGCAGAGGCACTTTACTTGTACCATTGACAGCTGCTCATTCAGAGAACTTATATGCCCAGCTGCTCCCCCAGAGCTTCAGGGTGCACATGGCCGCTGGGGAAAGTAGACCTGACTTTTACTCCTTCACCAAGCCCTGGTGAGGTTTACATTCTAAATGTCTTCAACCTTCTCCATCCTCATTGCCACCACCCTGAGGATAGCCATTGCCATCTGTCCTCTGACTGCCCTTCGACTGCTTGTAGGAGTCTGTTAACTGCCATTCTTCTTTCCTGCATCACCTCCCACATCTGGGGCCATCCCCCACAGAGCAGCCAGGCTGCTTTCCAGATCATCAATCTACCCTGGTTTCAACCTTGAATGACTTCCTACTGTGGAAGGATAAAGAGAAAACCTCCTAATTTATCCTCCTTGGCCCTCTTACATTCTGGCACCTGTGTGCCAGCCTCATAGGGAACCACCTCCTGCGTCTTCCCAGGGCTCCAGCCAGATGCGCCCGCTCTTCTCTTCCTGAGACACACCGATCTTTCCACCATAGAATCTTTGTGCACCCTGGCACTTCTTCCCACCATCACACTCTCTGCCTTTTCAACTCTTATTTTTCCTTCATCTCTCGATACAATTGTGTTTTCCTGCATAAAAATCTTCCCTGATCTCCCACACTCCAGCCAGGCTAGGTTAGTGTCCTTTGTAGTAAGCTGTCATGGTTCAGTGTGCTTTTCCTTCAGGACACTACCCTCGGCTAGGAATCATGCATTCCTTCTAAGCTCTGTTTGACCAACAACTAGCTCCTTCACTGCCCAGATTCTCAGTTTCTTAAAAATAAAGATGATGTTTACTTTTGCCTATCACTGATTCCCTATCATTTAGCTCCACGCCTGGTGTATAGTAGTTGCCTAATAAACATGTGGAGAAAGGAGTAAGGAAGGAGGGAAAGAAGTAAAACAACAGGGTCTCCCTCTGGAACATTGGGACACCATACGGCGGCTTCTATGCACAGCACTGGTACCCATTTGACATAACAGCTGGAGCTCAGCAGAGTTCTGGGGTTCATCTTGGTCTTGTGGGGGCTTGGTCAAATTGCTGAAAGTCTCTAACTTTGGGTTTCTTCCATTTATTTCAGCAGACAGAGGTAGAATTCTTACTAAGTGCAAGGTGTTATTAGAAAACTGCTTCTCAGAGTGCCTGGCTGGCTCAACTGGTAGAGCATGCAACTCTGATCTCGGGGTCATGGGTTCAAGTCCCACATTGGGCCTAGAGCTTAGGAAAAAAAAGAAAAAGTGCTTCTCACCTGGAATGGTCACCTTCTGTAGAGGGCGGTAGCAGAATTTTAAGGGGGAGTCTTGCTCAGAGTACAAAGAAAACTTCCCAGCTAAGGCGATGGAGCACATGTTGGGTGTGTGAGTCAGTGAGCAGGCAGAAAGTGACAGAGAGATGAACCAGACAGTTCATGACATCAAAACACTTACTCTCAAATGTGGGAAAGACGTGGGGCTAGAACTGTACTATGAGGCCGTTGGCTAGAATAGAGACAGGAGGCGCATACAGAGCACAGAGGAGGAGTGATTAATTCCATCTTGGAGAAGAGGGGAGAGGGTTTATTGGTCACTTTGGATCTCAGCCTGGAAGGATAGACAGGACCTCATGCATAGACCTGAGGAACAGCCGCTTGGCGCTCTTTCCAAGAAAGATGGCCAGTGCTAACTAGCTGAAGTGCAGGCGGCCTTCTGAAACCTTTCACCAGAGGCTCCATGAGCACCAAGTACAGCAGACCCTTGAACGCCACAAGTTTGTACCATGTGGGTCCACTTACATGTGGATTTTTCATACTTCAATACTGAATGTATTTTCTCTTCCTCATATTTTAAGAACATTTTCTTATCTCTAGCTTCCTTTATTGTAAGAATATAGCTGTATAGTACCTATAGCCTACAAAGTACATTAGTTGACTATGTTATTAGTAAGGCTTCTCTGGTCTGTGGTAGACAGTGGGTAATTAAGTTTTGGGGGAGTCAAAAGTTTCATGTGGATTTTTTTAAAAGATTATTTATTTATTTATTTATTTTAAAGATTTTATTTATTTATTTGACAGACACAGATCACAAGTAGGCAGAAGCAGGCAGAGAGAGAGGGGGAAGCAGGCTCCCTGCTGAGCAAAGAGCTAGATGCGCGGGATCATGTCCTGAGCTGAAGGCAGAGGCTTTAACCCACTGAGCCACCTAGGTGCCCCAGATTTTATATTTATTTGAGAGAGAGAGAGCAAGAGAGAGCACAAGTTGGGAGAAGGGCAGAGGGAGAAACGGGCTCCCAGAGGAGCAGGGAGCCCGATGTGGGATTTGATCCCAGAACTTCAGGATCATAGCCTGAGCCGGAGACAGATGCTTAACTGACTGAGCACCCTCAGGAGCCCCCATGTGAGTTTTTGACTACACAAGGGGTCAGCAGTCCTAACTGCCCACGTTGTTCAAGGGTCAATTGTCCTGTCTCTTGACAGCAGATAATTCTAATATATTCAACGACACAGCGGCTGTGCTCTGCTGACCAGTGGTATTCCCTCTTGTGTACGGAATGAATATAAGCTTTTCCCCTCACTCTGAAAAAAGGTCTCGACTGACCAGCATAATCAGTTTGTGGGAGAAAATATTGCAGCCGCCAACAGGGGATTAGCTGGGGAGAGGTTGACTCCTATCTAAAACTAACTGATGATTTCGGTCCTATTTCTGTTCTTACGGAGCCAGCCAAGTGCCTGGCATTCTCGTGACTTTATCAATTCAAACGGCCCCCTTGAGGAACACATAAACAAGGGCAAGTCTTTCTAGAACAAGATACGGGGAAATAGCAAACAGAGGCGCTGTTAGACAAACATGGGACGTCTGGTCTCTCTGGCTGAAGCAGAACACACTGCAAATGACACTTAGCTCTTACTGGGTTCTGGTGCCAGACTGAATACTATGTACGTTTTGCGTCATTGGCTGATGCAACGTGATGTAGACAGTCATTGCCATCCACATTTGGTAGAGGACAAAGCTGAAGCACAGAGGGGCTACATAATTTGTCCAGGGTCACACAATGGTGGGATTTGAACTCATGGCCCATGCTCTTAACCACCATATTTGACTGCCTCTCACCTCTCAGCTGAAAGCAAGGACATTGGAGCTAGGCAAACCTGGCCATAACAACATTTCTGTTACCTTCTCGCTGTGTGATCTTGGGCCTGTTAGCTAACGTTTCAGGGGCAATCACATTGGAATAAGCCCCAAAGCCTTAAACTTGGGAAATGACTCTCATTGGGAACAATGTGCCATCTCAACCTGCTAGTTGGCTGCCTTCCCCATGTCCCCAGGCCTCGCCCCCAGTTGAGCCGCCAAGTTCACCTCCCGCATGCTTGACCAATTCTGAGTTAGGGTGTGCCTCTTTCAGTAGGCTGAGCTGTGCCAAATAGAGGCCAAGTCTTGGAATCCTCAGGCCTTTGTTCTAATCCAGTTTCCAGAGCTCTAATGGGGGTCCCCTGAGCACCTGCGTAGCTGTCCCATTTTTCCCCCCTCACGTGGTTCTTCTATTCTTCTATCCTGCTAATGGAGTACTGGCCCTCGCCTTCCTTTTTTTTTTTTTTTTTAAGATTTTTATTTATTTATTTGACAGATCAGAAGTAGGCAGAGAAGCAGGCAGAGAGAGAGGAGGAAGCAGAGAGCCTGACGTGGGGCTCGATCCCAGGACCCTGGGGTCATAACCTAAGCCAAAGGCAGAGGCTTTAACCCACTGAGCCACCCAGGTGCCCCTGGCCCTCGCCTTCTTAATCCAGATTCCCCCATGAACTTTGATTTATGTGGTTAGGCTTCTGTTCTATATGGGCTGGGCCCTGCCTCGCACTTGCTAGTCCCTCTTCCCAGCTCAAAAGAGGAGCATTGCTCCTTAGATGACCCTCGGAGCTGGCCCTCTGCCACCTTGAACCGGCCTTTTGATTAGATGCTTTCCTGACTACTCACCACACCTGCGTCTTTCTAGATGAACTCATGTAGCATAAAATTCACCATTAAAAAAAAAAAATTCACCATTTTCATCCCTTACCGTGTATAGCTCAAGGGCTTTGTGTACATCCAGAAGGTTGTGCAACCACCACCACTATCTAATTCCAGAATATTTTAGTCCCCTTATAAAGAAACTCCAGAGGACATCAAACCTGAAAAGCCTGGAAGGGTTAGGGCTGGAAGGGACGGGGCTCAGCGTGGCATGGTAGGTTATGTGCGGCGTCATACGTGAGTGACGAGAGGCCAGCCTGACGTCCTACCCCCAATGACAGCACCTTGGCGTGCTGACTATCAGGCTGGGGAATTTTCTGACAGGAGGGATTTTCTGACTTTCTTCGGAAGCAGAGGGTAAGATCCTCCTGTAAGAGGCTCCTTTTTTGTCCTCGGAAGAAAGAGCATCCCTGCCTCTGAAGAGGACAGACAGACACTGAAAGGAATCTGAGTGAGCAGGCCTCGCTGTCTTCCCCCGTTTACTGCCTTAGCTCAGAGTCCTTTTTGCATGATTGCATTTTCCCACGACTCTCCAGTCTTCACCAAACCTACCACAAATGCTTAGGCTTAACCTCCCAAAGAACAAAAGCTAAAAACACAACCCCACACTCCTCACGGCTCATTCTCCATCTCCCTCTCTCCACCCGCCCCCCCGCAACCACTACCCTATGCCAAATCCCATTTCTATCACCATGGATTTGCCCATTCTGGGCACTTTGTATAAATGCAATCATATACCATTTGTCCTTTCTTTGTCTGCATACTGTCTTCTCTCTGTTTCTGGCCTTGTGAAAGGCTATCCCCATCATAACATGAGTCTGTACGTTGTTCCTGTTTACAGCTGCCTAATAGTCCGTCGTATAAATAAACATTTTGTTCGTTCTTTCACCAGTTGGATGTCTGGGTTGTTTCTACCTCTTGGCTATTATGCATAATAGTTCTACGGACATCTGTGTACAAGTTTTCCTGTACACACTTTCAGTTCTGCCAAGGAGTGGGGTTGCTGGAGGGTGTGGTAACTCTGTGTTTAACTTTTTGGGGAATTTCTCAGCTGTCTTCCAAAATGATATTTTACATTCTTACCAGTGATGTATGGGAGTTCCAGTTGTCTACATCTTTGTCCATGCTTGTTATTGTCCTGCCCAGTATTTCTTGGTTCCCCTGGTGGAACCAAGGGGAAGGCAGGTATGTTTCTTGAGCAAGTTTTTTTTTTTTTTAATCTTAACCCTCAGTTTCCTCATCTGTTAAATGGGAATAATAGGGTCATTGGACTAATTAAATGGGAAAAACCATGTCAAACCTTTAGGATAATGCCTGTAAAGTCCTGTCCTGATAAATAAAAGCTGTCATTATTACCTTCCACCTTCCTTTGCCTACACATCTAGACTTCTCTTCAATGGGTCATTATGCTGGTCATTGGGCCAGATAACAAATATGTATTTGTTATGTAACAAATATGTATGGAGAGCCAGTCAGGTGCCAGGCACTGTTTGAAGGAGCTAGGATTAGAGTGTCATACAAGTAAAAGACCCATGAGTAGGAAATTAATATTCTACTAGAGCAAGGGCCATGATAAGTATATAAATTTAAAAATAAGGAAGATAATCTTAGGAACTAGAAGAACCTTGATACAATAGAAGAGGGTAATGTAATAGTGAGCGGGGTGGGGGTCAGCAGGTGTGGCCAGGGGAGGAGGGACACCGCAGTGCAGAGCTGACTAGAGCAGGGGAGGCAATCACACACCGGTCTGGGGAAGAGAGTTCACACTGACAGACCCTCACAGAGAATCCCTGTGACAGGAATGGCGTGGAGGGGCTGAGGGGCTGAGAGAAGTGAGGGGAGGGGGCAGCAGTGGCTCCCAGCAAGCCTGGGACCCTGGAGAAGAGCCAGCAGGAGCCGAAGAGATGCCCAGACCCTGTGCTGGTGACAGCTCCGTGCTGACGGTGGGGCCCCAGAGAAGGACGTCAGGGAAACTGGGCCAGACCTCGCGTGTGATATTTGGCAGGAGTTCCGGACACTAAATGTTCTCCGTAATTGGCAGGAGTCAAAAGGAAGTCTCACTGGAGAGCTTCAGCCTGACATGCCTCCTCCCCGAACACCACTGTTACTCACTCCTGGGAAGTCCTGTCCTCATTTGGATTTCTGTGTATCTGACACCAAGCCCTCGATCACACGTCTGCCACCGGCGTAACTATAATAGGACAACAACCTCTGTGTCGATGTAGGTGCTTACACTTGGGAAAGTTGAGACAAGAAAGCCTGGACCCTCTCTGCCTCTTGGGGAACATTCTGGATGAGCCTGGTGGGGTTGAAAACTCGTCCTGTGATGCCACAATGCCCAGACTCAAGGACCGAGGGGGCATCGCAGGAAGCCCATTTTGCCGCACACAAACTGGCCTGAGTGCTACCTGTGACTGCTCTGTGGCCATCCACGTGGCAATGGGGGACTCCAGGAGCTTTGGTTGTGCGGCTAAGGGCAAGGATTTCAGACATGCGTGTGTTTGTGCTCTGGGCTCTCCCACTTCCTAGCTATCTGGCCATGGGCAGGTTTCTTCAACACTCTAAGCTTTGGCTTCCCCATTTGTGAGACAGACACAAAACCTATGTCAGAGTGGCAGCAAGTACATGGCTCCTGACCGTGGAGTCAGCCCTCAATTACTATCACTCATCATCGTTAATTATCACTAGTTTTGCTCCTACTGCGCTATGATGATTTTAAGAGCCTCCATCGAGGAAGGGTCACCAAGTTTTGAAAAGACAGTGCCGAGGTTGACGTATGTCCCAAGAAGGGCAGTGATTATAATGATAAGACTTTGAAGATTTGAAGGAAAGGTTGGCATGGGAAGGTTGAATCAAAGAGTGTTGTTAAACAGTTTTCAAGTATGAAAACTGAAGAGCTATGAAATGAGGACTAATATTTTCTTGGTATAACCTACCCTATGCCAAATCCCAGACTGGGGTCTTTACATTTATTATTATATTAACTATTACATTTAATCTCCATTGCGACCCTCTGAGATTGGTGTTATTCCCATTTTACAGGTAAGGAAACTGAACCTGAGAGACCAAAGGCGAACATTGACTGGGGTGCTGGTGTCTGTCTAACTTTGATACCAATGGTCCTTTCTCTATACTCCAAACCAGTAAAGTCCCAGCTAACCCTATCTGGTTATTCTAGAGATCATGAGCTCCACAAGTCCAGGAATATTTCCCCACATGTTAGAGCTCTGCAGTGGAGCAATTAATCCAGCCCAGGAGACAGACGTGTGTATGTAAGCCAAACACTAGAAAGAAAATTCTATGTAGCAAGAACATGCTTCTGGAAGAAGGCAGAGGAGGAGGGTTCCTTCTCCTGAGGCTGAGAAGGTCCTCAGGGAGGAGAAAAGTAAGTAGGAGGCCTTTTCCAGAAGAGGAGTTTCAGACGAGCCTCCTTGGGGTTGTCTGCTAGAAAGGCATGGAAAGGGCATCCTTTTCAGCTAGGGCTAAGAAGCCATGGCTTGGAGGTGGAAAGGCACGTGCTTCTTTCAGGAAAAGACTTGGATCACCTGGACTAAAGGGGCAGAGGATCTGGAGAAGGAGAGTGACACCTGAAGGCGGGATGCTTTGCATGACAAGCTATGGATTTTAGATTCTGTCCTGTTAGCAGTGGGGAGACAGCTTTTCAGTAGGTGACATTGTGTTTTAGGACATTACCTCTGGCGTCTGAGTAAACAATGCAGCAGGCAAAGGGTGAAGCCATAAAGCCAGGTTCTTCTAATTTACTCTGTAGTGCGCCTGCCTTTGGGACCCACGGGGGGACCCTTTTAGTAGGCAAGAAAAGGGGTATTTCAAGGACGCCACTGAATCCAGTCCTTCAAAAAGCTCCCACTCCATGACATGCATCCTGATCTTCTCAGGTCCCTGCAGGCGGTCTGCTGGCAGCACCATCAGCCTTTGTTTCCCCTGCACTGCAAGGCAAGGGAGGATTTCTGAACATATCCTTTACTTTTGAAAGTGTCTTGAGCTGAGATACCACCATTTCCAGGGCAGACAGAAGTGGTTGTCTCCAACAGTTGAGAAGTCTCCAGAATAGGACAACAGTCCAGGACCTTCCCCCAGGACAGGCAGGATGAGCAGCATGATCTGGGACAGTGGATGAAGCCTCAGGCTCAGGCCTCCGCCCATCCATTCAGCCAACCATTCATTCCCAACTGCTCATTGAATGCCTGCTTGCAGCAGGCCACGTGACACATACTGTGTGTGCCAAGGAGAAAAAGGTTAAGGTTCCTACCTTCAGTAAGGTCACAGCCTACTGTGGAAGTCACCATGATTTGGGGTGGAGAGGTGGATCTTGAGCCAGGCACTAAGGTCTTCTGTGAGGCAGGCAGATGAAAGTTAACACAAAACTATGACAAAATGGGAAAGGCATAATAATAGAGATTCTCCAGGATCACTTAGGAGCAACTAGCTCAAACACTCAGGGAGGTAGAATAAATATCAGGGACCTTTTTGTCAAGACCTTATTGAGCATGTACTAAAGTGCCAGGTTCTGGGCTGGGTATCAGCTGTGTCAGGAAGAATGAGTAGTCATATGACGAGAAGGTAAGCAGAAGGGAACGTGCAACAGAGCGAAAGTGTGACCCATCGTGGAACCCACAAGTAGTCAATTGCTTAGGACAGAATGAAAGAGATAACATTTAGAATAGAAGAGAAAGGAGGGAGCTGGAGGGATGACAAGTGTGTAATTACAATGGGTCTTCCATGTGATGCTAGAGAGTGCAAACAGCCAGTAAGAAGGAGATCTTGGGACAAGGCACTCTGACTACAGTGATACAGTCAGAGATCACATGACAGGATACAGAGATAAGACCATAGCATGGTTCCAAGAGCTCTTGAATTTCAATGCTGAAACTAGGCAGGAAGAACTAATTGCAATTAACATAGGGGAAACTATCGAGTCCCTGAACGAAGGCAAGGGTGGTGGGGGTGGTGGGGAGGGGAAGGATGGGGAGATACTTGGGAAGGAACAAGAACTTGCAGGGCTTGGTAACCACTTGGAGTGAGGGAGAGAGGAAAATCACGAGTGAGGCTCCTGATGCTGGCCCACAACCAGGTATGCAGAAGAAGGCAGTAGATGGCTGGATTGGTCCAGAGACTGGGATTTCATTGAGAAAAGCGAATTGACAAAGGAGAGGAAGCAAGGATCATTGCAAGATGCTTATGAAGCAATATATCATGTTTTCTAGACTGGCTGAAGGAGGAAATGGAGAAAGAGGATTGATCAATGGCTGAAAATGGAGGCAAAGAGTCAGTAAGGTCAGACACTAGGTGCAGCAGGAGTAAAGGAGTTTGAGAAATGGAAGGATAGGAAACTGTGGTGGGTTTGAGGGTATTGGAGTAAAGGTTGGAGATGAAACCTTTCCAGGGTATGGCCATCTGTGAGAGCAGCTCCAATGGAATGGACTGGACTACTGGTCTACCGGACTGCTGGTCCTCCTTGTAGACAGAGAAGTCAGGATGATGGCAGGCTTTGGAGTGGAGAGGGTGGACCTTGAACCAGGGACTAAGGTCTTCTGTGGAGCAGGCAGATGAAAACTACAAAAGTGGGTAGAGCAAAGGGTGTGGACTTCTAAGGAGCAACGTTTGTAGGAGGCTTGAGAAAGTATGGTTTGGAAGTACAAGTTTGCTTATCAGTGTGGGCCCTGGGCTTCTTTTAAAGGAGGCAAGTGTTGGTGAAGCCAAGCCCTCATGCACGGGTCACTTTAAGCTCAAACCAGGATGAGCAGAGTCCTAGAGAAGGAGGAGAAGTAATCACAGGAGAGGAGGCCTGTGATCCACAGTCATCCTGGTCCCTCCCCATCACCCCTGCAGCCAACTGGTAACCACAGCCTGCTGATTCGGATTCCTAAGGAGCTCTTGGGTCCCTCCCTGTCCTTCCTTTTCCACTGCCCAAGCCCTGAACAAGCTCTCATGGACCACAGCAGTGGCCTCCATTTTGGCCCTTTCCCCACCATGTCCCACTCTCCACCCCCCTCCATCCTCCGCATAGCTGACAGAATGTTCTTTTTTATCCACAATTCTGATCCCATTATCCCAGCACTCGACATTCATCAGTGGTCCCTCAGTTGTTAACAAGACACAACCTGTCCCAATTGTTTGGCTTCCAGAGTCATTCATAATTGGTCTCCTGCTGATCAGTCCCATGTCATTTCTACTGTTCCCTATCCCTACCCCCCGGAACTGTATGCTCTAGTAATACTCAATTATTTATAGCTCTCAGAACATGTTACTATATTCGCTCATGTTTCCAGATTCTGCACATTCCATTTCATCCGCCTACACATTATTCCCACTTGCCACACCTTGCCCTTGACAGAGCCCACTCCAAATCCACTCACGCACATAGCTCTTCCTCTGTAAGTTTGTCCTTCATTCCTCTGGAGAGCCGAGGAGACCCTTTCCTGAAACTCCCCCTAAACTTTGCACAACACACCACAAAAGCAAGTATGCAATTATATTGTACTGAGCGTCTCTGACTATTCACCTTACTACTTAACAATAAGCTCTTTAGAGGAAAACATTATTTTTAAAAAATATATATATATTATATAATATATATAAATATAATATAAATATAAATATTTATTTATAAATATAAATATAAAAATATATATATATTTTTTTTTTTAACAGCAGTTTTAGGTTCATGGCAAAACAGAGGGGAAGGTGCAGAGGTTTCCCATATATCCCCTTGCCCCATACTTGCAGAGTCTCCTCCATTATCAACATCCTGCCCCAGAGTGGGACATCATTAAAACCGTGAAAGTACATTGACATCATTACCACCTGAAGTCTGTAGCTTCCATTAGAGATCACTCTTGGTGTTGTACAATCTATGGCCTTGAACAAGTATGTGATGACATACATCCTCCATGATAGTATCATACAAACTGCCCAGAAAATCCTTTGTGCTGTGCCTGTCCATCCCTCCCTCCCCACGAACCCCTGTCAACCACTGATCTTTTTACCGTTTCCATAGTTTTGCCTTTTCCAGAAGGACATACCATATGCCATCTCTGCAGAGACGTTGTCTTTTAATGCTCACATCCGGTGCCTGTCACATCGCTTCGCCCAGAGTAGGTGCAGACTATTTACAGAATCAATGGTGGACTTGGTGGATGTGTGTTTAGGGAAGGGACCCTCCCTGATCTGAGGTGAGCTGTATAGAATTAGACTCCAGACCTCAGAAGAAGCTCGGCTCTGGGCTGCCCTGAAGCTCATAGACTCCATCCGATTCCATTCATTTCCAGACCTTGTCCCCAGGGCTGGCATGGATTTTTTTGTATATCATGGGGACTCAACAGCTGTGGAAGGAGGACATAGTCCCTGACCTCAAGAAGTATACAGTAGAGCAAATAAGTAGACCAAGTTTCTGCAGCCGTGTTGCTCCGTCCTCCCTTTTCAGTTGTCCACTAGCAAGGCCTAAAGGCCACAATCACTCGTTCTTCCATTCATTTATTCAACAAAGCTGTCACAGGTAAAGCGCTGTGTTCTGCTTATTCACTGGAGACTTCTGGAAGGGCAAGGATCTGGCTGGATGGCCGGTGCTCTAGGCCACAGGCTGAGACCCTTTCCCTCAAAGCATCCCATGCCCAAACCTCGCGGCTCCAGGGAGCTCTCCGTGCCCCTGCCTGGCTGACTGTCCAGCTCCCCAGGCCTTCTCCAGGGCAAGTCCTGTTGTACTCCAGTCAGAACCAGACGGTTTGGCATTAATTGCCTTCTAATTGTTTCAAGTGTGCTATTTTTATCTCCCGAGTACTTTGCACTCTCCTTGCAAACCGCCTGGTCTTTGAGTTTCTCATTGCCACTGTGCCCCCAGCGCCCAGTAAAAGCTTGCTGATTGATTTTCTATGAGCTGTAATTATTTCCAAGGCTGCCCTGGGACGAGGATCTCTCCTGAAACCGTGGCTGCTTCTACCCCTGCCATCCCCTTCCCACTCCCAGCACCTTCCACCGGCTGCCACTTCCATGGGTGTCCCTAGAACCTCTGTTTCTCCTCTCTGTCTCCGCCACCGAGGTTCTCTTTTTTTGCCAGACCTCTTTTTGCATAAAGGCTCTCTTGGCAAGAAATGTTATTCTTATCGGTTGCCTCATGATCTATTTTTATCTCTCGGCACAACGTATTCAACACTTCTGGGACATGCTGGGTGAATGAAGCTTCCACTTTGAATTTCTGTGTTTTCAGTTTTCTTATCTCAAGACAGAGTTGAAGGAAACGAATCTTGGGTGGGGGATGGAGCTGAAGTGAGGTTAAGTGGGAAGAGAGGCTTCTTTCTAGAAGGGTAAGCTGTGATCCTGACAGGAGAGGGTGGGGACGGGCAATCACCAGTCACGGAGGCTCCCGGCTCCTTGTTCGTCTCAGGAAGAAGACAGTAAGGCGTAGGGTCAGCGCAGAGTTTTGCTGCAAATGTGCTTCTCAGAATTCAGAGAACCTCCGAAGGTTTTTCTGAGAATTGCCAGTATTGCTCTCTCAGTACTGTCTGAACCTGCCTCGCCGACCCCCAAAGGAGACGGAACCCTGGGATCTCTGAGGTCTCTTGGGGCTTTAGGGAAGGCTTTGTCTGACCTGTCTCCAGATGAGAGCTCTTGGGAAGACGGTGAGCCATTCAGATCTACCAGGGAACCCTTAGGCCACAAATTCTATCGAGAACCGGTGTAGTGGTGCTAACTATTTTTATTTATTTATTATATATTTTATATACAATATGTAATTTATATACATTATATAATATGTAATTTATTGTATATAATATATAATTTATATTTTATATATTATTATATATAATGTATATTATCTATAATTATTTTTCACGTGGATCCAGTAAGATTTATTTGCTGCCTAGAATGCTGATGGCAGAGCATGAGGGTAAAGAGCCTGGGCTTGGCATCACGTTAACCTGAGTTTGAATCATAGCTGTAGCATTTCCTGTGGGAGTTCAGGCAGACGACTCGCACTCTCCAAACCTCAGGTTTTATCATAAATGTGCACAATACTACCACATCCTGGGTTATTACGAGGGTTGTTGAGACAGGGAAGGCACTGACTATGATGCCTGGTCCATAGTAAGTCCTCCATTGATAGCTCATAATATTATTATCCTAAAGCCAACAGTTACCTTCTTCCCAACCAGACTCTGACCCAGTACTGAGCCAAATCCTTTGGGAACCTTGAGCTAAGTCATCTAAATAGTGAGACAGTTAAGGGACCATGGGAGCAAGCCCCAGTGAAAATCTTTGCACAACTGGGGCGGTTTCTGGTGGCTATTACTGTGACACCGCTTCTCCTAACAGAGCAGAGCCAACACGCAACCTCTCTTTGAGCTTGAACTAAAACAGAAGACCCTGGTTCAAAGAGCACCAGTGAGCCGCCTGCCCACATCGACCAGTCAGGTCGAGGCCCTTCTGACCAATCAGGACGAAGCGCCTTTTCCCCCTTTTCCTTATTAGCATATTGGACCAAGTGGGAACAGGTGAGGCTACCTGGTGTCTATAAGCGAGGCCTCCCTTCTCTCGGAGGTCAACCCAACTGTTCTCTGTTGGTGCTCTGTCTCCGTTCTGCTCACACTGTAGCTCTGATAAAATTCTCGTCTGTGCCTTTGACTCTTGGGTCCAGCTCGGTTTGGCGAGGGGGACGTTAAGATCTTATTTATCTGTCAGAGAGAGAACAGCAAAAGCAAGGGGGATGGGCGAAGGGGGAAGCAAGCTCCTCACTGAGCAAGGAGCCCCGTGCGAGATTCAATCCCAGGGCTCCGGGATCATGACCCAAGCCAAAGGCACACGCCTAATGGACTAAGCCACCCAGGCGGCCCCTTGCTCTGTTTCTATTCTTGCCGCATTCAAGAACCCGACTCCCGCACCAATAGCAACCAATCTTGTGGGCTTTTTCTATGTATTCCATTGGTTAGGGGCATTTAGGAAGAAAACAGGATGACTAGAGACGCTTGTAGAGCTGTTTTCGGTGGTGGGAGTTAACTTGGCTTTTTCTGTGACTCTAGTCCCCCTCCACTGAACAAAGTCTCTCTACCATACAATACATCCTCCCCCACCCTTGCCAAGCAACACCGTGATCCGGGTCACTTATCACTTGTTTGGCGACATAATGTGGTGCAGGTGTAAAAATCAAATCTGGGGCACCTGGTTAAGCTTGGGACTCTTGATCTGAGATGGAGCAGGGGTCATGCCCCATGGGGAGTCTAAGATTCTCTCACTCTGCCTCTGTCTCTCTCTCAAATCTTAAAAAAAAAAAAAAAAAAAAGGCGGGGGGGGGGCGCAAATGATCTGAAAATGGAAATCCTTGAATTCAAATGACGCCTCTATTATTTACCAGTAGGCAGCTTAATTAGCATTGCTAAGAGAGTTTTGGTTTCCTGCAAGACGGGGTACTAAGAATATACGATTAACACACCGTGCATGAGAAACCACATAGTTCCTCGCCTGCAGTAATTGGGAAATATATGATGGCCGTAACTGAGGAGTGGCTTCCTTACTAAGGCACCTGCTACATTTTGCTCCTTCATTGAAAACGTCTGGAGCTCTTCTTCACACCCGGCACTTCAAGCTTCGTTCATGCCAGCCTGGACTTGAACCCACATTCGTCTGCAAAGGATGTCCTCCGAGCACTTCAGGTTACTGTCTCTTCGTCAGCTAAGCTGGGCCCAGAAACACTCAAAAACCTGGCAAAAGTCTTCTGGCTGACTTGGCACCACAGGAAAAAAAAAGCCGTGTCAAGCGCTTTTTCCCCCAACAGCGCAGACGCTGCCTTTCACAGCGCAGAGCAGACAACAGGCTCCTAGACAAGTTCCTAATTAACGACACATCATCAGTGTCTTTCAAATGTGCATGTTATTCTCTGCCCAACTAATTAATTGCACTAAACATTTCATCGTTTAAGGGGGAGCCTGGTTTATCAGAAAAGCCCATTAGAACCAGACCACATTCAGAGCTCCGAAGATGCAAAAGTTCCCATCTACACAGCCCCTCCCCCTCTCTAAGCGTCTCTGTAAGTAGGGCGGGGAGACTCTCTACCTCTTAAGGCGATCTATGACAGCTGAGCCACCACAGGGCATCCGGCTGGCTCAGCTGGTTAAGCAACTGCCCTCGGCTCAGGTCATGAGCTCAAGTCCTGAGATAGAGCCCCAAGTCTGGCCCCCTGCTCAGCAGGGAGTCCATTTCTCCCTCTCCCTTTGCCCTGCCCACCCCAACTAGTGTTCTTTCCCTCTCTCGCTCTCAAATCTTGAACAACAACAAAAACTGAGACTGTCATGATCCTCTCTGGGCAAGTAGAGACCTACAGCAAGGCTTTACTGTCACCTTGTTTTATAAGCAGGAAGGGTGGTCTGCCTTGCACAAAAGTGATGTGTGTGTGTCTTCTAAGGTGTGGGCTTGACACACATAATCTCATGGGATCCTCATAAGCATTCCTACCCATGAGGAAAATAAAGCTTCTTCAAGGAGGGGCGCCTGGGTGGCTCAGTGGGTTAAGCCTCTGCCTTTGGCTCAGGTCATGGTCTCGGTCCTGGGATCAAGCCCCGAGTGGGGCTCTCTGCTCAGCAGGAAGCCTGCTTCCCCCTCTCTCTCTGTCTGCCTCTCTGCCTACTTGTGATCTCTTTCTCCAAATAAATAAATAATAATAGTACCAAATAAATAAAATCTTTTCTTTTTTGTTTTTTAAAGATTTTATTTATTTATTTGACAGAGAGAAATCACAAGTAGGCAGAGAGGCAGGCAGAGAGAGAGAAAGGGAAGCAGGCTCCCTGCTGTGCAGAGAGCCCGATGCAGGACTCGATTCCAGGACCCTGAGATCATGACCTGAGCCGAAGGCAGCGGCTTAACCCACTGAGCCACCCAGGCGCCCAATA